>NC_132784.1:57749763-58084763 GCF_048418805.1 Vulpes vulpes
AGTGAATGGGCACAGCAAGGCCCTCGCGCTGGGCGAGGGCCCACCGCTGCCAGCCACGGTGCAGGTGCCCCCAGGGCCTCAGGCGGTGATGAGCCCCAGCCTCGCGCCCATGCTGGCCCCCCCGCCACGCCGGACACCCAAGCAGCACAACTGCCAGTCATGTGGGAAGACCTTCTCCTCGGCCAGCGCCCTCCAGATTCACGAGCGTACACACACCGGGGAGAAGCCCTTCGGCTGCACCATCTGCGGGAGGGCATTCACCACGAAGGGCAACCTCAAGGTAAGGCCCGGGCTTGTGCCCCCGCAGCCCCAGGGAGTCGGCCCCAGAGCTTCTCCCCACCCTGCCCCCGGTGATGTGCTGCAGGCCAGCCTTTTGCTAAGGTCCTGGCCGAGGAGGACATGCTGAGGTCCCGGCTCAGGTGGACATGCTGAGGTCCTGGCTGGGGACAGAGATGTGCGGAGGGAGCCCAGGGAGGAGAGCGCAGTGTGTGCTGCCCACGGCACCTTCAGAGTCTGATGTGTGCTTCCCAAGGTGTGTGTGCTGCCCACAGTACTGAAAGGCTCACCTTGCAAGGCTGGTAGGCTGCCCTCCCAGGGCTCACATCACCTCCTGGGGGCCGACCACATAGGCACTGCTCCTGGGCCAGCAGTCCCGGAGTCTGGCACAGTCTTGAATCCGGTGGAACACCAAAACCAGATAAACTGGGCTCTGAAACACTTGCACAAGATACAAATGACGCAGATTCTGTGCAGAGGCTGGGGTTGCATTCTGCTTCTGTCCACATGGCCGCCAGCACGGGCTGGCAGGCCTTTGGTGAAAAGCCTACCAGCGTGAGTCGGGCCAGGAGGGAGCAGCCCAGGGTAGTGTTCTTGCTGGAGATGACCACAACCCTGTCTGTTCTCCCGGGAAATTGGGGTGTGGACAGAATGCCAGATGTGCAGCCTCAGCTAAACGTGCCCCTTTCTGTCCACGTCATGTACTTGTTTGGCTCGTGATGTGTTCCTCAGGGTCTGGGAAAAGCTTGAGACCGTGGCTGCTCCATCCTGGTAGGACAGGAGCTGCCCAAAGCCCCTGCTAGCCACATGCATCTTCCATGTCAGGCCCAAGGAAGCTGGGAGTTCAAGTTCCCCGCCATCCCAGGGCCAGGCAGGGGCACAAGGGGCAAGGCTCTGTGCCCTCTGGGGTTTGCAGCCTCAGTGGGGGTCTGCGGGCTGTCCACCATCCGGGGAGAGCAGCAAGGGAAGAAACGTACATGAGCACATCGAATGGTTGTGCTCTCCATATTTCATAAAGAGAAATAGTGCATATTTAAGGATATGCACTCAGAAAGGCTCACCTGTTTTGTCGTCTCCACCTCATACTTGCAATGGGGAACAGGATCCAGTGGTGAGAGCACCATGCTGGGTTTCTGGAGGATGGTGGGATGTGTGGAGGCAGGCCTGTCCCTGCCTGTGGGCTGGGCTTGCTTACCTGTACCTTGTCTCTCCGTGTGTCTCACACAGGTGCATATGGGCACGCACATGTGGAATAACGCCCCCGCGCGGCGTGGCCGCCGCCTGTCCGTGGAAAACCCCATGGCTCTGCTAGGTGGTGATGCCCTCAAGTTCTCAGAAATGTTCCAGAAGGACCTGGCGGCGCGAGCCATGAATGTAGACCCCAGCTTTTGGAACCAGTATGCTGCAGCCATCACAAATGGGCTGGCCATGAAGAATAACGAAATCTCCGTCATCCAGAACGGCGGCATTCCCCAGCTCCCAGTAAGTCTCGGCGGAAGCGCCATCCCCCCCTTGGGTTCTCTGGCCGCCGGAATGGACAAAGCACGCACTGGCAGTAGTCCACCCATCGTGGGTTTGGACAAAGCGAACTCCGAGACAGGAGCCAGCCGGCCGTTCACACGGTTTATTGAAGATAACAAGGAGATTGGCATTAACTAGGTGTGCACAATCTCGGCCCAGCCACTCCATCCCATGCGCACAGTGTCAAGTGCGACCGTCGGGCTGCACAGCCTCGGTCCCCAGTTACCCTTGAAATTTTACCTGTAGCAGAAAATACGTCCGCTGTGTGGCTGCTAGAAGGTATACGCGCTGCATGGTACATCTTTCTGCAGTGAGCCTGACTGTTGGGGACCCTGTGACCTTTGAAATAAATGTACGTCGAAAAGATAAGTCCTTGTAAAACCACCTCCCACCTCGGGAATAGAAAGGGCTCAAACCACATCCACTTCGTTCCTCCCAAAACCTGATAACCCCCGAGAGGGAGAGAGAGGGGTCCCTGTGGCATTCCAGCGACCCTCACTCGAAGGTTTTGTCCGAATTCCTTAGAAACTCGAACTTTGTTTTTAGACTATTGAAGATGTGGTCAGGTGCTGCCGGCACTGTGTCTCACGGCCGTACCTTCATCTGTAGTATTTATAATGTTAAGATTATGCGGGTAACAGATAATACAGCCCCAACTTTAAAGGAAGCTTTTGTACTGCAGAATACATCTGGCTATGTGATTTTTTTTTTAAGTGGAATTTGTTTTACTATAAATAAGTGCGTTATTTCAATGCAGGCAAATTGTGAAGTCCCGCTGGGCAAGACCGCATGCTTTCCTGTGCAAGTACCTGTCAGTGACGAGCCTTTCTGTTCCTTTGTTTAAATTTTTTTTTTTTTAATTTAAATGTTTGTAGCTGCTATGTGGACAGTTGCTCTCTAGAGTGGTCTGTAGCCCAGCGATGGGAAACAAGTTACAGACAAACATCACCGTAAATTATTCACAACATTATAAGCGGTTGTGAGGAAATATTTCACGTTATCAAAGTTGTACAATAAAAAGGTAATGTTTGTATAATGTGGTTGCAAACTCTTAATTTATACTATTGCACTTTTAGTATTTTGTATTAGGGAGGTTTGTCTATAATTTGAAGACTTAAAAAAGATGTAAAGTATTTTATAAATAGTACTTTGATTTAAGGAAAATGAAAAAAAAAACTGTTACAGTTTCTTGTTTTGTCCTAAGGTCAAACAATATGAGAAATCTATGTCACTTAAACAGAAAAGCCACCAGGACTTGTCTGTTCCTCAATAAACTAGGGCCTGCCGTTTCTTAAATTAAAATGATTTATTTAACTTTTCTACAAAGCCCATTTAAAAACCTGGAACCCCACCCCCCACCCCTTCACACAACCTTGATGAATCAATCCTGGGCCCATGGCACTGAGACGAGTGAACGGAGAGAATGGGCGGGGCGCTTTCCTGCCCCCTTCCCCCCTCGGCCCCTGGCGAGAGCATGACTGCCCCCGAGCTCAGGCTCTTGCGCACATCACCCCCGGAGGCACTATATCTGGCCATGGTGGCAGCCGGACCTGGGACAGTTTCTAAGTTCCCAGTTTATTTATTATCTTCTCAGATGAAAACAAAGCACAATGTCCAGTGATCTTTCAAAACACAGTGTGAAGCTGCTGACTTTGCTTAAACGGCCTGGCATCAGGAAGGGGACCCTCGGCAGGGAGCGGGGCGTGGGGCGGGCTTGGAGCCCATTCGGGCAGTGTTGTGTGTTCTACCTCATTTTGTGCGTTTGCAAGCGTGCCAGAGCCCGAGACGGCGAGCTTCGTCCAACGGCAGCATTCCGAGAGGCCGCGGCGCCCAGTGGCCTTCAAGGTGTGCGCCTGAAGCGGGAGCCGGACAGTGACACATCTTCTTGGCTAAGACAGAAAAACAGGACAATCTTCCCAACATGACCACGGCAACAGTAAAGTCACATCGTGTCACCGAACAGAACGGTTGTGCAGACTCCTCAATCAGCAGATTTCGTGGTCTCTTCCTGTCAGAGATGAGCGCTGAGCTCTCCCACTCTGTCCCCATGGCCGGGGGGCCGTCCCTCCTCATGGGAGCAGTGGGGGCTCAGGGCTGCTGCTCATCAGCAGTGGAATGTTTTTATTATTTATGTGTCCTTCTTGCTGTGATTTTGTTTTGGGTTTTTTTTTTTTTTGGTGGGGGGGGGCAGTTAGTATTGGTACCATGTAGTGTTCTCCTCCCAGAAGGATGTGTATATAACTTAAAAAAAGAAATGTAAAGTGTTGTAAATAAGATGGTTCATGAAGGGACGGTGAGATGCGCCCCCTTCTGTATTCAGGACCAGGCTGTCCCTCTCTGCGTGGTGAAGAGAGACGCTATTTTTCTACTGCAGCACCATGTAGGGCCGGGACCCCGGAGCCAGCTGGCGTTCTTACCGAGATCCAATATTTTTTATGATAAATCTGTGGCTCGACACATCTACTGATTGAAATGGATGTCTTAGACTAGGTTACTATTTTTGTCATATGGAAATGAATAAAATGCAGGATGTAATATGACTTCTGAATTGCGTTCCTTGATTATTCGAATGGAAAATGTGGAATTTGAGGTTCTGGTCGTTGATGGTGGACGTATATCTGTGGTGTTTTCTCCGAGAAAAGTCAACAAGGGTTGACAGCTTAGATTTAAGCAATATCTAAATGTGTATCTTGATTGGTCTTGAAATTTTTATTTTTCACTTTTTTTCCTAAAAAAAAAAAAAAATGCAACCTCCTAATTGTGACTTTTTTTTTTTTTTTAAAACCTCTGTGATGGAAGATGTAGTAGAAGTTGCCTCCTCGTTAGAGACTGCTGGCAGTGTCCAAAAATGACCACACTCTGAATTGCCTTCCCAACATCAACGTGAAGTGAGAATAATCTCGGCTCTTGGGAAATAAATCGTGTGCACCGAGTCCTGGTCCGGGCAGGCGCAGGAGGGGAGGTGCTGCTCAAGCCCCGCACTGTGCAGCGGCCACTGGTACCTCCCGGCCCTTTGCTCTGGATGGAGGATGTCTTTACTGTAGAAGAAGCTTTCCCTCACCAGTAACATTTGATAAGACATAAAACTTTAAATAATTTAATAGCTCCTGGATTTCAGCATATCCGATCCGTTTCTTTTTTCAATAGCAACTGACACCTGGAGGCCGCGGCGATCGGTGCCTGGGAAGCCGCGGGCGCTCGTGAACTCCCTGCCCGGCTGATCGGCGGGCACAGGTCATAAACCACAGGCGCTAAGCCGTGCTGGCTTCGGTGCTAGAGGGGAAATCAGCAGACACGAGCCGACCGAGTCAGACCGTAAATTCAATCTGTTTTTTAAAATGGTGAGGAGATAAAGGCTCTTACCATTTAAAATAACACAAATTGAAATGTAGGGGGAAAACGAGACCTACTTATTTCAAAAACATTTCCAATGTCAAAAACCAGGGCTGTTTCAGCTTAACAAGCATGGATATTTACTTCTTCCTGGCATCAACTCTATTTTGCTCAGACCATGCATCAAAGAATCATAAATGCCAACAATCTCTAAAAAATATTTATTTAAATATATTTCTATTCTGAGTTCATTACAGGAACCATTAACATTTAAAACTAATTAAAAAGTATTGCTGAAGGGCTAAAAAGCAATTGGTTTTAAACTCCACACTGTTTGGTTCTATCCCCGTGGAGTCAGTGGGTCCCCCTGCCTGCTTCTCCTCCGTGCCCGGCAGATGCTGCCCACCCATGGCACACACTGGGGCTGCCTCTCTGTTGGTGTCCGGCCCAGACACCTCCGAGGCCTGTGTTTCTTTACACTGCTAATGCCACAGAGGCCCAGGGCCCCGGCTTCTCTTCCCAAGCATGCTTACCACGGAGCAATCTGTCACATGCGTGGGACTCCATGTTCAGTGTGCAGCTGGTGGCTCCGTGTCCAGCATGTGGCCGGCCTGTGGGCCTTGGGTTTCCATCTTTTGTGTTAAACTCCTGGATTCGTTTGCTGATCACTGGTGCTGATGTAGAAGCAGCCTCTGGCACCGTGCCCCGAAGAGAAGCAGGCCGTGAACCGGTTCTGCGAGCGGGGCTGTCGGCTGGTTTGTCCACTGCGTTAAGCTTCATCTGCAGAATATTCTCTACAAAGCTAGGGAAATAGCTATCATCCCCTTTACTTTGGCACATACTGGGCAATCCTGGTGTCGTGTTGGCATCCTTCAGGAAGGGAGCCCCTCAGTGCCATCACCAGAGACAACGTCCCGCGGCTCTGCCTGCACTCCTGCTCCCAAGTTCCCAGGCTCGGGTGTCGGCATCCCCTGCGCCGTCCTACCAGCGAGCTCTGCAGGTCACGGCCAAGGCACTGGGTGGATGGGCTCTGCTCCCCGACCTACGGGAATGGCATTAATATCCTTGCCAATTCTAAAATCCAGGGTAGTTTTTCTTTCTTTTTTCTTTTTTTAAAAGAACTGTCACTAATGTATACCTACCCTTTTCCTCCCAAAATTCACTAGACAAATTGACAGTATTTATATAGAGAGAAAATACAAATGATTACTTAAGAATATAAATATGAAGACTCTATTACAAATGACTTTGCGAAAGAAAAATCTGTGGAATCATTTTTGGACCGTGAGTAAAAATGTGTTGGTATCTCTGATTATTTTAAATCGTGGAATTTATTTGAAGCTTTTAAAAATGCAATTCTATTTAAGGTAAAATAAAAGAAGCTCTGTGAACCTTATGCTTACCGCATTTTCTATCAGGAAGAGTTTTCGAGATGCCTGCTGCTGTGCACATGGCACACACGGGTCCACGCACAGCTCCTCGCTCACACTGAATACAGACACACGTACATACACACTCGGAGGACTATAACATTGACAAGCGGTGGTTATTTCTCACTGCTCTTTGTAGTAAAATTTTAGAGAACATGAACTATCCACTTGGGTTTTCCTGCCCTAATCTATCACTGTATCTGCATGTTTTGCTCTGACCTTGGAGGTGTTACAGATCATATTTGGACAGCTCTGCCTCCACTCCCACCCCCCACCCAGGACTGAGCGGGTGTTTCCCGGGCGCTGGCATGACCAGGCCCACCGTGTGAAAGGAGCGCAGACATGAGCACGCTGGTGTCCCGTTGGGCCAGGGCTCCCGTCCCCGAGCACTCTGC
This sequence comes from Vulpes vulpes, assembly GCF_048418805.1. Taxonomy (NCBI): domain Eukaryota; kingdom Metazoa; phylum Chordata; class Mammalia; order Carnivora; family Canidae; genus Vulpes; species Vulpes vulpes. The sequence goes on from NC_132784.1 coordinate 57,756,719, forward strand.
CCTGAGGAGAGGGGCTGGGCTTCCTGCGTCCGCGTGAGTCACTCCCTGTGTGTGATTCAAAAGTGCAAATAAATGTCTGATCTCAGCAGTTCCCAAAGTGATGATTTGTGAACACAGGATTTTGTAAGCCCCCAAGCACTTTCTAAGTTGGCATGATAACACCTCTTTTTAAATTCTGGAATGACCTATAAACTGGAGTTTGGAACAAAGTGGGCAGCCTTCTCTTCAGGGGCCTTCCTGGTGCTCTGGGTAGTCACTAATCCCATTTATTTTCTTTTTAGCTTGATGGAAGGACACTGAATTTTAATCACTTTTTACAATTAGGGATAGAATACCTAAGACAAAAATCTTAACATTTCTTTACAGATTTTCATTTATTATATGCAGAACATACAATCCTATTGGCTGGGTGAAGGACAGTTTAAAAACTGCTCTTGTTCTGACCTAGAATTACCAGGAAGAAATCTGTCCTGTCCTCCCATGAGCTCTGCCACCGCTGAAGAGCCAGTGGGCTTGGAGACCCTGTTCTCCACACTTGTGAAGGCAAAAGTCGTAGGTACGTGAGGGAAAGTGTGTGGAAACTTCCACATACATTTAAATAAGGATAAATCAGGTTTTGAATTTTAAGTCCACTTTCCTTCGCAAGTAAGCTTTTCCGTAAGGAGTCAGTCCTCTGGGCTCGTAAGGACTCAGTGGCAGCATCTCCTTGTTCTTCCCTCTCGGGCATTTTGTCTCTAATTCCATGTTTTGTTCTATTTTGCTCTATGATCCTTAGTGCCAGCACGTGGTGCTGGCCTTGGGGGCAGCAGGCAGGAGGGTAGGCTGTACCCCTGAAGGCCACTGAAATGCTGGGCTGGGGGCCACTGACAGGAGAGCGCTCTGGCCCCCCTGTTCCTTCTTTGGGGCTTTGAAACATTTTCCTGAGTATTCCAAAGAAGTAGGCATCGTGAAGGCACTCTCTCTCTTTTTTTTAAAGATTTTATTTATTCATTTGAAAAACACAATGAGGGAGAGAGTGAGCACATGAGCAGGGGCAGAGGGCGAGGGAGAAGCAGGCTCCTGCTCAGGGCTCGATCCCACAACGCCGAGATCATGACCTGAGCCGAAGGCAGACTCTCAGCTGACTGGACCCCCCAGGCATCCCATGAAGGCACCCTCTATAAAGGGTGAGCCGAGAAATCAGTTATGTGGCATCAGCAGGTAGACCCCTGCACTGCAAATCAGCCTAACCAGCCTATGATCTCAGCCAAGAAGCAGCTAGATCCTTATTTGCTGTGTTTTGAGGAAAGAGTACCAATCATAAGAGAACCAGCCCGGAAAGCCATGGAAGTAAGAGCAACCGCAACATAAACCCTAAGAAAAAGCACCCCCATTTCCAAGCTGTTTCCCACGTTAAGCTCATAGGTTTTCTGTTAGGAGCTACACAATATGAGGAAATAACTTGAATGAATATTTATAGATGATAAGCTTTTCCTGAAGGAAATGGCATACACATTTTTCATAATCTCAGTACACCTCACAGGACTTGCAACAGCCTGGCGTGTTGTCCAAGTTAGCGGCCCTGGCGAGTCTTGTGCATCCCAAGGATTCTGGTCTGTATAGAGACGCTCTGGGTTGTTCCTCACTGGTGTCGTCATCTCCCACCCAGAACTCACCTCCTGGCGAGCTGTTCCTGCAACTCCAACTACATTCGGACCTCATTCCCCCAACGTGGTGAGCTGCTTTGCTGAGGAGCGCCTGAAGCAGGTTAGAACCAGTCCCTCTGTTTGTAAGGGTTGTTTGTAAGGGTGGGCCCCACGTTCTGAGCCTGCGCACAGCCTTTGTCTTCCGGGCTCTTGAATTCGAAATTTCTAGAAACATAGACTCGGTGGTCCACAAGGAAAGGGAAGTCACGGCTGGTCTTGGTATTTAACCGAAGACAAATTCAAGGTTTTCTCACAAGCTCTGCAAAGAGAAAGTCAGAGGAGTGAGCATCTGACACCCTCTCTCCTTGGCTACCAGCTTCCGTGTGGCTCAAATAAAGCCTCCCCGGTGGGGTTCAGCCCAATGGGCCCACGGGCCCAAGCTAACACAAGAGTGCCTTCCCAAGGGAGACGGGAGACTCTGCTGGCAAAATGCACCTGTGCTCCCAGGGCGGGGAGGGGACAGACGTCTGGGCAGAGCCTGCTGGCCTCTTGCTGTGACTGTGAAGGGTGGCCATGTCAGCGCGTCCTGCCATCCTGCTGCCTTGGCCCTGGGAGCATGGAGAGTAACTGTAGACTCAGGCAAAGTTATGAGAGCGTTAAGTTAAGAGTGTGATCACAGGAAGGAGATGTCACCAGACCCAGAATCCAGCCTTCAGGAGCCAACTGCAGAAAGAACGTTAGTTCAAGACCTTGCAGGACAGTGACGCCACCCGGCTCGTGATAAAGCTCACTTTAATGAATATTCTTAAACCCCAATCTTTATCTTGCAGTCTGTGATAAGAACTAATTTAAATTGTTTTGATCTTGACGTCAGTATGTTGTAGAAATGTCCACTCTGTTGATAAGCTCTGTATGCCTGAGAGTGACTCCTCCAAGGGAGAACTTTCTAAGGAGATGCAACTAATTCAGCTCAGTGAATATCTGTTTGTCCAGAATAACAAGGAAAGCTTTTTGAGCAGAAAATAATGCATTGCTTAATTATTTTATTAATGCATACTCCCTAAGGTAAGGAGATGCTAGTTTTTCTAAACTTCGGGGGCACAGATAAGACAGTTGGCATATGTTTGCAAGGCTAGCTTGATTATTAGATGGGAAATATTCAATAGTTCACATGCATTTAAAAATTGCGTATATGTTTTCAATAGCAATCATATGTGTTCTTTCTGCTTTTGTAGTTAAAGAGATTGGATCTTTTCCTTTGATGTATTGGGATTCCATTAGCAGAACAGTTAATGGTTTAGAGGTGATTCTAGAAAGTTGGACTCGCTAATGTGAGTCTAGGCGGTAGCTGTGTGTCTCAGGATGAGGAATGGCTGCACAAATGTGGAGGCATCCATTTCCCCAGCGACGGACCCCCTCCCCATGGGCTTTCCTACGAGCTGCTGATGGCTAACTTCCCTTCCCTGCACCTCCTCTAACCTTTGATATTTAAGCTAAAGTTAGAAAACAATCTTAAAACATTCCCACCTTTCCAAACAAAAGAGATGCTTTCTAAAGTTAAAAATAAGATGTATGAAACAAGCTCTGCAGCGTTCAAGTGCCCAGAGCTACAGGTGAGGAATGTGGTGCCCACACCCCCTCCGGCTTCTGTGGCAACTTCACCCTCTGGTTCTGTCACCTCCACCAGGCTGGCTGCAGAGGCCAAGCTGCGGCTCCGCAATGCCTGGGAGATGCAGGAGGGCTTGCAAACCCTTCCTTCGCAGGTGATTGCCCACCAAACCCACTGGCGTCGTGTCTCTAAAATGACATGTCTGTGGGTGTATCTTTGCACATGTGGACAGGACATGCCTCCTGCAGATGCGAGGCCTGAGGGCAGCCCTGTGCATCCTGGGACCAGAAATACTGGGTGGGAGACAACTTGTGTGGGCATTTGGGGTGCCTTCCAACCCCCCCCCCCCCCCCGTGGGCACAGCACTGGAGGGAGCACAGGTGTGGCCAGAGCATCAGCGTTCAGGACCTCCAGACACAGGGTCATGGGGAGGTAGCCCTCAGCACACAGGAAACGTCAGCCCATCAGCTGCCTGGAGGTTCGCTGGACGCAGATGGGTTTGCCTGTGCCCATGTGCAGCCTGGCTGCCCCATAGATGGTCGTCCCAGCTGGTGGAGCCCTCCAGGAGCAGCCAAATGGTGTCCAGCAGGTAGACACAAAGACAGTGGACCTCGCTCCCACAGGCCCATCTGTGACCTTCAGGCAGCCCCTGAGGTGTGGTCTGTCTGAGGCTAGGGGCCACCAGGAGGGTCCCGGACATAGGTACTGCCTCAGGCTGGCACATTGGCTCATGCCCCAAAGGCAGTTCACTATTTCCTGGCCACTGGGGCAGATCATGGTGGCTCCGGCTGGCTGAGGTGTTCTGGGGTGTCTCAGGATGTCTGAGAGCCCCACTGGAGCCAGACTGTCCCCATGGTCCTCCTCTGTGAACCCTGCGGAGACAGTGTTTCCCCCATTCCTCACCCCGTGGTTGCGTCTGTTCTGCTCTCCACATCCCCAGGCTCTGTGCTGCACAGACGCTGTTTTAGGAGGTGAGAAGTAACACTTCTTTGTCCCACACATTGCCCAGTTATCTCACAATTTTATTATAAATGCACCACACTTAGGTTCCTACTCCAAGCTCCAAGATCAGTCGCATCACTAGTAGGCAGGGGGCACTGTCTGAGAACTTGGATTTTTCTAATGTCAGAAGACCTGTAACAGCAGAGTTGGATCTGGAGTGTCCACTCACTGAGGGACCAGACTAGGTAGCTCTGGTCACTGATCAGAATAACCTAAAACTGAAGGACAAGCTATATCCACTGGCTCATAGTGTAGAGAGAGGGGTTCAAACAACAAAGGTCTGTACCAGGGACATCTAAGGATGATCAATGTGAGCAAAAACATCTGTTTAATCCTTCTATAACATTCCTGACTTCATTGATTAGATGATTGATGGATGGATGGATGGATGGATGGATGGATGGATATATGGATGGATGGTGATGGGTAGTCGGTGATAAATGATGATTGATGAATGGATAGATGAGAGGGGGATGATGGATGGATGGATGGTTGATAGAAGCATGGATGGATGGATGATAGGTGGTGATGGATAGATGGATGGGTTATAGATAGGGGGATGATGGATGGATGATAGAGGGAGGATGGATGGATGGATGGGTGGATGGATGGATGGGTGATAGATGGGGATAATGGATAGATGGCTAATTGACAGAGGGGTGGATGGATGGATGGATGATAGAAAAGGAGTGATGGATGGATGATAGGTAGATGATAGATGGAGGATGATGGATGGATGAATAGATGATAGGTGGTGATGGATAGATGGATGGATGGGTTATAGGGAGGGGGATAATGGATGGTTGATAGAGGGAGGTTGGATGGATGGGTGGATAGATGATTGATAGAGGGGTGGGTGGATGGATGGATGATTGATAGAGGGATGGATGGATGGATGGATGGATGGATGGAGGATAGAGGGTGGATGGATGGATGATAGGTGGATGATGGATAGATGATAGATGGAGGATGATGGATGGATGGATAGATGATAGGTGGTGATGGATAGGTGGATAGATGGGTTATAGATAGGGGGATGATGGATGGATGATGGATGGATGGATGGGCAGATGGATGATTGACAGAAGGGTGGATGGATGGATGGATGGATGATTGATAGAGGGATGGATGGGTGGATGGATGATAGGTGGTGATGGCTGGGTGATAGATGGGGATGAGGGATGGATGGATGAATGGATGGGTGACAGATGGTTCCTGTACTGTTGAAAAGAGTAGAATTTCACTGAAATTCGATACCTGCCCTCAGGAAACCTTGCTTAGCTAGGAGATGTCCCTGTGCTGAGACTGCAAAGGCCATGTGTTACCTCACCCTCTACAACACACACCTCCCGTCCCTTTCCAGTGGGCCTTCTGTTGAGCCTACCAGTGGTTGTGCAGCTGTGTGCATCAGAATCACCTGGGGCTGCTTAAACCACTCCCAGGATTCCCAGGCCCACCATAGAGGCTCAGGAGGGCTTGAGGTTTGGGTTTCCAGGTGATTTGTGCACTGCTAATGTAGTGAGCAGAGCAGAGCTCCCAGCCCTGACTGCTTCTGAAATCCCCCACAGAGATTTTGACCCATGCTCTCCAGTTCTTAATTTCAGGGTCTGTGCAGTAGGGGCTGGGGCACCACCTCACTGTGCTTCCCCAAGCTACAGGCTGCAGCCCACCCAGCACGATGACGACCATCACCAGGCAGCCCCCTCCGTGCACTATGCCCCCCCTAGCTCTTCCCGGGGGCATCTACTATACATGAACGGAGCGCGGCTGAGGTTTCCAATGGGGGCACCTTCTGAAAGCCCTGGAGGGAAGCCCAGGAGGGACACTGAACCAGGCCAGGCCCGGTGGATGATCTGCTTACTAGCAACTTTGGCTGTGACCAGCTGAGTGGGGACAGCGCCCCAAAGATTTGGGGATCCATGCGGCTGGAAACTGGAGACATAGCTCGACCTCACGAAAGGCAAGTTTGGAGTCTTTCACAACAGTTAAGTTCAATGACATGGGTTCAGAGCGAAGAGGTCGCCCGTGAGCTGACCCGGCGAAGGAAGATGGACGCAGGCTGATGGCTAGAAGTGACCGTGCTAGGGCAAAGTCTGTCTAGGGGGCCTCCCTGCGCATCCCCCGGGGGGCTCGTGCCTCAGCCGCCTTCCTGTCCCAGGGCAGGGTTCCTGCGGTGAATCCCCCCACGCCCGCTGTACCGAGCCCCCTGCTAGTGTGCGGCCGGGCTCCTGGCAGCCGGAGCCGTGCACACCTGAGGCCCAAGCAACACGGGCCCTGCATGTCGGTGACAACCCCACGGGGGCCACGGGCTACAGGACTAATCTGCACTCCCGGCTCTCCTTTCCTGGGCTGAGCCCGACACCGGACATAGCTACTAATGAAACGTGTTGAACTGAAACTGGTGTTGGATATACAGAAATATTCTCGAAACTATAAACCAAGAAGGAAGCCGACCTGCTGCAGAACCTGTGCGATGTGCCCCACCTTCCCGTACTGCTTCCTGACGGGATGCTGAGCGGGTTCCCGTGGGCACATCTCTGCTCAGCCAAGCTGCTGTGGGGGCTGCACCAATGGGAGGGAAACCTGATAAGAAAGGGTATTACTGGTAAATGCGCTAGAAGCCTTGCAAGTTTGAAGGGATAAATTGAAATTTTACAGGACTAATGAGTTTTTGAAAACTGTTAGCCAGGCTTGTCCAAACACTTCTCTCCCTATTTAAGATTTTCTAAATTAGAAACTCAGAAATTTCAGTAGCTGTTTTGGTCCTGGAATGAGTAAGAAGCCCAAGTGGATGGTGTTCCCTTCATTACAGTTACGTGGAATCTGCTCCCATTATCGTCATAGTGTATTATCCTTACTATAATGAGGGTCCGTTCCCAGCACCTGCTTTGTTGAGCCAAAGTCTAGATACTTTCACTGGCCTCGGCTGTCAAAAATCAGTGAATTCTACGTATTTACGTTTAATTATTTTAGCTACTGTGGGGCCTGGAGCACTTTCAGATAAGCCTGCAGTTAAACATTGAGGTAAGTGCAGTATTTTTGAAACTGTTGTTGGTTCAAAGAGTTTATAACGCAGTAGTTCTTAGAACCTTGAATCGCGTCATGGGTTTAAGGCTCAGGGTCCAGTTTGAATGGACTTTCACCATCGAATGCCTCTCTAGGTCCCTAGCCACGGTTAAATATTTGACTCCAAGAGGTTTGCTTTGAGGGCTGAACCTTTCATACACTTTGACCTGTACCTGTGACCTTTGTTCTTACCACACTTGACAACATTTTCATCTGATGCTGCTGTCAACTGGTTAAATACTATTTGTTCCATGTACTTAGTCTATTGCCCTAGGGACTTGTCATCCCCATTCATCAGTTGAGGTTAAATTTTACTTTGCATTTTTATACTTCCATTATATAACATTATGTAGTTGAATGTGAGGAATATGCTAAATATTCTTTTTTTTATAATTTTTTTTAAATTTTTATTTATTTATGATAGTCACAGAGAGAGAGAGAGAGAGAGGCAGAGACACAGGCAGAGGGAGAAGCAGGCTCCATGCACCGGGAGCCCAACGTGGGATTCGATCCCGGGTCTCCAGGATCGCGCCCTGGGCCAAAGGCAGGCGCCAAACCGCTGCGCCACCCAGGGATCCCTAAATATTCTTAAATATCATTTCCTTCTTAAGCAGATCATGTGGGGCCATTTTGTCTTTTGTCAAAAATTATCTGTAGAATATTCTATCCCGACTGCCTAAAAATGTTCTTAAATATAATACAGATAAATAAGAAAACTAAGTTGTTCACTATTTTATTGATAATAATTTCAGAAATAATTACAAATCCTAAGTGTGGGGTTTTATTTGTTGCCCATGTAAGAAATTTAACAAAAGTATTTTGTGAGGTTTTCAGGCTTCAGGTTTAATCCACCCTGTTATTTCATATTGACTTTAATAATAGAATAATTAATTGATTCTGAAGTTTTTGCCCATCATCTTCAGAATATGAGTTCAGGGGGATCCCTGGGTGGCGCAGCGGTTTGGCGCCTGCCTTTGGCCCAGGGCACGATCCTGGAGACCCGGGATCGAATCCCACGTCGGGCCCCCGGTGCATGGAGCCTGCTTCTCCCTCTGCCTGTGTCTCTGCCTCTCTCTCTCTCTCTCTCTCTCTCTCTCTCTCTCTCTCTGTGACTATCATAAAAAAAAAAAAAAAAGAATATGAGTTCAGAATTTACACAGATGCCTATTCTTTTTAGATGCCACCGCATGCTCACCCCGTTATTCAGGGTTTCCACCTGAGTAGTAATTTTCAAAACATGAGTCGTAACCCATTTGTGGGTCATGAAATCAATTTAGTGGCTCTAAACCAGCACTTTTTCAATGAAGGAAAGTAGAGAATGTCAGGGCACCCGGCAAGTTTAAACCAGTCCCACTGTGTACCCACGTGTGTGCAGGCGGCACCTCTCTGTGCAGTGGTCACGGCCACGGCACGTGACAAACTCGCTGTCCAGACAGAACTCTCCTTTTCTCTCTCATTTGCTATCTCTTATTTTGAGTCATTGGATTATTTAATAAGGAGTCACGGCTAAGGCAAGAAATCTGAAGTCTGCCAAGATTCATTCAAATTTGGGCTGCAGGGGATCCCTGGGTGGCGCAGCGGTTTAGCGCCTGCCTTTGGCCCAGGGCGCGATCCTGGAGACCCGGGATCGAGTCCCACGTCGGGCTCCCGGTGCATGGAGCCTGCTTCTCCCTCTGCCTCTCTCTCTCTCTCTCTCTCTCTTTCTGTGTGACTATCATAAATAAATAAAAATTAAAAAAAAATTTGGGCTGCAGCATCTGCTAGCTGGCATGCTGATCAAGCTGTGTACCTCAGTTGCCTCCTCTGTAAAATAGGCATCATCCTAGCACCTGCTTCCCGGGCCCATCGGAAGTTACATGGGTTCACTCATATGTAAAGAGTTTGGGCCAGTACTGGGCAGATATTAAGTACCATGTAAGCACGAGCTGGGAGTATTACCAGCTCCTGAGTGCTCTCCTGCTCTAATATTTACGGAGTTGCTGTTTTCATTGTTACGATTTTTACCAGTTTACATCCCTGTATTTATCCATCCAGCATTTTTTATGTTGGGGTTTGGTTTTTAAAGGAAGGTGTATATCCCTTTATCCTAGAATTGTTTATACATTAATTAAATTTTTTACAGTTCCCGAGATGCTTCTATCTTTATTAGATATTAAGAAGACTGATTCTGATTTGAATTTAAATATATTGGAACAAACTTCATGAAATTTCAGTTACAGGAATTGTTCACCAAATGCATGCATTTCTAGCGTAATGGTGAAGAATTTTAATAGCATTGGTTTTGATGATGAAGATACATGGGGAAAGTTCATCTTCTACTTGGTAGCTAAATGATGAAATGCAACAATTTTTAAGAGAGACAGACATAAGACTAAATGCTAAGATCTGTTCCTGAGGTTTTTGGAAGATTATTTGTAATTCATATAGGAAATTAAGACTAGGAATGCCTGGGTGGCTCAGCGGTTTAGTGCCAGCCTTCAGCCCAAGGCGTCATCCTGGAGTCTTGGGATCAGGTCTCATGTTGGGCTCCCTTCAGGGAGCCTGCTTCTCCCTCTGCCTGTGTCTCTGCCTCTCCCTCTGTGTCTCTCATGAATAAATAAATAAAATTTAAAAAAAAGAAATTAAGAAGCCTAGGTCTACTTATACCAAAGAAATGGCAGGATATACTTGTCCAAGAGCTAGTGCAGGAGTCAGATGAGATGTGGAGAAAGCTAAAATAAAAGAGAGGATTGTTATTCACAGTAGTTCTATCCTGCAAAAGTGTTTAATCTCTCAGTACATAAAAACCATCAGAACTGCAATTTTGTAGCTCTGGCCAACTCAGATCCTGGGAGCCTGCATTTAATACGAACAGGCAGGCATTCTATCCTAATGAGTGACCATGTGACTTCTGAAATGGCATGTAACAGGAACATAGCACGATTCAGTGACAAAGAATTATAAACAAAACTCAGAAGGAGATATAAAATTGATCAATCACCTTTAGTACACAAGGCATGGCCCCAAATCAAATAATTGTGCAAATACATACTTTGGGTGTTTTTCATAATCTAAGAGAAATGGTAGCTTTTTGTGAATTATGAGAGGATGTGTGCACTATGCAAATGGGATGCCTATGCAAATGGAATTTTCTTTCCTTTGGTGCAATAAATGTAGCTTTCACCTACCCAGAAACCCAGAAATCTTTGTCTTCAGCAGAATGGGTACCATGGGTGGTTGAGGAACATCAGTAATGAGGTTGTAAACAGTAGCATGATGAAAGCCTGTGGGCATGTTCCAGATAACAGAAATAACAGCCGAACCAAAACCCTCTTCATAATGGTAAGATTTGTTTTAAGTCCTGAGGTGAACTGATGAGATGTGTCCTCCTGGGCTGGATGCCCCGCTACCATGCGGGGAGGGCTGTCTATGCAGGAAGGACCAGAATGCACACGTTCCTATGGGACACAAAATAGGAATTTTACACTGGACATAATGACTCAAAGAGGCGCAGGACAAAGTTTTCCAGACCTGAGTCATCTCAGAAGGTCTCTCCTGGATGGGCCCCATGACAGTATCACCTCAAGGCCTCTGTAGCGCCATGGCTGAGTGGGAACTGCGAGCTCCATGGGCCAGGTCACAGGGCATTGTTACCGACACTCCAGGCCATCGCATCTTGGGTCATTCAAGAAATGGACACGTGCTATCCATTGGTCATGAAAACTGAGCTGTCGGATGGCTGCGTGTGCCTCTCTCAATGCCACAGCTGCTCTGAGAAGGACCCTTCTCAAGGCTTTGTCTTAACACTGAATTTTCCTGACTCAGGTTGGGTTTCAGTGTATACTGTAACTGGATGTGCTACAGTCCAAGGTGGCCTCGATTATTTTGTATTAGGTATTCCTTTAATTCTGGAGCAAAATCAAGAACATGGTATTTCCTTGCAGCGCCTGGGTGGTTCTATCCGTTGGCTGACCAACTCTGGGTTTCAGCTCAGGTCATGATCTTAGGGTCATGGGATGGGATTGAGCCCCACGTCAGGCCCCCCAGTCAGCAGGGAACCTCTCTCCCTCTGTCTCTCCCCTGCTCACGAGTGCTCTCTCTCTCTCTCTCTCTCTCTCTCTCTCTCTCTCTTCCCAGGCTCCCATCCCAGGCCCACCACTGCGCAGGTACCCAGCCTCCTGTCCCAGGCCTGCCACTGCATAGGCCCTGCCTCCTGCAGACCTTGTGAAGGCATTGCCCAGCGCAGGGCTCCACGAGCAAGTGCACACTTGTCGCAACCACCGTGTTTCAGCATTGTATTTAATTGGATTAGTTGTGGAGTTTTACCCGAGTGCAGATTTCTAGCTTGTGTACGCAGACCATGCCCAGAGACACAGGGCCTGCTGCCTGCATCGCGTAGCTGCCCACCACCCCCCGCCCCGACCATTCATCAGAGGACATCGGTCTCCACCCGCAGTTCCCCATGTGCCCCTGAGGCCACAGACACACCATCTGTCATCCCCACTCTGCCCTGAACGGTGTCCACATGCTCAGCCCCTTATGTACCACCTGTCCCACAGACACATGGGCTTGCACCCCCTGTCCGCAGCAGTGCCAAGGTTCTCAGCCCGTCAATACTTGGGGCTGCCTACCTCCTTCCTACCACAGCTTAAGGCAAGTAGAATTCCCAGATTCTGTGGCAGGACCTGCTAGCCACAACTGCAGACCTGAGTGGAAGGATCTGCACGCTACCTGGGCCCTGGCAGCCAGGTGTCCTGTCCTAGTCCCTGGGCAGGTCCCTACACCCGGGCGGCTGTCTCTGTCACTCCCCGTACCCGCTGCCCATGTCTCTCGTGGCCGTAGCCGGGTTAAAAACAAATGCTCACATCATGCTTGTTGTTTTTCTCCCCCACATGGTTTTTCCCCCTGCTTGGTTTTGTTGTTTCCTTTTGGTGCCTATGTTGTACTCACCCAGGGTATAGACATGCACCAAACCAAAATAGGTTTTGAAGAGCTCAGCATCACGGTTCTCACTGACATTAGCGCCTTCCCCAGAGCAAGGGCTCCACCAGAAACCAGAGTAAGAGGTGCAGCAGTAAGGAGGCATCCAGCAAGTTTATGCAAACCATGAGGGACTGCAGGCTTCATGACCTGGAAACAGCAGGGGCACTTGTGCCACAGGGAGCCACCCTGGGGAATGGGCGGGCTGCTCATGACCATGTATCATAGCCCCTCAGAGCGGCCACAGATGCTCCTCCGTTCCTGTGCAGCAGAGCTGAAACCTTCATGTCCCTTTATTTATGTTTATATTCCCTCTAAATCTCTAGAGCAGTCTGCCCATGACATGCAGTCAGGTAGAGGCTGGGAGAGTCCACTTGCCACTGTGCCTAGGGGGCTTTGGAGACCCTCTGGGCTGCTGGGAAGCTCCCTGGGCTTTCAGAGTCACTTTCCCATCTGTCCAAAGGGGCAGTGACCATTATCACGTGTGTTGTAAACAACACAGGGATAGTTTGCAAATTAAACAGCATGTGCACCTGTGGTGGCCGGTACTGTAACCAGCCCATCCACCTGCTCACGTGCTTGCAAGCTGCCCGGTGCTGGCTCTGGGTGGTGGTGGGAGAGGCCAGACCGGGGTCACAGACGGAGAACACTTCAGTATTAGCCAGAGTCTCACATGTTGCCCCGGTGCACACACAGCTGCGTTCGTGGGAGCCCTGAGTGCAGGGCACCTGGGCCTTTTATAACGGGCATGATGGGCCATGTTCACCCCATGAGAGGACCGTTGCCACCTCCCAAAGCTATAGGTGAACTTGCCATCTCCCAGCCCCGCTCACCTCGTAAACAACTTGAAGGGCTGGTTTGGGACGAAGGGCAGGGGTGCCTCCCTCGTGGGACTGCAGAAACATAGGGAATCCATTCACAATTGTCTCCAACAGGAATGCACCCTGACCCCACAAAGGCTTTGTCTTATGGAAAATGCAGCTGTTTGGGAAAGATGGAAGTTTAAGCAAATATTTCTTATACAGTCAGGTAGTTTTTTAAGACCAACTTTGACTCTTACTACATAGAAAGGCATAGAGCCCGGCTCCTGTCTAAAAGCCTGAGTAAATGCCCAGAATTGCGACTCCCCTCCCCGGCATGTAAGCCAGATATGGCCTTCGGACCCATTTTCTCCCTTTGGTTTCCTGTCCTGAAACATAACCTGGAAAGCAGACCAAAACAGGAACAATGCAGCTGCAATAACACTGGGCTAGACTGGCTAAAACGGATGTGACGGTGGCACTGGGTGTATTTCTCACCAATGTCGTTGCCTAATTCAGCTTCTCAGGACGGCATTGATGGAAGGCTCCTTCCAAGTAGATGACTTTTTATGCTGAATCAATTTGGCTTGTAAGAAAAAGAAATGAAATCTGACAGCTGCATGAAGCAGGGAAGCATTTCCAATAGTGTCACTATTTAGAACACGTTTCTCCCTATTGCTCTCATTCCCATTACGAAGAAAAATTTCTGCCCAAAGAGGTGTTGTTTTCTGAGTTATGGTGACTGGATAAATCCTAAGAAAAAACAGTTTGCCTTGTCAGCAGCATCCAGCACGCGGGCTCCTGGCAGAGGCCCCCGCAATCCCACCTGACGCTGCCTCCACGCCACCCCAGGACCTGCCTTCAGGGCTGCCCTGAGCCTGATGTGAGTTCTCGCTGTGATCACCCACCCAGCCCAGGGTCCCCACCGTCTCCACCAAGTTAAATAATCTGCTAGGGAGACACCTGGGTGGTTTAGCGGCTGAGTGTCTGCTTTCGGCTCAGGGCATAACCCCAGGATCCTGGAATCGAGTCACACATTGGGCTCCCTGTAGGGAGCCTGCTTCTCCCTCTGCCTGTGTCTCTGCCTCTCTCTCTGTATCTCATGAATAAATAAATAAAATCTTTAAAAATAAAATCCACTAGTTACCTACCTGAACTGATAGACACAAGGTTCTGGAGGAAGCATGTGTGTTTACGTCAAGCTCTGAGTGAGGCTCTACAAACACTTGCATGCCTCAGGCCCCAGGAAATGCGAGCTGGCCAGGGCTCCCCAGAGTGTCCCCAACACCTGGCCTTGCCACTGTCCTCCCTAGACCTCAGCATGGAGCTTTGGTGCCCAGAGGCTAGTGTGCAGTAGGACTCGAACCTGGGCCCGGAACGTCCCTCTTTTACACCACGGGAGCAGAGGAGGACTTTTCCTTCATGAAGAAACTGGAACGGGGGAGTGCTCGAAGCCAGCCACACACCCAGGCTGCAGCTGGGGATCCTTTGCCAGGTGCCGTCGGAGTTCCTACATGAAAAGGTATGAAATACGCCTCTGAGTCCACGAGCTTTCCACACGCGAGGACTGACGGGCAACGGACAAACAGCAAGGCCAGGGGGACTCTGGTGCAGAATCTCAGTCTGGTCTGACTTTCCTGAGCTGATCCCCATCACTGGATCTTTATTGGAGGAAATGGATGTGATCTTCAGCTGCTGGTCCTTAGAATCCTGGAAGGAAGGATGAGCAAGCAGAACTAACGGGGACCCCAGCAAAGAAAGAGGACAGGAGAGAACACCGGGGACATGACTAAAGCACGACTTTGGGGTAAAATGATGTACAAACCTTGTTCCATTAATTGTAGCAAACACCACAACAACGTTCATAACAGAAACTGAGGGTGGAGGGTACACAGAGTGCTCTGTCTGTCCTTGCAACTTTTCTATAAATCCAAAACTGCTCTAAAATAAACTTTTATTTAAACTGATTTAAACAATGAACTGAACTGAGTCACATCTGGCATCACGGGTTGTGAGGAAAGCCAGTCAGTCCCTCTCAGGAATACAGCAACGACATGCAGAAAGAAGCATGTGGGTCTATTTGGGGTTGCACTCCCGCCCCCCCTCAAAGCCCTTTCCTACAAGAACAGAAGCAACAGGCCCAGGACAGGCCCCTAGATGCCGGGGTGCGCCCTGCATGTCTTCTCTGTGGCCTAGTGCTTCCCACAGCGCTCTGGCACCTGCAGGTGGCCCAGGGGGGCTCCCCCCACTCCTGTGAGCCTGTCACTCCAGCAAGGAAACCACACAGCGTATCCTGGGCCCCCTACGTCTCTGCCAGCTGACCTCTCTGACCTAGTCCCTACAGCAGCAGCTCCACCTGCTTCCCTGCTGCCTGACAAAGTGTATCCTGTTCCCGAAAAAGTGACCTTCAGTCCTCCCTCCTGGGAATGTTTCAGAGGATTCTGGGACCAATATAATATGATCATTTGCCTAATGCACATAATCCACCCACCAGGATTCTTAATTGTGCTTTAAATACATATTTATGTCATGGAAGTTTTCATCTTACACAAAATAACTCCTGTATTTAGGAAACGTGGCCATGAATGGTCACTCCACCTCACCTGTCCCTCAAGCAACCTCGTAAAGCCACAAACTGACATTGCAGCATCACCACAGCCCTGTGACCGTGTAGGGCTGCTTGTGGCTCTCTGTGTGTGTGTGTGTCATGGTGTGTTTAACACGCAGAGCTCTGTGCATGGAGAGACAGCGCCTCCCCTCTATAGGATGCGTTATAGATGCCATCACCTCTATGGGATGTGGGGGCAGAGCGCATCCCATAAAATCGCACATAGTCCCACACCAACAACACGTAAGGCCGGCTGAGCCAGTGCTCAGGAGCAGGCCTGCGTCTGTGGGGAGGTGACCATCCTCCTATGGCTGCATCCTTGCTCCACAACCAGAGGCAACATGGTCAGCCCATTCACGGACCACAGTCACTGTGTGGCCAAGATGTGGGCAGAGCAGCAAACCCCACAACTCAGCCCCATTTGAGTTCACGCTGACAATCAAAGGTTGACACGTGTCCATGCTGTCCAAGGAAAACCACTCTATATTCATTTCTCCAGCAGAAAAACAAAAGGTCAACCCGAGGGCTGCTGTCTTGTTTTCCTCTGAGTGAAAGGGCTGTCGGGAGGCATTAGAGGAGAGCGGGAACACGAGCACACACACACACGCCTACATCGTGGAATTCGCTGACTTTCTGGAGAGCAAAATGCCACTTTGTGCTACTGCCCCCCTGGAAGTTCTCACCCAAACATATGTGATGGCATTGGATGGCCATTTCTGTGCATGCATGAGCTCCCTGCAGCACACAAAGATTTTCCTCAATGGTTGGGCAACGACTTCAGTGCTTGGTGTCGGTAACATCTGGGAACCTGTCAACCTCACAGTGTGTCCCCAAGTGGCTCTCAGTACACATTCAGAGTCGTAAAGTATATAATGGCCTTGCACGTGACACAAATGCTGCTGTCCACTCAGTAACTTGGGGCACACGGTGACAACCGGGTTCCATGTGTGTAGCTGTGGACTCGGGCTGCCTCCCTGCCTGGGCAACCCCATCCGGTAGAGATGATGGCCCATTTTCTGTACCCCTGCATGGGATGGCCCTGAGGGAAAGCACTGAAGTCATAGCTCTGAGGAGCCCTCACTTCATCGAGACTCCTGGGATGGCTTGAGGGCCCTTCACCTTGGCCCTGCAAGCAGAGCTCTGAGTGGGAGTGACGCCAAGGGTTGGCGGCACACCAAACCAATACATGACCAAGTGATGATGGGGTGCTTGTTACACAGGCCTTGACGAGCCTCTGCCTTTGTTACTAGCTTCGTAGCTTGACTGGGGGGCTCCTATATAGAAATTCTAAAGCTGCTCCACGCGTGAGAATTCTTTAGTTAGAGTCAGGCATTGCTACCTCTCCCTGCAAAGGCCCCAGTAGGTTAGATCCAGGGTCCATTTGCAGAATCCCTGTCTCAAAAATGGTCCCAACCATTTCTGGGATGAAGGTGGACCATCCTTTGAAAAGCAGGGACCACAAGTGGTCCACACTTTAGAACCTGAGCCCCAGAGCCATCTAAAGATGGATTCTGGGGATGGAGGACACTGGATCTAGACCCTCAGGATGCTACCCAAGGGGACCACCTGTAAGAAGGCCCTTGGCCCAGCTCTGATGGAGACGTGAGGCTAGGACAGGTGGTTATGGCCCAGAAACACTCCGAGGATCTAGAGAACCATCTGTCCTGATTTCTCCAAAGATGAATTTTAGGATGTGGTTGTTGAATATGAGCTTGGCCTTATTCTAGAATGGCCTAAATATCATCTAATAGTTTACTAACAAGAAGCTTGAACAAGCTTAAGATGATAAAAGAGATAAAGGACCATTAGCTTAGAAATATCCCCTTTATGATCAGAGACAGAAACAAACCACATGTGATATCAGGAGCACAGATACTGTTGTCCAAGCTAGGGAAGCGAGGACAACCTCAGTGCAGCTGGTGTCCTGATAGGACTTACTTCCGAAAGATCAGCAAGTATACTGATTTCTTACTAAACAGTGACTGGGGCTATTGATACAAATCAGATTGTGCAGCCCTGTCGCGGTGCACTCTCAGAAAAGTTGTGCTAAGGAGAAACCAGCTGCCTGTCTCTCCCTTGGCATTAGGCTATTGGTTTCCAGAGTTGTCACAATGAAAAATAAAATACTTAAGGCCTCAAGAGCTGCTTTTAATTAAATTGCCAAGTTTCCCATTGAGGATTATCTACAAATTATGTCGCTTTCTTTTTTTATGGGAAATGAGCAATGTTCCATGGGAAACACCGTGAAATCCAGTCCTCTGTGGGAGCCTGCATGGAAGGGTGTGGACACGGGGTCACTGTGATATCCTGCTGCTGTGAGTCTGTGCCCACAAGACCAGCAAGAGGCCACCCAGCAAAACGGGGGGTCTGTGGTTGCTGGGGTGACTTGGCTTCGTAGAGGCTTTGATGTTGTTGCTATGGGGCAGAGAGGAAAAGTGCCAGTGCCTTTCCTAGGCAGACCCCTGTCTGTTATTGTCAAGAGATGTGAAGTGTTTGGGGAACCAGAACTGGTTCTATAATTTATTTGATGGTGAACCTGACCTGAACCAGAGTGAGGCTGTTTATGGTTCAGTGTGTGCATGTGAGTGTGCACACACACACCTGCATATCTCTAGTTGTGAGCACCCCTGTTTCACTGCACAAGCTGTACCATGGCAGATGATATGTGGCAAATGCTATGTGGACCATGCTAGTTTTCTAAGATCTCAAAGCCTTGAATTTCAAAGTGGAAGCTCTCAGCAGATGGAGGGATGTTCTGTGTTTGTGGCTGTCTTGCAGAGATCCAAGTCGCCAGCATCATTTATTAAAAAGAAAATCCTTCCCTTGCTGCTTTGCACAGCTGCTTCTGTTGTAAATCAAAAATCCAGGTGAAGAAACTTGAAACTTTGGCTCTGTGTACCCCATGCCGAACCAAGACATCACCCCCGGGTGCGATGTAGGCCTAAGTAAAGTAGTAGGTGAAAAGTAAAGTAATACTAGTGAATTCCACAGGTTAAAATACCTGTATGGATCAAGGGAAGGTTTTCCAAAAGTAAACATGAAAATTCCTAACTGAAAAGGGGAGAAAAGTGATCAGCATTAAGGAATTGTGTCCATTGAGAGATTAGGAGCCTGAAAGAGGCCAGCACGGGAGAGAGGAGAGGAGGAACCACAGCTGCCTGGACTGCACTTCCAGGAAGATGAGTTGTCACACACTGCCTCTTCCTTCCTGCCAAGAAAATTAAAACATCCCCGGCTGCTACCTGCAAAGCACACCTGAGCAGCCCCGGGGGGTGGGGGTGGGTGGGAGGAGGCTGACCAGCGGGATAGAGATCTACCCCCATGTCACCGTGACCCTGGGGGCAGCTAGAGCCCCCACAGCCTGGTGGCAGCAGTGACCCCCATGCAGATGCCAACGGAGGCCTAGTGCAGACCTGGATGTCTCCCGGTGAGCACACAGGCTGTCCAGCACAGAGACAGCCCAGCACCCGGTGGGAATAAAGCCCTGACTCTCACCACGTGACATGAAGCCATTGGGCTTCGATGGAAAATCATGCATCCTACTGAGAACCAGGAAGGCCACTGGCTGAATGAGAAGGGCGGTGAAGGGATGGCCACTCTGGGATCCGACGTGTTGGTGAAGTGTGGTGGTACCAACTGCCTCCGAGAGGACTGCAAGCACATGTGACATAAGTGAGAAAACCCAGTGAAGAAGCAGAAGCTATGAAGAACCCAGCAGAAGCTTCAGAACAGAAAATATTTTCACGCCACAGCTATCAGTGCCTCAGCAGCAGCAAGAGGCAGAGAAGCAGAGACACAGCAGCTACAGGGGGAACAGCCCTGGGAGTAGCAGGGGGAGCGGCTGAGGGGGGGCACCGGGGGGGGCCCAGCAGAAGAGCAAGGCCAGGAGACGGGGCAGCTGTGAAAATCTCTCCAAGAAACAGTAGCTGAAAACTCCCCAAATTTGGTACAAACCTACAAAGAGGCCAAGTGAGCAAAACCGAGCAACACACCCCCACAGCCGTACCAACACTGGTCACGGACTCATGAAAATTAAAGATGGAGAGGGGCGCCTGCATGGCTCTGCTGGTTAAACGTCCGACTCTCGATTTCAGCTCAGATCATCATGATCTTGGGGTCATGGGATCAAGCCCCATGTCGGGCTCCACACTCAGCACAGAGTCTGCTTGAGATTTTCTCCCTCCCTCTGCTCATACTCTTTCTCTCTAACTAAATAAATAAAATCTTAAAATAAAAAAAAAAAAGACAAATAACTTGAAGGCAGCCAGAGAAAAATGACACTTTACCTAAAAGGAGAAAACACTTATTATGACAGCAGATCTCTCATCAAAGACCGGAACCCATTGCAGATAGAAAGCAGCAGGCTACTTTTCAGGGGCTAAGAGAAAACTCTGCTAGTGTCTACACCCAGCCCAAAATGCAATGGGGACATGGACAAGCTCCAGATGGCAGACCCCCAGGAGAAACTGTGAGCAGACCTGCTGGACCAAAGGCCTCAGAGAAGTTCTAGGAACACAGAGCAGGTGACGACAGAAAAGCCTGGCAAACAAACTAGGATGGGCTTCCATCCTCATCTCCTCTGTACTGCATTAAAATGTTGTCCGGGGTGGCCATCAAGGTCTAGAGAGGGGACATTTCAGACAATATTACAGGAGGCAGACGTTAAAGGGCCGTGGAGGGGATAAGTCCAGCCGGAATAGCAGTGCCGGCAGACTGTGGCGGGAACGCATGTGCCCTGATGCCCAGAGATGCCACCAGAGAGCTCCATGAGGAGATGCTGCCCCAACACATGCGGCAAGAGCAACGCTAGCGTCTGAGCGATCCCAGGGCCCAGCCAGCGCAGCCACAACGTTCCCAGAGCCCCAAGACAGGGCAACACCCACGGTGTGGACCCCTTCCCACCCTCCTCATTGGCAGAGCAGATGCCAAGAACAGGACAGCCTGCTGCTCACAGTTGTCTGGGGGCTGGGGTGTGTGCAGGCCCCTGAGGTGCCCATCATCACTGCCCTCCCCACCTCGTGCCTCAGCTTACCCAACTACAAGAAGACTGCAGAACAGTAAAATGTAGCTGAGTGCCTCCACAGTCGAATCCATGGGCCCACATGTCCTGAAGTGATTCCAGCACACATCCCCGTATGTCACTAGACATCCAAAATTGCCAGGAGGAGAAGGACATTTATGTACACTTATACACACACAGATTTTAAATTTCTGAACAATTGTTTGTGGACACTGGAGTAAGAGCCAATCCTCATATTTTAATCAAATCAATGTGATCAAGATTGTCAAAACTTGGTTTTGTTGTTACCTGTTTGGTAATCTTTATATATTTTACTATGTGCAAATAACCAAGTAAAAACAGGATGAACAGACCAAGGAAAAATTCAGTTTTTCCCACGTGGTCCAAATTCCCAGCTTTGGGAATTTTCCCACCGGTTTGACCAAGATTGGCCTGGATATTCCAGGCAAATATGGTTTTCTCTGGGTGTGCATCTGCATTCTGGCCTCGGCCACAGGACATGGTGTTGATAGGCCCTGTGTCCCATGCCCTGTTTCAGGGCCTGCACGCCCTCTTCTCTCCCTGCCTCAGACGAGGGGAGGGGGTCTTCACATTACTATACTTCTTCAGAAAGCTTTCGGCATTTAGAAATTTTATTTTTAATAGTTAAATTAAAAATCAATTTTTTCTAATAAGCAAAGAGTTACAGAAGTGGAGTGGGTGGAGAGATGGGTGACTGGGTGATGGGCACTGGGGAGAGGACTTGATGGGATAAGCACTAGGTGTTATACTGTATGTTGGCAACTTGAATTAAAATAAATAAAATAAAATAAAATAAAATAAAATAAAATGTCAATGCAAAATTTTGGATGCCTGGGTGGCTCAGTCTGCCTTAAGCTCAGGTCATGATCCCGGGGTCCTGGGATAGAGTCTTGCATCAACCTCCCTGGTCAGTGGGGGAGCTGCTTCTCCCTCTCCCTTGGACCCCCCACTCCCCACTCATGCTCTCTCTCTCTCTCAAATAAATAAATAAAATCTTTGAAGATAAATAAATAAAAATAAAAATTTTCCTGCAATGAAATTTCAGTTTAAAAAGATTTTCCTTCCAACTTTCGATGTAATTCATGCTCAGTGTAGAAAATGTGGTAAATATAAATAAATCAGAAAGGGAAAAATCACCCCACGACTGGTTTGTTTTTTTGTTTTGTTTCGTTTTGCTAACATTTTCATGGACTTCCTTCCTATCTTTCTTGATGTATATACAGTGTACACACACAGACACACATGACAGAATTAGGATGGCGTCATGCTGGATCCATGGCTTTGTCTTGCTTTATGACTCTACTTTTGAAAACGTGGGGTTGCAACCTGCTGTCCTGACACTGTCCATGTGGGATTTTCTGTGACACAAGTTTTGGGGAGCAAGATATTCTCTGAGTTCCCGTGATCACTAGGAAGGTCACTGGTCCCTAAGGGTTCCATGAGGTGGTGAGGTGACCACAGAAGTTAAAAATATGCATGTGGCTCCCATAGGGCTGGCCAACAAATATACAATACTAAAATAAAATAAAATAAAATAAAATAAAATAAAATAAAATAAAATAAAATAATGTCCTGGTCTGGTAGGTGCCTTTGAATATCCTTGTGATCCCTCTACTTTTTTAAGCACAAGATACTGAACATGAAAATTTTTAAATTTATACAAGAAAACTACATTTATGTCCATAAGACTTCTTTAAAGAGTCTAGTGATAGTTGTTCTGTCCATGGGAGTTTGCGTTCATACTCACAAATGTGTTACAATGCACATATCTTGCATTTTGACTCTATAGGAAACACTTGAAACAGGGTGGCCTCTTGCAAAAAGCTCTCAATTCAACTGTACCCAAGCCTGTAGTTTTATTTTGTGTGATCTCCCTCTTTTCACACCCTCTTTTCTTTTGGGAAGGAAAGAGCTGTCAACACATGATAATATGTTTGTGTATCACACCGAAAAATAATTCGGGTGCCAATCCGTGCCCCAGGATTATCCAGCTTTCAACCAAGAACAGGTCAGCGCCCTGCCCAAGGCTGACGGGGGCCCAGCTCACCTGGCCGGGGGGTCAGGACCACACCTGTGTGTGCCAACCTCTGCTCTAATGGAGGAGCCATTTATCCATGTCAATGGACAGAACCAAAGCATGAGCCGAATTTGTTCCAGACAATTTCTCCTTTTGTTCTTCTGAATCCATGAGTATTAATATTCTTTAATGAGGATTTTTTTATTTTGAGGGTTTTGTTGTTGTTTTTGGAGGGAGCTCTGCTTCCCCCCTTTCTGGAGTGTTGAGCATTAGCAAACTCACAATAATGGGACACACACAACTTTTTACAAAGGGAGGAGGAGGAGAAAGCTTGGTGCATTCGCTAGTAAGAGTGGATGCTGCTGTAGTCACGGGGATCTCGTGCACTGTCAGCTTTGGCGAGTGACTATAGTGTTAGCCTGACGCACCGTCTTGCAATCTGTGTCCTGTAACACAGCTGATGTGCGGCCTGATGCATGCTGGTGCTAATGGAGTGACTGGAGGTGGCCTTTAAGAGGCGCCAGCTGTTGGGCTGAGTGGAAGTTGTCATCACCATCTGTGCGCGGGAGCGTCCACACAGGCTGGAGGTTTTGTGAACATTCTCCCACTTAGACCTCACAAAGATCTTTCCAGTTGGGACTATTTCCATCCGCATTCTTCAGGCAGAAAAACATGCTCAGAAGTATAAAACTTGCTCAAGATCACAGGCAGGGTGAGGGGGAGAGAAGAGATCAAGACCCAGGTAACCGGCTGCAGGGTGTTAATTCTGGGATGAGTAGCCTCAATTTAATGAAGCCATCACCTGCCTCAGATACATCTGAAAATAAATGTGGCACTCTCTCCGATGGGTGTCAAGCTTCTACAGTCAGAAATTCTTCCTAGAATTTTCAGCAGGAACAGCTGAGAGTTATTAGCAAAATGTGACAAATGTGATGACAATGATAGTAGACGTCTGTGAGTGCACTTTCACAAAACAAATACATGATGGGTGGAAAGGTTGACGTTGCTGGAGTGTCTTCCTGTGGAGGAGAGAGGACAGAGGGAGCCGTGTCCCGGGCACAGCTGGTATCAGCTACTCTCCATCTCTGTGAGGGTCTGTCTGGCCCCAGGCCACCGGGGGGGACCCCAAAATGCTATGAGCCTGGCACTGAGGACAGCTCAGATGGTTGAGCTCTGGAGGATGTGGGAACATCTTCGGACAGCCAGTGCTCCTCTAGCCGCCAGGCCGTGTCCACAGGCCGACCTTTCCAGGGGCTTGGGCTCTGGGAGGCTAATTCTGAGACCCATCCTAATTTTTACAGCTGTATCAAGCATATCTGAAAATTCACCATTATAACAACTTGCTAATTGTAGACTCTCTGAAAATACCAAAGGAAAAAGGGTTTAAGCATTTGGTTTATTCTATTTGACTACTAATGTGAAATTAAGGATATTCTGCATCTAGTACAGGGACACACACTGAATCCAGCGTGGGGATTTCAAGGGAAGGCCAGCGTTTGTGCGCACAATGGCAGTGGACGGCGGGACAAGGCAGGCCGGGCCGCAGGGAATTAAAAGGAACAGACAGGATGTCACGATTCAATACAAGTATTTCTTGGGCATTTAGTATGGGTCAGACCCTGTGGCCACCAGAGAGAACTGGGTAAGATGCACTTCCTGTCATGGTGGGAGAGGTGGCCTGCGGGTGCTATGGGAGCTGGGAGGGCAGCGACCAGGGAACAGCACAGCCTGGGGGACAGCCCACCTCCCCCCTACACAGCTGTCTTCTTGGAGTGTCCCTGCCTGCCGGCTGGCACAAAACTCCCTGGGGCCCCTGATCCCATTCCCGAGCCTCCTACCTTATAAACTGATCACCCCCCAGAGGCCCCACCTCCTCACACCATCACCTTGGGGGCAAGTTTCAACACATGAGTTTGGGGGGACACAGGGTCCATCCCTCACTGGGACTGTCAGGAAGGCGATGGTATTTGGAAGAGGTCGGAGAAGATCCTGGAGCCTGAAGACAGTCAGGCCTGCTGGAAAGGAAGCTTGAGGCAACAGGTGAGGGAACAGCAAGGGGCCCGGCTGGAGGGGTTGAGGGGGCAGGAGGCCACGGAGGCTGAGGACAGCCTCCCATACCCACTGGCACCCCCGCCTCTGCTGCAACCCTGTACCACTGGCTGCCTTCTGGTCCAGAAAAGGGCCCGGCAGCCAGGGAAGGTGCGGGGTTTGTGAAGGGGCCAGGGTTCCAGGTTTACAATGAAAGTCCTTCAAATCAAAGTTTGTCTGGGCTGCTGGCCAACGGCCACCTAGTGCTGAGGAGCCCACTGAGAAGACAGCAGAGGCTGGGGAAGAGCCAGCCACTTGGAGGAGGAGGCCAAGGGAGGGCAGGAGATACCACATAGAGTGAACCAGTTCTTCCAGTCTGGATTTTAAAAGAGCAGTTCCTTTAAAAAGCTGAGAAAAGTCTAATCACACATCTTTTCAGTGACAGTACCTGAAGATCTTCTGCTTGGGCTTCTGCGGGGCCGGGTTGGCCCCGGTGGGCACTCAGGAACCCGGGTGTATGGGTCGTTTCTACCACGCCTGGAACATCTTGCCATCTTCCAGTGTCTTTGTCTTTGGCACAGCCCCACGATTCCCCGTTGTGCTCACAGCTCCGTGGATGGCAGCCCTCTGGTGACCTCCTGCCTTCTGACTACGTTCAGGAGTATAGGCCTCAGCATTTGGCCCCACACCACCTGGTGCCCGGGCCCCTTCGCTCCCCACTCAACGTGCAGCCAGGAGAGCCTTCAAAAACACATGTGTGCTCCAAGCCCCACTGTGTTGGCCCTGCGACCTCCCAGCCCAGCCCCCACCTCCTGCTCTGGCTCAGAGTCAGGCCTGTGAGTGACGGCTGCTTATTGGCCTAGAGCATGACACTCAGCCAGGTAGTGGAGGTCAGCCCAGGGCCACGATGCGCCTTGCTTCTGGGGCAGGACACAGGAGACCCCAAAGGCCACTGCGGTAGGACGAGAAGACTGAGGGCCAGGTGGGGCCGGCAACGCAGCCATCCTATCCTGGGGGGCGGCCTCAGAGGTCGGGTCAGAAAGGAGAACATGCCCGCAGAGCTTCCTGCTTCAAGGGCTTGAAAACGCATTGGGAACTTCAGACATGATGGGAAGGATTAAGGATGGAGAGGCGCACTCAGCCTTTTCCTCGGGTTGGGGAGCTGCCCTGGCCACCTGTAGGTGATCCTGAGGGGCCATGGGCTGTAGGTATGCCTGCCCCTCATGCTCTGGAACCCCCCTCTGGACCCGAGTCAGCCTTGCTCAGCCTTCTGGGGGCTCCGGGGCTTCAGCTTTGACTCCCCTCACAGCTTGACTGTAATAGAAGAATAGGTTCCGAAAGTAGACTTGAGAATATTTGCAATTAGCCAGCTAAAGATAGAAAGCGAAGACAATGTGGTAATGGTTGTTTGACACAAAATAACAGCAGAACGTTAGGCTGTAACCTCGCTTCTCCTGATTCACATATCCTACAGCCAGACATCTGGATAAAGTGAATGTTGCTCTCTTCGCCACGAAGTATCTAAAAGTGACACACCAAACCTTTTAGTTCTATAACACGAAAGACAGTAATGCATTTGTGCAATGTGACTTCATGGGATCCATGAGCGTACCTCCGCACTCTTGTGCACCTTAGTAGGAGGTTTCCTTTCTGCCCGGATACACTTGCTCCACTGGAAAGAAACGGTTGCGGACATTAGACCAAATACTACCCTGGCAGCCTGGATGCCATTAAAGCCCTGCAGAGGTAGATGGAAGGAAGGCTGGCTCCATGGCCTCACCCAGGTATAAATCACATAGGGCTTACATTCAGCGGTGCCGGCGCACTCAGTCTCGGGCTAATTCTTAGAAGATTTTCTTCAGCCCCAAGAGCGATGTGCACCTGTTAGCAGCCCCACTGCTCACCCTTCCCACCCCTGCCCTAGGCAACCACTAATCGATCGATGTCTCCATGAATGTGCTAATTCTGGATGTTTCACACAATTGGAATCAGGCAGCATGTGCCCTGAGATAATAGTTGGATGCCCATCCTAAGGACGTTTTCCTCCTGCAACTTCACTTGCTATTCCTAAGAAAAAGAAGCCCCGAAGAGCTTGTCAAACTGCCCAGACAAGGGTCTTCTTGTTGCTCTTGTACCTTGAACATTGCTGTGTCTGTGTGAGGCTTCCCAATTGCCTGGGCCAGTCACCCTCACAAACAGTGATGCTGCAGGTGCCTCGCCATCCAGGAGCGTGTTGGGATTGCTGTCAGGCTCCATGATTCTCCCCGTTGAGCAGTACCCGACACGTCCTAGGTCCTCATAGACAGGGTCTGCACACCTGCACATACCCCAGTGTCACGCTCCCGCCACATAGGACCTCATAAAGGGCTGTCCTCCATGGAGCTTACTGTGGTGGCCTCATTTCAATGACATCCTGTCTCTTTTATTACATACAGAACAAAGTCTGAGACATTTTAACCAATCTTGGGGGGGAAAATCAAGAAAATCACGTTTTCAAAAGAAAATAAAAATCATGTTTTCCAACCAGCTTACAATTTTCATTTGCTGTTAATCAGCAATCGTTAAGGTGTGCAGATGTGGCTGCCATTTGGCTTGTCAGGCCCACTGAACGTCTCTAAGATGACGACTGGTACCACAGCTCTCACAGCTCACCCATCCTGTCTACTCACAGCAGAATTATGACCAGAAATCCCCCATGGTGTATCATCCACACAAATCACTGTTACATCACGGCCTCACCTCCTAGTTACACGCTTCCTGCACTCACCCCGTGGTTCTACCTCCAAACCCACCCACTCCATGTCGAATGTCTGACGTAGTCATATAGAAACATACCAACTTGTCGTTCACCCAATTTGAAAGTTTTTCTAAAAAAGAAATTATACCATCTCACTGAAAACATTTCCAATCTGCTGAATCCAAATTGTCAGGGCACCAAATAAGCCAATGAACTAAACAAATCACAGTAGTTGGGGCCACCTGCCGCCCTCTGCGTTGCTTGCATGTCTTTCTGTCATTGTGCAGAGCACAGAGCACTGGGCCATTGCCACTGTCCTTGCAGCCCGACCAGGGGTGGCACTGCCCACCCAGCACTTGGTCTTGGGGAGAGTGGGGGAACGTGTCCTCCGGGGTTGCACACAGCTCCCACCCTGTGGTGGCCTAAGCAGAGGCTCCACTTGGAACTTCCTTAGTAACATCCTGAATATCTGCCTGAGAGGCCGACACCGCATCTCCCAGGGACAGTGCTTGGTTGAGTGAGGGCTTTTTTGCTTTTTGATAATTATAAAAAGAGGATAGCCCCACCCTAGGATTACTGTCTTTCTACCTGGCACTAAGCTAAATGCTTAAAATGTGTGGTGTCACTAACTTCTCCCGAAAGCTTTGTGGGCAGGTGCCTCTGTCCCCATCAAGCAGGTCAGAAGGCCGGTCAGCTTGCTCCTGGCACTGGCAGCACCGTGGGGTGAGGACTCCATGCTGAGCCTGTGCCCTTACCACTTCGCCACTCTGAGCACAGATTATTCTTTTTTTAAAAAAATGTTTTAGGGGTGCCTGGGTGGCTCAGTCACTTAGACATCAAACTCTGGGGTTTGGCTCAGATCATGATCTCAAGGTCATGAGATTGAGCCCTGCGTTGAGCTCTGAGCTCAGTGGGGAATCTACTTCTTCCTCTCCCTCTGCTTCTCCCCTGCTCGTGTGTGTGTGTGCTCTCTCTTTCTCTCTAAAATAAAAAAAAAAGATATTTTTAAAATGTTTTAAATTGTATCTCCATTTATTTATTTATTTATTTATTTATTTATTTATTTATTTATTTATTTATTTATGAGAGACACAGAGAGAGGCAGAGACATAGGCAGAGGGAGAAGCAGGCTCCCTGCAGGGAGCCCAATGTGGGACGCGATCCCAGGACCCCAGGATCACGACCTGAGCTGAAGGCAGATGCTCAACCACTGAGCTACCCAGACATCTCTCTGCCTCCCTTTAAAAATAAAAAACATAATAAGTGCTGCTTTTGGGGATCTTTCCTAGAATTTTGCACTTGACACTGAGAGCGTGGGACTTTCCACGTCAGGTTCGCAATGCCAGCCACACACCGTGTAAAGCCCCTCATAGGTGAGTGCTTGGCAGCAACACTTAGATGTGGTCCCTGTCTCCCAGCCCTCCTTTGTCCCTCACAAGTGTGGAGCAAGGGCAGTTGTGTTTGGGGCCCTAGGGCACCTGTGCTAGTACAGGCAATAGTGGCCATGAGGAAGAATGGATCTGCAGGCACTAGAAACTTCAGCTTTCATCTCAGAGAAGAGCCATGGATGGGAGCTGTCAGGACCTGCGTCCCCGTGTCCACGGTCGAAGGACAGCGAGCTCTCCATGTCAGCCCAAACCCAGACTCTCACAATGTGAAAATTTCATGGGAACTGCCTTCAGCATAATAAGTACAAGTAATTTATCTGATAAAAGAATGTCAACAGCAAGTATGTATAATTTGTGTGGTGACAAATTGTACCTGTCCTTCCCAGGAAGAAAGGGCCACTGCTGCGCACGGGGAGGGCCAGGCAGGGTCAAGGCTGGGTGCTTGCATTTACCGGGTGGCTCTCAGAAGCGTGTGTGATCCTTTCAGAGGGTCGATGCAAATTATACCTAATAAAGTTATTATAAATAATTGCTGCCTCTCTTCTCCTGTGTAATCACTGTGTTTGGAGTGCAGAGCAGGTGGTGACGGATGAGAGATGCCTTTAATTCTGAATCGGGGCCATCTCATGCGACACCCCTCATCTTCACTGAAGTCACAGATGCATTTGCAAAGATTGGTGACATCTTAGGACACCTGAGGCTCCTCTGACTCAGAGATTCAGCTGGGAAGGGTGAGGAATGCAGCCCTCGATGTGTCCCCAGGGTGTACACACAACCCACACCCGGGAATGTCACAGAAGAGGCAGGGTGAGGCTCTTGCTTCTAGGTGATGATGGCTGGACAGTGGCGGAGGCATCACAGAGTGAGGGGAACCAGCTGTCTACAGCACCAGGGGCACAGTGCCACATGGCAAAGTGGGTGGGCTGTTCATTCAGACAGTATTTGTTGGGAGACCCCTTTGTGCACACACTGAACCAAGGGGCGGGGGTCCCTTGACAGACACCAACCCCTTGGGCTGCAGTCAAGGCCAGGTGGTAAATTGATGGAGGGCCCGGGAAGCGCAGTGCTGTCCCCAGGGTGCGGAGGAGCAGGAAGGGGTCCCAGACAAGCCTGGCCGAGGCCAGTGTGACGCCTTGTCCTGGCCTAAGACTTGACACCCCTGGCCAGATGCCCCGCAGAGCCAGCTCTGAGAACGCAAATGAGGATTTATCAGAACGGGGCACTCATTCCCAAATAGCGCTTGTCACCCAGTGGCAATGTCCCTGCAGGCCAGTGGTGGCACAGCTGCAGGCCCTCCACATGACATGGGTAAAAAGGGCCAGGGGCATCTGACAAGTTCTCTGGCCAGGCAAGGTGAGCCTGGGGTAGGAGCAGCCAGGGAGAAGACTGTGGAAACAGGAAGGATGAACAGAGAGAACAAAGTAGGGCTGCCAGCATGAGTGGGGGTGGGAGGGCTCTAGACGCATAAACCTCAACTCATTGAACAAACAAGTCATGGGAATGAGCACCACAGCATAGGGAGTAATAGTGGATAATAATACTGCAGCAACATTTCACCAGAAAAGATGAATGTTGGATGGTGTGGAATCACTATATTGCACACCTGACACTAATGTAACATACTATTACATATTACTATACAGTAATAATAAAAACATTTAATTCAAGGTAAATTTAGGGGCACCTGGGTGGCTCTGACAGTTAAGTGTCTGCCTTCAGCTTGGGCCATGATCCTGGGGTCCTGGGATCAAGTCCCCCGTTGGGCTCCCTCCTCTGTGGGGAGCCTGCTTCTCCCTCTGCTTCTCCCCTTGCTCATGCTCTCTCTCTGAAATGACTAAAAAAAAAAAAATCTTTAAAAAAATGAATTTATAAAAACAAACACCCTATACAATATCTGTGGGCTTCTGCAGTTTGCAATAAACATACTCAGCATGAATAACTTTTTGTTTAGAATTGAGTGATTAGGGGATCCCTGGGTGGCGCAGCGGTTTGGCGCCTGCCTTTGGCCCAGGGCGCGATCCTGGAGACCCGGGATCGAGTCCCACGTCGGGCTCCCGGTGCATGGAGCCTGCCTCTCTCTCTCTCTCTGTGTGTGTGTGACTATCATAAATAAAAAATAATAATAATAAAAAAAGAATTGAGTGATTAGCCCTCGGGGCTGGCATGGTAGAGACAAAGATGAGATTTCAATACAAGAAGGTGATTCTTCTAGAGCTGTTAAGAGACTTCCCATTTTTGTCATCATTGTGACTATGCCATTGTGTCTGGGAAGCAGTTCCCAGGTAAAATGAAAGGCGGACAGACCTTCTTCATCGCACAGCTGCTGATACAGAACAGCCATATCAATCCCAAACCCCAAGCAACCATAACGGGACTCCAAGGAGTCCACTCTGAGCCCTGTTTATTTATTCTTTAGGCAATCCTTTGAAACTCTCCATGAGAAGCTCTTAATTACATTTCTCCCATTTTTGATGGAATAGTTGAAATGTCTATGGTTCATTACAAAACCATAACAGGATGCTTGGTTTAAAGAAAACCAGGACTCTTCCAGATACATTGGTATCCACGTATGCAGGAGACGGGCCCCAGCCAATAAAGCAAAGAATGCATCAGTAGGAAATCATGAGCTAAAATTGGCCTTTGACAATGAGTTTGAAGACAGCTCTTCACAAGACTCATCTTTTATGGTAGTTTTTATAAAAAGATTGTGCATTGCAATAGCAGTCTTCAAACTTTTGCACTCATTGACTCCCTAACAGAACTTTGGAAAGTATATATCCCCTCACTAAGTTCTTATAGCAGCTAAACGTTTTCAGTTTAACTGTAAATACCAATGATAGATTTTGGCATGTTATATTTGTATTTGAAAATGGAACTGTGACATCAGTTCTCTAATAAGATTGATTGATTGATTGATTGATTGATTTAGAGAGCGTGGGCAGGGGGAGGGGCAGAGGGAGAAAGAGAATCTCAAGCAGGCTCTGTGCTGAGCAGGGAGCCTGATGCAGGGCTCGATCCCACGACCCTGAGACCATGACCTGAGCTGAAATCAAGAGTCAGATGTTCAACAGATTGATCCCCGCCCCCCCCGCCAGGTGCCTTGTGACATCACTTTGTAAAATGTATTGAATGACATTTAAATTCCATGATATGGTACCATGGTCATCCATTTAAATAATACATAACGAAGCTGCTCTTTGACATTTGAAAATCTTCCTTTTCGCCGAAGTACACTTTTTTAGAGAAACATTTTACCAGAAAGTTTTTATTAGCTGTTTGGATAGACATGGGAATTTATTTTCCAGGGAGGATGATCCCATCACACACCTGCTGGACCCACACGCGGCCTCCTCTTTGCTGATTCTGTGTTTGCAGCCGGTCTTGTGCTTCCCATCTGCGATGCTGAAACCTGGCCCACCCAGCACTGCATATACCAATGCTCGGGTCACGTGGGATCCCAGATAGATCAGCTCCTGGATCCCAAAGCCAAAGTTTCCAGTATTGGAGACATTATTTTTTTCTTAACTCACACTTTAGATCTTCCTCTGAGATTTCTTCTTCCTTGGCCCCATAGACTGTGCCGTGGACAGCAACCTTTTCATTTCTCCTGACGGCCTACCTAGCACACAGGATTCTGGCCTCCAGTCGGAACCAGTCTGTCCACGGGGTCCCCCACATGGACGTGGAGGCAGAGCTTGCGGAGGCGATGTTTCCATAGGGGGTTCTCCCTTTCACCTCCATCCTGGCCCATGATGGAGACCAGGAAGAGAATAATTTTTGAAGCGATAAAGTAGCTCTCGTGTAGATACATACTGAGCACATGCCAAAATTTCATCAACTTTCATCAACTTAGGAATCATGCAGAAGATCCAAGTAAGACCTTAAGACAGCCTCAGAGAGTTTTTCAGGACCTGGAATTCATTGATGTCTGGATAAGGCTGCTGAGTTAGACATAAAAGTGGTTAATATCTAAAGGACAATAAGCTATATGCTTTGTTGTTATATTTTCTACCTGAACAGAAATTATCTGCTTCTCTACTGGCAAAAATATTCAAACAAATGTGTAATTTCACTAACTGACATCTAATAAATAGAATACAGTCAGCCGAACAAAGTACATGGTCCCAGTCTTCAGGTGGCCGGTGAGCCTCAAGGACAAGAAACGTCATGCCAGCCTCCTTTCCCACATGTCCAAGTTCTGGCTGCCAGCATTCTCTTTCTAAAGCTCAGCGGGCCACTCTGGTCAAGAGGCAAACAACATGGCCTTTGGGGCCTGGGTTCTAGTTTTGGTGGTGCTAGCAGACCACTGTGACCCGTCTGTGCGAGGTAGGGACACTCACAGACCCCCTCCGAGGGCTGTGACTACGGCCGGTGATTGCATGGTCTGTAACTTCTATCCTCTCACTTCCCGCTTCTCCGGATGAGGCCTCTTAGACCTCGGCCATATCCTCGGATACAGTTTCCGGTCCTACTGACGTGACTTTCTACCGCTGCAGCCAGGATGCTTACACCTATGTAGGTAAACTGACCTTCAGGTGTAACTCTACCTTACTTGTTTGTTCCTTCTTCCATCCGTTCCTGCTTTAAAAACTCATTCCATGCCTTCCTGAAAGTGAATCAAGTATCCTCTGTCACTCCATTCCCCTCCGGTCACCTGTCATTATGCCTTCTCTCAGGATTCCTTCCGCGGTGGCGCTAGGGAGTGATGTCCCCATAGAAACACTGTGCACCTGCTCCCCGCCCCCCCACGCCCCCAGGTATTGGCGAGACAAGGGCCTCTGTAATTCCATCCTTGCAGCTTGAAAGTAGCCCTAGATAATACGCTGATAAAATAGCAGTGGTCATGTCTAAACAAACCATCTTTACCAAACGGTGGGAGGTAGATTTCACCTGTGAGCAGTGTGCTGACCCCTGCTCTACA
Source organism: Vulpes vulpes (assembly GCF_048418805.1). Taxonomy (NCBI): domain Eukaryota; kingdom Metazoa; phylum Chordata; class Mammalia; order Carnivora; family Canidae; genus Vulpes; species Vulpes vulpes. The sequence goes on from NC_132784.1 coordinate 57,790,520, forward strand.
CCCTCAGCCCCTCTGGCGGGGTCTGGCTCCTGGGCTCCGCCTGGTTCCAGTTCCTCTTCCTATCTCTTGGAGCCTGCAGGGGATAATGGTTTCCACTCCAGCCATCACAGGAAGGTCACCAAACTTCTGGGGTTTTTATTCCCACCCACACATCTGTAAGCAGTTCCTCAGCTAAGCGCTCTTTAGTGGAGTGCTGCCGCAGGCCAGCTAGCTCCTGCTCAGGTCACACACAGATGCCACTGTGTCCCGAGTTACAGCAGCAGTTTGCAGATGCGCCTCCTGGCCCAGGAGCCACCTGCTGCAAGTAAGACACTCGGTCTAAGCTGTATCCCAACGTACCTATGGCTCACCTGGGCACAAAATGGGAATGAAGAATCTTGGCTAACCTAAACTAAATCAGCAATGGGAAAAGGAGCCAAGTGAGGTCAGGATTTGGAAAACAGATTCGAGGGGATTTTACTTAAAGCGGGTAGGCTGTGAAAGAGAAATATCCAGCAAAGAGCGAGTTCATGAAGGAGGAGAGGCAGAGGATTTGTCTCGTTATCACCCCACCCACTATGGGTTCTAGTTATCTAGCCAGAGGTAACCCCGTCCATTGTAAGGTGTAGTTGTCTACCTGGCGGTAACCGTGTCCGCTGTGGGGTGCGGTTGAGCACTTGGTATAACAATGTCAGCAGCTGAAAGAGGTGAGGAGCTGGGTCATAGCATCAGCTGCTGCAGGGAGTCTAAGGGAGAGAATGAGCCCATGTTCATTTTGCAAGCAAAGGTCACTCTGACAGTGATGTCCATAGAGTAGCCTGTGTATTCAAGCCACATAAGATGCAGTGAAGTAGCAAAATGGCACCAGAAAGTTGGAGCAACTACTTAAGAATATTATCTTTTTAACAAATAAGTTTTTGTGTGTGTGTGTGTGTGTGTGTGTGTGTGTGAGAGAGAGAGAGAGAGAGAGAGAGAGAGAGCACACACAAGCAGGGGGATTAGCAGGCAGAGTGAGAAGCAGACTCCTGGGTGACCACGAAGCCTGATGTGGGGCTCCATCCCAGGACCCTAAGATCATGACCTGAGCCGAAGGCAGACGCTTCACCAACTGAACCCCCGCATGTGTCCCACAAACAAGTTTTTAAGTTGGGAAAGTAATACATGAAAATATTTAGTTAAGATAAGTCTAGAATCTAGAAGTTTATGTTGAACGTATTGCTCCAAACACATAGTCATACAACGGATGACATAGTTATACAACGGATGTGTAAATTAGGGAAGCAGGAAACAAAAAGACACAGCAGCGCTTGAAAACACCAAAGTTACTGGACTAGAAACAGAGATGGGTGTGGCTCCAGTTGGCTGTGGCCTCTGCGCCGCCCTGGCCGTGGGGGCCGGTGACGGGCTCCCCCTGGGGCTCCGCTCCATGTAGGACGCTGACCTGAACCGCCAGAGAAGCCCTGTTGCCGACGGCTGCTTAGGGGTTAACAGGGTGGAAGACTCAGAGCGTGAATGCGTCGACCCAAGCCCAAGCCCAAGAGTGAATCCACCGCCTGCAGACCCCGGATCTGACGTGGTGTCCCTGCTACTGGGAGTGCGGACGGGCCGTGTGGGGCCCGGGTCCGGGCGAAGGTGGGAGCCGGTGGGAGCCGCTGCGGACGAGTGAGGAGGTTGGGCACCGGGGCGGCATCTCCTGAGCACTGAGAATGTGCCCACAAACCTAGATTCCAAGACATCTGAAGAGATCCGGTGCTAAGGAAAACAATCCACAAATCAAAAATCAGGACGTTTTCTTCTCCTTAACTTCAAGCAAGAAACAAAACAGGTAGAAATGAAATAAGAATAGGATAGGACAAAGACTGACGAGAAATCTTCAAAATAAAAAAATGAATTCACTGAAATAAATACCTCGAACTATCTAAGACAAAACTCCCTCCAAGACTAAACCAATAAAGGCTGCCGCAGCCAGGGAGCAGGGAAAGTCTGGGGCTGCCTGTCGGGGTGCGCAGCAGTTCGGGGACCTCCGAGAGGAGTGCACGGTGGGACGCAGGGAGAGGCAGGGGTTGGGCAGGCGGCCACACCCCGCTGGGGGAGGGCCTCGGCTCCCCCCGGCCCCCGGCCCCCGGCCCCCGACCCCAGGGTGCCCAGGCACCTGCTGTGTCAGGAAAGCCTCGGGGCCACACCCGTGCGGGACCTCGGGTGAGGCGGGAAGAGTCCCGGGCACAGCCCCAAGCTACGGGTGAATATGCCGACCTGGAACGGCTCAAGGACTGGGAGCTCCCCGGAATTCGGGGCCAGGGAGGGGAACTTTCCTCCGTAGGTGGGGGCCAAAGCCAGACGCACCCAACGCCGGGAAGCCCCCGCGGCCTCGGCACGCACACCCGCCCCGCAGGCCCGAAACACCGGCCGCGCGCGCCGCACACGCAGACGCACTCGCCCAGCGCCGGGGGCGGGGCTGCCGGGAGACCCCGCCTTCGCGCGCGCGCAGGCCACGCGGTGACGCCTTCCGGCCCGGACGCACGGGGGGGCGGGGGGAGCCTCGGAGCGACACCGCCTCCGCTCGCGCCGGCGCCGCGCGGTGACGTCATTGGGCCCGGAGGCGCTTCGAAGTCTCCTAACGCCGGCGCTTTCCGCGCCCTCCTTTGGCCGCACGCTGTCGTCATCAGGCCCCGACGCGCAGTGACGCGCTCGGGCCCCGACGCTCGGGGGGCGGCGCCTCGGCCGGGCTGGCGCCGAGCTGAGCGGGCGGGGAAAGGCAGCGAGTTGAGGTGGGGCGGGGAGGGCCGGAAAGGTTGCGGCCGGAACATGGCGGACCAGATCCCTCTCTACCCGGTTCGCAGCGCGGCGGCCGCGGCCAACCGCAAACGTGCGGCCTACTACAGCGCGGCGGGGCTCGGGCCGGGGGCCGAGCGGCCCAGGAGGTAACGACGGGGCCGACCTCCCTCCGCCCGCGGCGCCCGTCCCCCCGCGCCGTGTGCGGGTGGGGGCCCTGCCGGGGCGGGGGCCGTGCCCGGATCGCCGGACCCCTGGGTCCCCGGCCAGCGGATGTGTCCGCGCGCAGACGCTTCCGACCCCGGCGCGCCTGGGCTCCGGGAGCGTCCCCGCCGCGGGACCGGCTCCGCGACGGCGTGTCCGGGCCCGGCGGGGCCGCCCGCAGCTGTGTCGGGTCCGGGGCGCCGTGGGACGGGCGCGGGAGGTGCGCCACTGCCCACGGCCTGGGCGGACACGGCTGTGACCCGCGGAGGGCACGGGAACCGTGAGCGTGCCCGCCACGCACTGTCACTTCGTCGTGTGCTCACAGTATTTTTTGTCGACCAAAGTTTTTGCTTTTAGCAAGGGAAACGGAACTGTAGAAGGTTGAGTTGTCGGGGGGTGCCAGGGCTCAGTCGTCCGCCTGAAACCCGCGGTGGAGGTCTCGTCCTCTCCTTGGGTTCAGCTCACGTTCCACGCCCTCCTCGCCCAACAAGAATGCTGCATTTTATAGACGGTAGTTCCTAGAAAAAGTTATAAAGAGGGGGAATACTGCCTTCTACGGTTGATCGAAACTTTATTCCAGGTGAATCGTAGAAGCAATTAACTTTTTAAAAAGGTTGACTTACTTGAATGAGATGGGGGACTGGGAGGGGCAGATGCCGGGGCGGGGGGAGAATCTTCAGGGGCCCCGTTGGGGCCCCGCCTGGCCGCCTGATCTCGTCCTGAGATCGCCGCCGGAGCCCAAGTCAGGAAGCAGTTGACTTTTACTGCAGAAGAGGAAAAAAAACTACGTTTTTCGATAGCCAGTTGCTTCAGGATTTGAGTTTTAGAGTAATGTTGTTCTGGGCCTTTTGAGAAACTGAAACACAGAGCCCGAAAGTCTGTATTGTCATGTCTTAGAGCTCGATTGAATCTCGACTCATTTGCTTACTAAACTGAAACCCCGTTTCCTGGACGTAAGATGGGGGGATAGTGTTTTTTTCCTGCAGGATGGTGAAGGGTTACAGGAGAACCTAGCAAGGTGCCTGTGTCTAGCGTTCGGCCACAAGTACCGTTTCTCTTTCTCTCCCTGGTGTTACCTATTTAGTAATTGTGTTAGTGATTCTCTGAGTGCTTGATTTTAGATCGTTATTTGGAAATACGCTACTTATTTCACGTTTTGCATCTCAGTTTTTGCTCCAGGTATTTTGAGGTTCTGTCATTTGGTACGGACACATTATGCATCCTTATGTCTTCTGGTGGATTGTCTCATATTACAGAACGTTCTTCTTTGTCTCTGGTCATTTTCTTTGCTCTGAAATCTGCTTTATTGTGGATTAACGTTTACTTGATGTTCTCTTTGAACCCATCTAAGCTGAATTTGCAATGAGTTTCTTTGTTGGATCCTGGTTTTCCATTATGCACTCTGTCAGTCTCTGCACTGGTGCATTTCGACTCTTTATGTTTAAGTTAATTATTGCAACGTTAGAGTGTAGGTGCTATTTTATTATTTGTTTATTTCCTGTTTTTTTCTGATTCTCATTCCTCTTCTGTTTCACTTGCATTCCTTTAGATAATTTCAACTTTCCTTTTTGGATATTGCTACAGTATTTTTGAGTGCGGATGGTTGTATAGTTGTAGTATGTGCTCTAGTATACCTATGTGATTTATTACCAGGGGGTGTTGGGATTGGGATTTTAGGCTGTGCCCTAGAGTGTGTAAACATTATTTGCATTTTGGGCCTTTACCCGTCTTCTCCCCCTACGCTTTGAATAGCGTGTCTTGAATATCAGATGGTATTACACTTTTTGTTTGAATCATCAAATGTGGTTTATAAAGCTCATGATTATAGATTAGTCCATTGTATGTACCCATGGTTTTGATTTACTCTTTCTGGTATTCTTCCTTCCTAGTACTCCAGGATTCTTGTTTTTCTCCATTCCTTTCTATTTGAAGTGCTTCCTGTAACCAGTCTTGAAATTTCTTCTTAGAATGTTTTTATTTCTTTCTTCCTGAAGGATGATGGATTTATTGGCTCTAGAATTCCTGGTTGACAGTTCTCTTGTTAGCCTTGAAAACTTGTTACACGTCCATCTAGCCTTCATGATTTCTGATGAGAAGCTCACTGCTGCTGGAGTTGCTGTGCCCCTGTGGGTAATGTGCCATTTTCTCTGACTGCTTTCAAGTCTTTGTCTCTCATTTTTGCAGGTTTGATGGTGATGTATCTTGGTGTGGATTTCTTTCAGTTTATCTTAGTTGGTATTTAGTAAGCTTTTCTCATCTGTTGGGTTTTGTTTCAACAAAGTGAGGGAGTTTCTTCAAGTACTCTGGTCTTCACCGTCTTCTATTTCTCCTGCTGGTACTGGGATGATAGAAATGTTGGATCTTTTGCTAGTGTTACTTGACTCTCTTAGGCTTTTACCCCCTAGTTTCTTTTGTTTGTATGAAGATTGTGTGAATTGTATTGATTTTTTCTCAAATTCCCTAATTCTGCCCTTTGTCATCTTCACTCTTCTGTTGATCCCACGCAGTAGTGTTTTATTTTCACTAGTATATTTGTCAGTTTTATACTTTTTCTGTTTTAAGAGAGTTTGTAATTGGTTGTTGAAGCATTTTTATGTTTGCTGCTTAAAGTGATTGTCACATAATTCCCAGATCTGAGTTAATTCTAAGTTGTGTGTGTGTGTTTTAAGATTTTATTTATTTATTCATGAGAGACACAGAGAGAGAGGCAGAGGGAGAAGCAGGCTCTCTGCGGGGAACCTGATGTGGGACTCGATCCCAGGACCCCGGGGTTACGTTCTGAGCCAAAGGCAGACGTTCAGCCACTGGGCCACCCAGGTGTCCCAAGTTTTGGTGTCTTTTGATCTTCTTTTCTAACTCACACTGTTACTCTTCTGGTTCTTGGTATGACTGGTGATTTTTTTGTTTTATCCTGGACATTTTGTCTATTCTGGTTGGAGAATGTGGGTTCTGTTTATATCTTTTACTTTAGCAGGTGATCACCCTGTTTAGATTTAGCCTATAGATCCTGGCCTACATGTGTGGGCTGTGATTCCAGTGACAGTTTAACTTTGTGCTCAGAGTTTTGGTGTGCTTGGTTTATGTGTATGCTGGGACGTACTTGTATTCGCTTATACTGCTGAGAGGAAGGGGGGGACTTCCCCAGGCCCAGTGCCTCTTGGTATGAGAAGGAGTGGTTAGTCTATGTGATGAAAAGGCCTGTTGATGGGCAGTGTTGTGGTTGTACCTGCTCCGCACATGCCTGCTGGCTGTTGTGTGTGTCTGGCTAGGGGAGGAGTCTCAGCACCACTGTGGCCGAGTCCCTCTTGCTGGTGCCCCTTCTGCTCTGGTGTCTGGTGGCAGAGGAGGGGAGTTCAGGCCCTAAATAGAAGTGTATTCCTGGACTGGCTGCTTCTGAAGTAGGATTGTACTTGTTGGTGCTGCCTGGCTGCCCTCCTCGTGAGAGAGGGGCATCTCAGGCCCATGGGGACATAGGGGGCTTTCTGAGGCTCTAACCTCTTGTTGTGGCAGGGTTCCTCAAACTGGTGTCGCTCAGATGCACCAGTGTGCCCTGATGGGACAGGGGAGACTTTAGGTCTGTGGGGAAGGATACCCACGGCATTTGTTGATCTCTCTTGCTAGTAGTGGTGGACTCTCGCTCCTTCCAGGGGAGGAATGATCTTTCTGGGCTGCCCTTTCTTGCTAGGTTGGGAATGCCAGGCCTGTCTCTCCTTCCTTCTGTAGGGTGAGGGCATGTAGGATGTCCTGCCACTGTGTCGTTTCTTCAGTCATAGGTCCTGGTTGTACCTGCTCTGCACGTGCCTGTTGGCCAGCCCAACCCTCTGCCTCTTACCTGCTGCCTTCTTACCACCTTCCAGAGCTCTCCTTTGCTTGGCTCTTCCTTTATTTCCAAAGTTTATAGTTGGACTTAGGTAAGAGGAGCAGGGAGAGATTGTTCTTGCCTGGAATGTGCTTTAACATTATTTTGTGAAATTTGATCGTATTTTATCATAGTAACATATGGTAAAAGGCTTACAAGAAGATACTGTGGCTCTATACTCTGCTTATTCCTTCCTTCTTACCCCAGCCTCGGACCCCAGAGGCATTTATTTTGGATTCTTCTAGCTGTTTCTTCTGGTAGTTAAAATGTCCATATTTCAGTGGTTATATTCCTGACTCTGTCAACACCTAAAATTACTTTTTTTCTTTTCTTTCTTTTTAATGATGTTTATTTATTAGCGGGAGAGAGAGAAAGAGAGAGAACAAGCAGGGGGAACAGCAGAGGCAGAGGGAAATGCAGAGCCTGACATGGTGCTCAATTCTAGGACCTGGGATCATGACCTGAGCTGAAGGCAGATGCTTAACCTACTGAGCCATCCAGGTGTGCCTAAAATTACTTTTCTTTTGAAGCTTTCCATGATCTCAATGCCAGCTAGGACAGAATTAGATGCTGTTTGGCTCCTAAAGATCCCTGTTCCCCTCAGCACAGATTGCACTTGACTGTAAATACTTATTTTCCATGAAAAGAATGACAGTGACTGTCAGCTTTTACCACGATACCTGGCTTCATGAGATGACATGGGAAGAGTTCCCTTGTCTCCTGCTTTCTGGAAGACAGTGAATAGAGTCGGTGTTAACTTCTTTAAGTGTTTGGTAGAATTTTCCAGTGAAACCATCTGGACCTAGAGATTTCTTTTTTTGCTGTTTCAATTTACAAACTCAGTTTCTTTCATAGTTAACTAGGCTCTTCAAATGAGCTATTTCATATTGTATGAATTATGATTGTGCTCTTGAGGAATTGATCCTTTTCAGGAAAGTTGCCCTATTTATGTGTGTAGAGTTGTTTGTAGTATTCTCTTACTATCTTTTTGAAGTTTCATTTAGATACTGGTGGTTTGTGCCTTCACTCTTTGTTGATCAGTTTGGTATTTTAAAGTCACTTTATTTTACATTTTTTTCCTATAGTTTTCTGTTTTCAATTTTATTAATTTCTGTGCTTTATTTTTTCCTCCTTTTTGTTTGCTTTAGATTTATTTTTGTCTTTCAATTCTTGTTTCTTAGGGTAGGAGTTCAGACTATTGATTGATTGGAGACTTTTCCTCTTTTTAACATCAGCATGGTTAAAAAGCGTGGTTTGTGGTGTAAATTTCCCTTTTGGCACTGATTTATCTGTGTCCCACAAATTTTTGCATTTTGTTTTACTTTGAGACTTGCTTTTTGTTCCATGGATTATTTAGGAGCATGTATAGAAAATTTACTGCTACTTTTCTGTTACCAACTTCTAGTATGATTTCTTTATGGTTAAAGAGCATGCTTCATGTTATTTCATTTATTTTCATTTTGGTGATTAGTTTTGTGACCAAGAATATGGTCTTTATTGGTAAGAATTCTAGGGCCCAAAAGAAAGTGTATTGTGTTTTCTTTGGATGAAATATTCTGGAACGTTGACTAGATCCTGTTTTTTTTTTAAGGTTATTTATTTATTTATTTATGAAAGACATACAGCGAGAGAGGCAGAGACACAGGCAGAGGGAGAAGCAGGCTCCATGCAGAGAGCCCGACATGGGACCGGATCCAGATCCCGGGTCTCTAGGATCATACCCTGGGCCGCAGGTGGCACCAAACTGCTGCACCACCAGGGCTGCCCCCTTTTAGTTATTCTTGCTAGTTTATGGTGTGGTTGTTCTCTTGGTTGTTGAGAGTGGTTTGGTTGTTAGAAGTCTCTAACTTCAATTGTGCATTTGTCTATTTTTCCTTTTAGTTTTATCAGTTTTTACTTCACATGTTTTGCCAGTCTGTCATTTGGTGCAGACATGTTTGGGATTATTCTGTTTTGATAGGCTGACACTTTTATTATTAAATAATTTCCGTCTGTCTCTATTAATATTTTTGCTCTGGGCTTGGCTTTTTCTGACACTTATATAGCCACTCAGGCTTTCTTTTGATTAATGTTTGCCTGGCATATAATTTTCCATCCTTTTACTTTCAGCCTACTTATATTTGAGGTGAGTTTCTTATAGTCAGCTTATAGTTGGCTTATGTTTTTTATCAACTCTGCCAATCTCTGTCTTATGATTATATGTTTAGAACATTTAAGTTTGGTATAATGATTGACAAGTTAGAGCTTATATCTGCCATTTTTGTTTTGATTGCCATGTTTTTTGTTTCTTTGTTTTCTTTTTCCTGTTTTTCTCTGGGTTACTTGAACATTTTTTAGAATTCCATTTTGATTTAACAGTGGTGTTTTCCCACTGTATCTCTTTGTATCTCTTATTTAGTGGCAGTTCCAGGTGTTACATTATATGTATGTGACTCATCCCAGTATTCTGGTGTTGATATTTTATAAGTGTTAATAAAGTGAGGAGTCCTTACCTCTTTACATCCCTGTACTGATCCCTACTGATGAAGTATTTCTCTTGTAAAGTTATGTGTAAATTTGCATATGTAAAAGTATGTAAATATTTCTCTTATATCTGACTAGAGCTATAGATCAGACAGTGTTATAATTTTGGTCTCTTTCAAACATAACCTAGAAAACTGAAAAGGAGAAGAAATGCCTGTTGTATTGATCCATGTTTTTTTCCCTGTTTCTGTTGTTCTCTTATTTCCAGAAGTTCCTGAATTTCTTACTGTATTATTTCTGTTCTAAGAATTCCTTGCTATTCTTTTAGTGTAGGTCTGCTGAAAATAAATTTTCTTAGTTTTCTTTCATCTTAGGAGGTCTTATTTTTCCTTCATTCCTGAAGGGTAATTTCACCAGATATACAATTTGAGGTTGACAGTTCTTTTTCTATTTTAGCACTTGGAAAATGTTATATTCCTTCTTTCTGGCCTCCATGATTTCTGATGAGAAATCTGATGTTCTTTGAATGTTTTATTTTTTCCTTTGGCTATGATGTCATTTTTCATTACTTCCAAGCTTTTCTCTTGTCTTTAGTTCTCAGTAGTTTATTATGGGTCTTGGCATAGATTTTCTTTGGGTTTATACTGTTTAGGGTTCACATAGCATATTGAATCTGCAAGTTTATATCTTTCATCTAGTTAGAAGTTTTCAGCCATTATTTGTCTAAATAATTTTCAAGCCCTATCCACTTTCATCTCTTCTAATACTGTCCCAGGAGACACCTTCTGAGATCTTTTCGTGTGTCTCTTACGGTCCTGAGTTTCTGCTCATTTGTTTTAAGTCCATTTTCTGTCCAGATTGGATGGTTTCTTATGTTCACTCTTCAAGTTCATTGACTTTTCCTTTGTTTTTTCTGCCTCTGAATCCTATCTATTAAGTTTCCAAATCTCTGCTAATGTATTTTTCAGTTGTAGAATTTCCATTTGATTCTTCTTTGTATTAGCCTTCTTTGCTGAAATAGCTGGTTTTTTGTTTTCATTTTCTTCAAGTATGTTTGTAATTGCCCATTGATACATTTTTATGATGAATGTTTTAGAATCTTTATCACATTTCAACATATGCATCTCTTTGATGTTGGCATCTGTTGATTATCTTTCCTTCAGAAGGAGATATTTCTTGGCTTGTGGTATAATGAGTACTTTTTGATTGTATCCTGGACATTTTGAGTATTATGCTGTGAGCTCTAGACTTAGTTCAAATCTTCTGTTTTATCAGGCCTCCTCTGACACCACTGGGACTGGGGACCAGGGAATTGGGATGAAGTGACGCTGCCTTGTTACTGCCAGATGGGGTGAAAGCCAGGTTCCTTTTGACCCCTGGGAGAAGAGGGTGCCCCATTACCACAGGGCAGAGATGGGGTCTGTGGTGCCCCTGGAGCTCTGCTCATGTCCCCTTGTCTGGAGATGGAGGAATGCCTGTTTATTGCAGCCCGTGGCTGCCTGCTGTATGGCCTTGAGACCCTTTACCTCTGGGTTCCTGTGACAGTGGTGGGGATGGGCAGGAGGGACAGACTGTTCTTGGGGCTCTCTTTGGTTTGTGCCCTTGGCTTTTTTCTGGCTGCTGACTCTCTAGTACATAATTTGGGGTAAATGAGGCAGAAGGAGCACGTTGGGAATTCACTGTTGTGTGACCTCTGGAGTCCAAGGTCCTTCCTAGTCTGCCTCCTCCTCTTCACCTCTCCCTGTGTCCTCTCCAGGATTATAGCTTTGTTGGTGGGGGTGGGGCATCCAGTCAGTGTTGCTCTGGAACTGGCAGGAAGGAGTCATTTACCTTTGTTCTGTTTTTGTCTTTCCTCATTTTATTTTAAAGTTACTCTTATTTATTTTTTCATTCACTAACAACTCTTTGGATATAGTTCACATACCATACAGGTCTCCCATTTAGAGTGTAAAATTCAATGTTTTGCCGTATTCACAGGAAAGTGCAGCCATCACCACAGTCAGTGTTGGAGGGTTTTCTTCACCTCTGAAAGAGACCTGGCGCCCTGTTATTACCACCTCCACCTCATCTCCATAAGTGTTCTTATTGCAGTCAGATGTACTTGATAAAGCTGTTTTTAAGTGTATTTTTGGCTTTTAACAGATCTCTTTAATTTCAGAGTTCAGAACTGTAAGGTTTTATATCAAAACTAGGCTTTTCTAGTATTTCTGTTTTGGGAAATGTATGTTATACGTTAGAATGCAGCTAAAAAATAGATTAAATATAAACAATGTAAATACAGTCTTGTATTTCCAAGGACAAAAGTTTATGTTACAAGGTCTTTTTCCTTCACATTGACTATTGAAAGCTAATTAGTTGTTAGAAAAACAGCTTTGATACGGGCTTTTCTTGCTTTGTGAGCTTTATTTATTTTTATTTTTTTTTTTTTTTTTTTTTTTTTTTTAAATTTTTATTTATTTATGATAGTCACAGAGAGAGAGAGAGAGGCAGAGACACAGGCGGAAGGAGAAGCAGGCTCCATGCACCGGGAGCCTGATGTGGGATTCGATCCCGGGTCTCCAGGATCGCGCCCTGGGCCAAAGGCAGGCGCCAAACCGCTGCGCCACCCAGGGATCCCTGTGAGCTTTATTTATTTTTAAGATTTTATTTATTTATTCATGAGACACACACACAGAGAGGCAGAGACACAGGCAGAGGGAGAAGCAGGCTCCATGCAGGGAGCCTGACTGTGGGACTCAATCCTGGATCTCCAAGATCGCATCCTGGCCTGAAGACGGTGCTAAACCGCTGAGCCACCCGGGCTGCCCTGCTTTGTGAGCTTTAAAAGGCTTTTTCCAAAAAAAAGAAAAAAAAAGGCTTTTTCCAGGATCCCTGGGTGGCGCAGTGGTTTGGCGCTTGCCTTTGGCCCAGGGCGCGATCCCGGAGACCCGGGATCGAATCCCACATCAGGCTCCCGGTGCATGGAGCCTGCTTCTCCCTCTGCCTATGTCTCTGCCTCTCTCTCTCTCTCTGTGTGACTATCATAAATAAATAAAAATTATAAAAAAAAAAAAGGCTTTTTCCTTGACCATATAAAAATGTCATTTTGCGCTTATAATGTATAATGAATTGTAGTAATGTATTTTAAAGATTCTCAGGTTTTCCTTGGGGTGAAATTATTTTTATTTCATTATAATCATACCAGTTTAGTACACAATATACTTAAAATATAGGGATTGTAAATTGTTACAACTTGTATAAAATTTTTCATCATTGGGTTTGTATTATGAAAATTTCAGTGGGCTGAATTAGATACGATGTGAGTGTGGTTAATACAGGAGGATGTTCTTGTATTTTAGCAATGGGGGAGGCTGGTGATTTTATTTATTTATTTATTTTAGAAGTTATTAGGTGAGTGAAATACTGTGTCCCACACATAGTATTTAACAGTTCGGTAAGAATGTAATTACTTGTTAAAATCCTTTCTATAAACTAATGTGAGGCATTGCTTTTCTTCTTGCATTGTGTATAGTTGAGTAGAAGTAAGGTATTTGTTAATTTGATATTTTTCATTTCTGACTTTTAAATGGTACCTATGTCATTCAAATTATCTTCGCAGTTGAAGGAGGAATGAATGAACCTGGACATATTTTGTTTATCCATGTCTGTTAGTACCTTTTCTTTTCTTCTCATTGCAGTATGGCTTTTGGCCCTGCCTAGAGCCATTTGCAGTATTATAATAGTTAAACTTTAGTGTTTGAAAAGAGATTCATGCTGAGAACAGATGGCTATTGTCTGATTATCTCTAAAATATTAGTGTGTTTCTTGATAGAGGCAAAACAAATTTTTTTTAATGCTGGTTTTCTCATTCTAAGTATCTATATACAATTTTTCCTGAGTCTTTACTGGTCGTAAAGATGAAACTTCTTCTTTTCTGTGATGATTCACAACTGAAAAGGTTTTTCCAGGTACGGAATGATTCTTAAGATGGCATTTATCAAAGTGCCCAGGCCCAGGATTCCTTGGAATCAGAGATATGTTTTTAAGGATCTGTAGTTAAGTTTGTGAAATTCTTTAAACCTGCCAGAATAGAAATGTTTTACTTCATTTTCTACAACTGACAGTATTAGGATGAAGATAGATTTGGTGATTGTGAACATCATGGTTTTAGGGAACTGGATGGAGTATGTATCCTGAGCTGTTTGGCCCACTTATCTTCAAGTTTCTGGATTGGCATTTATATAATATTAGATCTTGTACCATTAATTCTCATTTAGAAGTTTATTTCAATTTATGTGTAGTATTGGTGTAATTTCTTATGTCAAGAAATTGGTACTGAGGTTTCTGACAGAACATCTTGGAAGAGGAGTCAGTGGCTCCGAGGTTACTGTGTACATGGTTCGTGTGGGGGCATCTCTGGGTGTGAGGGGCTGACTGGTTCTGGCCCTTCTTGCTTGTTTTTATTGCTAAGGTCAAGGCATGCTTTTCAGGCACTGTTCCTTTACTTTTTTTTTTTTTTTCTTCTTTTTTTCTTTTCTTTTCTTTTTAGACTATTCTGTTGTTTTTTTTTTAAATTTTTATTTATTTATGATAGTCACACAGGGAGAGAAAGAGAGAGAGAGAGAGGCAGAGACACAGGCAGAGGGAGAAGCAGGCTCCATGCACCAGGAGCCCGACGTGGGATTCGATCCTGGGTCTCCAGGATCGCGCCCTGGGCCAAAGGCAGGCGCCAAACCGCTGCGCCACCCAGGGATCCCTATTCTGCTGTTTATCTCCTCTGCTGCTGTAGGAAAGGAAGAGTCCCGATTTCCCAGTAGTTACACAGTTCTGCTTTTTTCTTTTTTAAGATTTTTTTTATTCATGAGAGACAGAGAGAGAGAGAGAGAGGGGCAGAGACATAGGCAGAGGGAGAAACTGGCTGCATGCAGGGAGCCCAATGTGGGACTCGATCCCGGGACTCCAGGATCACATGTCCTGGGCTGAAGGCAAGTGCTAAACCGCTGAGCCACCCAGGGATCCCCGGTTCTGTTGCTTATTAATGACTCATCAGTGACACACTTGAACTTGGAAGCAGTATTTGATGAAGGAAACATACACATTTCTTTATAGCACTTTGTTGCTTTGTTTTTCTACTTTACTAACATGCAGGCAAAAGGAGGCAGTGTTTATTTTTCTTAAAGAAAGTTTAAGCTGTAGGCATATTTTAAATGGTTTCTCCCTTTACTATATCAGTTGCCTTCTCAGAAATGTTCCTCATCAAAATGGAAACAATAAGGCTGTTAGATACTTAATGTGAGTTTAAGCTAGTTATTGTATTGACCTACTTTTACTTTTACTTTTACTTAGATACATGTAAATTATGCACCTTCTAGTACTTGAGTGTTTTGTTGAAAGTTCCTAATTTTTCTAAACCTTTGGCAGCAGCAAGAGAGCTGTCTCCATTTCTTAGCGTGGCAGTACTCTTGGGTTTGGTATCATCTGTTCTGTCGTCTTTGTTCACATTGTTTTTATTCGTTTTAAAAATATGTTTCCAGAATTATACTTAATTGCTGGAAACGTTGATTTTTCTTGAGTGACAAACCAATTAAGTGTGTATGACACTAGGCAACAAAGACACTTAAGATTTTCTGCTTATCCTGTCTCTGAAAAAATCCATTATTCATCATCTTATTGTTTTTAAATACTGAGGTAAAATTTTCAATACAATAGGAAAATTGCTTTGGAAATGGAATAAATTGCTTGCCAGTTCAAAGGCTCCATCTCTGAAGTGGAGGTTACTAAACATGATGTTGCTTATGTTCATTTTCTTTCAGATGCTTTTTACTACTTTTCTAGCATTAAACTTGATAAGATTGTGACTTTTGCTAAAATGCAATACAGTCGCGGAAAGAACTTAATGAAGAAGACTAAAAATCTCATTTTGTATACTATATTATAATACATTTAAGTGGCATTTTGAATTTTAATTGCATTTTGTATAAATATTCATTTTGTAGTTGACTTTTAAAAGAAATGATTTTATGCACAGAATTAGAAAAAGGGAATTTTTCTGAGGAAACCTACTGACTCTGTTTTCGGCCTCCTACTTCATAGATGAGAAGACCCTTTGCCTGAGCGTCTAAAATGATGAGTCCCTTGTTGTGGGGGTGTTATGTGCTGGTGTCAGCGGTCCCTGGAATAAGTGAGCCCTGGGGGCTAGTGCGGCAGCAAGGGCCGGGGCCGCCGCTCCTCTCCTTGTGGTCACTGCTGTCAGCGACAGTGCAGTGGTCAGACACGTGTGACCGAGACTAATCATTGGTATCACAGTCTGTGCCTTTTTGGGCGGACTCCTGTGCAGCACAGCACAGTCAGCAGTGGTCGTCTTTGTAGATTCATCTTGTATACATTCTTCATGTTTTCAAATATTTGTGTTTGCATGGGATAATTAGAACCTATGGTGAAAGTTTACTCACATGACCAAAAAAAAGGACTTTCGAAGCATTTTCAAAAGCCGTTCTCCGGAAAAGTTGTTCCCACACTGTTACAAGCCATTACGAGTGCCCACTTATCCAAGACTGTTAAGAATGCTAACTGTTAAGAATTCCTTTTTTCAGTTGTTTTAATTTGCATGTGGTAAAAGTTCTTTTGAAAACAAAAATGATTCCTAGCTTTAAAACCTTCCAGTGACTTCCCTTTCCACTGAGAATTAGTGAGAGTCCTTCCACTGGCTGCCCTGCCCTCGGGCCCCACTCGGCAGCCTCCTCAGCTGCCTCCGGGGCTCGCCCGCTCCAGCTGGCTGGCTTCCCCTCACCCCTCCGGGTCTTCCCAGACCTTCTGTGCCTCTGTCTCTTCTTGAGACCCAGCTGCCTCTGGCCTCACACCTTTGCCGGGGCCTCCGCTGCCTGTCTCCCTCTGCATGCAGCCCACCCGCTCTGTGTTGGCGCTGGCGGTCCCAGGGCTCTGTGGGCCTCCTGCCCCATCCCCGCCACCCCGCTGCCCTGGTGGGCGCTGGCTCTGGGCAGCCCCTCGGCGGTGGGTTCCCAGGCTGGCGTCCCTGACGAGGCCGTGCGTGATGCTGTGCATGCAGCTGTAGGTCCCTTCGTCATGGATTATCTTTGCTCTTCCGTCATTCCATCATGTTTGCTTTATAAAAATTGTATTTGTAAGGACTGTTCATGAGATGTTGTTTTCTTGTCACGCGCTGTGACATTTCCCCCAGTGTCTCCTTTGCTCTGAGGGGGGTGCCCGGCTGTAGCAGGCTCTGCATCCCCCAGCCCCCATTTCGAGGCACTGTCTCCTCAGATGTTCTTTCTCCTAGTGTCTGCTATCTGATCTCACCCACACACCAGCTCCCCCAGGGATCAGACTTCTGCCCGAGTGTGCCGAGTGTATGAAGATTTGGTTTTCCAGGTGACTGTGCCACCGTTAGCGCGTTAATTGTGGCAGCGCCAGGACCCGGAGGGCAGGCCTCGGGCACAGTTCAGGCTGACCTGGGGGGTACGGCCCAGTGTGGCCTGTGGGAGATGTGGGTAATGCTGAGGAAATAGCCATCCTTCAGGGGTTACTTGGCTGCTGTGGAGCAGCAGTCAGTAATATTTACAGAAATTGTCTTTCTTTCTTTCTTTCTTTCTTTCTTTCTTTCTTTCTTTCTTTCTTTTCTTTCTTTCTCCTTCCTTCCTTCCTTCCTTCCTTCCTTCCTTCCTTCCTTCCTTCCTTCCTTTTTAAAGATTTTAATTTATTTATTCATGAGAGACACAGAGAGAGAGAGGTAGAGACACAGGCAGAGGGAGAAGCAGGCTTCATGCAGGGAGCCCGATGTGCGACTCTATCCCAGGACTCCAGGATCACGCCCTGGGTGGAAGGCAGGTGCCAAACCGCTGAGCCACCTAGGGATCCTGAAATTGTTTCTTTTTAAGAAAATTCTGTCAGACACAACATAAAACTTAGCATCTTGACCACGTCTGCTTGAGGGTGGGGGGCAGTAAGCACACTGACACTGTTGTGCCGTTGTCCCCACGGTCCCTTGGGTCTTCTGAACCCAAACTCTGCTCCCATGGAACGCCTTGCCATCCCCCTCCCAGTCCCCAGCCCTCTCCGGATCTGCATGTGGAGTTGACTGTCCTCATCATCGCACGGAGCTGGACACCATCACGGTTTGTCTTCTTGTTTCTGGCCCAACTGAGCGTCGTGTTCTCAAGCTTCGAGCTGTAGCACACATCACATTTCCTTCTTTTTTTAAAGCTGATTGATGTCACAATATAAAGATGGACCACATTTGTCTTGGGCATCTAATGCTATTTTTCTTTTTTATAGTAAAACTTTCCAGCCAGCTCAGGTGACTCAGTGGTTTAGTGCTGCCTTCAGCCCAGGGTGTGATCCTGGAGACCTTGGATTGAGTCCCAAGTCAGGCTCCCTGCATGGAGCCTGCTTCTCCCTCTGCCTGTGTCTGTCCCCCCCCCCCCCCCCCCGTCATGAATAAATAAATAAAATCTTAAAAACAGAAAAAAAACTTTCTTTGTTAATTGTCTAAAATAAAACAGAATTAATAGAATGTTTATGAAGTGCTTAGATTCATGCCTGACTGTTTCAGAAACTCTGGCCTCTGGCTTCTGACCTTCCTTCTCTCAACACTGAATTCCTATCTGGGAGGCAGGGAAGGGAGGCCGTGCAGGCTTGCACATTCACTGTCCTTCCCTTGGCCTCGCCCTCTGCTTTCTTTCTCTCCTGCCCTCCCTCCCCCAGGGGATACATGTCCTGTGATCTGTAGCAGGGAGGGGTCAACCCAGAATCTAGATGTTTCTTCCTACTCTTCCTCCCTCCACGCCCACTTCAGAGACGCCCTTGTGACACCAGCTGGTCCCGAGGTTCCGCTTCCCCACTGCTGTGCCGACATGTCTCCTTTCTTGGACCTGCTTATTTACCATCCATCCGTCTCCTTTCTAGCTCTCTACATTTCGTTATCATCTCTTGTTTTCTGTTCTGTAGGTTTCAGCTTTATTTATCTTTTTAAAGATTTTATGTATTTATTCATGAGACAGTGAGAGGCAGAGATACAGACAGTGAGAGAAGCAGGCTCCACGCAGGGAGCCCAACATGGGACTCGATCCTGGGTCCCCAGGATCACACCCCGGGCCGAAGGCAGGCGCCAAACCCCTGAGCCACCCAGGGATCCCATGTAGGTTTCAGCTTAAAAAAAAAAAAAAAAAAAAAAAAAAAAGTAGAGCAGCCTGGGTGGCTCAGCAGTTTAGCACCTGCCTTCAGCTCAGGGCATGATCCTGGAGACCTGGGATCGAGTCCCACGTCGGGCTCCCTGCATGGAGCCTGCTTCTCCCTCTGCCTGTGTCTCTGCCTCTCTCTCTCTCTGTCTCTGTCTCTCATAAATAAATAAAAAAACTTTTTTTTTTTAAAGCAGTGTTTTTGGTATTGAAGGTAGATCATGTATGTAAGCTTCCATCTTTATAGGAAATGTTTTCTTATCCTTTTACATATGCATCTGTCTCTGTCTTCTCTTCCAGAAGAGTCCTGTTTTGAGCTCTGTGGTCTGCGTAATGGTGTAGACCTCCAGTAGCTCTTCTTCTTCTTCTTTTTTTTTTTTTTTTTAAGATTTTATTTATTCATGACAGACCCAGAGAGAGAGGGAGGCAGAGACATAGGCAGAGGGAGAAGCAGGCCCCATGCAGGAAGCCCGATGTGGGACTCGATCCCAGGACTCCGGGATCACACCCCTAGCCAAAGGCAGATGCTCAGCCACTGAGCCACCCAGGTGTCCCTCCAGTAGCTCTTCTTACAGGAGTTAATAGCTGTAGTTATCTTGAAGCAGGCTACCTGCTGTGTCCCAACTCTAGTTTCAGAATTCCTACGGACAGTTGCGGCTTAGCTTGGGTGGCTAGCAGTCCTTCCTTAGCCATGCCCTCCTACCTTCCTGTGTGCCGCACCCATTCCACGCACACCCTGTCCCTTCACTTGGATGCGGCCCTGCAGCCTGGGGCTCAGTCGGCACCCACCCAGGGCTAGGTAACTGTCTGCCAGTTGCCACTGCTGCCATTTTAGATTGCCTGATGAATGAGTCCAAGCCCCGTGAGTTAAAGACTGCATCTGTTGCTGACCGTCATGTTTTCAGTGTAGGCAGGTGTTGGTGCTCAGCATCTAGTGGACTGAGTGTAGGTACCCAGCTCAGCCAGATGGCTTGCAGAGCCTTTGTTCATGTAATGATTTTGAGAGGTGGTCTTCCTTGGTCTTTACAGAGATCTTGTGGTTTTTGTTTTATCTATTGAATTATCTTAGGAGGAGGAGAATTGTTTTGGTGGTTAGTGGTTGCTGAGGATCCACTTCCATCTACTTAGGCTGATTCTCTACGGTGTAAGGGCAAGTAGTCCCCGTATTTGTCATGTGCTGAGTGTCAGTTTCTCTCAGTGCCTGTCACTGCGCTGAAGCGCTGGAGTGCCTGGGAGAGCCCCAGTGTGGCTGTGAGCACAGTTACATCCTCTGTGAGTAGAGCACCAGTGTCTTCTACTTAGCATCCAGTCTTAGCTGAGAGCTGTCTCACGTAAGGGAGGAAAGATGAGACCTGGGTAGCAGGAAGCAGGGTTGTCGAATTGACTCATAATACAAAGAAAACAAAATCATGTCATTAGTTGCTATGCAATTGTATTAATGTCCTGTTGGTGTTGTAAAATTATCATAAATGTATGGCTTAAAAGAAATTTATTATTTTCCAGTTCTGTAGTTCAGAACCGTATGGTCTCACAGGGCTGAAATCAGGTTATCAACATGCTGCTTCTGCTTCTGTAGGCCCTGGCAGAGACTCCGCTTCCATGTGGTTGTAGCTTACAGTCCTCTTTGCTCGTATTACAAATCAATGTGGAAGAGATGGACTCTCTTGTATAAAGATAGCACCATTTCTGTTGTTATGTGGTATATACATCCCTGCAAAACCTTGTATGTGGTAGAAAAAATACTCACTGAAAATAACAGGGTTTATGGGCAAAAATACATTAGAACGGACACTGGGAACCTATCTTTTTTTGTGAGCACATCACTAACGAAAGCAGTCATTGTCCTGGTGACGTTTGCTGAAGAGGCACCTTGAGTTCCTGGCCAGTGAAATCTTAACCTGTAAGGAGGCTGCTCAGTGTGAGCCAGGAAGAGGGTACTAGTTCCAGGGCTGCCACAGGGCACATGCCCCAAGTATGCCCAGCTAAACTGAACTTTCTCTAGCATGGGGAGCAGCCTCAGCCATAGTTTGTAAGCAGTAGCATAAGACCCCGTGTGAATCAGTGCCAGTGACGGTAAGATGCTACTCTGCTCCCCTTACTTAAGTGAAGGGTTGCATGTGTTCAGCTCCCATCTGATGAGGGTAGGGTAAAACTGCTGGGTGTTATTCATAGCACTCATAGTGGTGGGAGTTTACATTTGCAGTTAGCACTATTTCAAGTGTTTTAGAGCTTATGACTTTATAGAACAATTACAGCACTGAGAATCTTTGAAAGAATTCATGTAAAAATATGGAGAAAGTTCTGTGTACAGATATTTCCACTGAAACATTATTTAGTGGGAAGTTATAAAGGTCGTCCTCTCTATCCAACAGTAGGGGATAATTCAGTAACCTGTAACTTAGTCATCCACTTGCTGGATTATTTTTGAGTTACCACATGTTAAAAAGATGTTAAAAGAAGCTTAGGTAGCAAGTCAGCCTTGGCTTTATTGTTCAAGGAAATTTTTCCCATCATTGAATTACACTTGTGTTTGGATTCTTGACACCTAGGCTCCTGGTTCAAGAAGGTAAAGGTTTCTTGAATCTTGCCTTCGACCTTTTCACAGACTCCTAGTAGGCAAAGTACTGCCTGGCACCATCACTGTCTGCCTGCACATGCATATGCCCTCACACACGCAGGTGTGTGAACACCCACATCTGCAGTTTCCCCAAAGGACTACTAAAAAATAGAAAGCCTGTTACATACTGTATATTGTATATATTTTTATATACATTTAGCACTTGCTGTGTACCACAGAAGATATAGTTCAATAACATTTAGAGTGGAATGGAAATAATTCTGTTGTTGGATATTCCTGATTATCTGGGGTAGCACTCACCATTGTCATACTCTTAAGGCCTTCATTTTCAAAATGTTGGCCAGTCACAAGCCATCTAGAGAAGGAAGATCATAATGATGAGTACAGATACAGATGACAGTGTCCAGATGACAACAGGTCTTGGCAGGAAAAAAGAAACGTGGATTCAAGAAACAACAGAGGACATCGCTTTGGGTCTTAAATTTTTTTCTGCTTGGATACGTTTCCCTCACTTGCTATTATGAGGTATTTCAAACATACAGAAACATCAAAAGAATGTTCTTGTAATTTACATATATTCAGCAGCTGGTAACCTTGTGCCTTATTGCCCTTGTCTCTGTGCTTACCAGATCTTCAGTGCTTTTCAGGTGGGACCTTTGGCAAGGGTTTCCCCACGGGAAGCATGATTCTTAAGGCACGTTGCTTGTTGTCCCAGCCAAGAGAATTAACGGTAATACCTCATATGGCATCTATAGCTCTATTCACTTGTCTTCTTTTGTATTTTTTTCCCAAATTGTGAAATACACAACGTATCTATTCACCCCAGCTTAAAGTGCACAATTCAGTGGCATTTGGTATGCCAGGGTTGTACAGCCATCACCACTCTGACCTTCTAGAACATTTTAAAAAATGTCTTTTATAGCCTTTTTTTTTTCAATCAGAGTTCTAATCAAGGTTCCACTATTTCATTTGGTTTTATCTTTTTAATTTCTTTAAATTTGGAGAAATCTTTGCAGTGATTTTCTTTCTCCCAATGATGTGGCATTTTTCGAGTCCAGATTGGTGGTTTGAACTGTGTCCCATATCTGGATTAGATCGTCCTGGACTTGGGTAGTGCTGTTTATTTCCTGCACTTACTGTCTTGTGAAAATTAGCCCCAGAACAGTGCTTCTCAAATAGCAGAGTGCGGACCCCCGGTGGCTGATCATGACTCAGGTCATGATCCCAGGATCCTGGAATGGAGTCCCATATCGGGGCTCCCTGCTCAGCAGGGAGTCTGCTTCTCTTTCTGTTCTTCCTCCCTGCTCATGCTCACTCTCTCTCTCAAATAAATAAAATCTGAAAAAAATCTGTAAATAGCAGAGTGTGAGGCCTCCTGACCCCCACCTGGTGACTACTTCCAGAAGTTTCATTTTTTGGGGTGTGTCCAAGAATTTCTATTTCTAACCCATTCTCAGGTGATGCTGATGGTCTGGGGAATGTACTTTGAGAACTACTACTCTGGAGATTGAGTAAATACCGTAAATATATACATGTGTTAGCAAGAATGCTGGCTCTGCCTCTTATTGTGTATCACACCAGCAGGCAGACGTCAGGTTGTCCTGTGGTGAGTTCTAGGTTAAGGTGGTGATCTCTAGAACTTTTACAGTTTATAAGTTTCCATTTGCAGTTGTGAGGACTCTGTGGATGGTTCTCCAGCATCATACTGTTCTGTTCCCAAACTGCTTTTGTGCCCTCTCCCCACCAGATAGTAGTGGATTTTCCAGATATCTTTCTGTTACTGATTTTTAAAAGAAATTCTTTAATGGTGAGAGAACATACTTTGTCTGATTTCAGTTCTATTGAATGTTTTAGTTTGTGTTATGGCCCAGGATGTGGTCCGTGGGGATGAGTATTCATTGAGCACTTGAGAGAATATCAAGTTCTGTTCTGTGCAGGGTAGAGTGCTTTGTAAATGCCAGCCAGGGTACATTGGTTGACAGCGTGGCTCATGTCTTTATGTCCTTTCTGATATTGTTTGTTCTGTCAGTTACGGACGGAAGACTTACCAAGTCTTCAGGCAGTGTTGTGGATTTGCTTCTTTCTCCTTTTACTTACATATTTTGTACTTTGTACTTCGTGTATTTTGAAACTAGTGATAGGTGTCTGCACCTATGCAATTTACGATTGCTAGAACTTATGTGTGATTTGATCTTTTATCATATAATGTCCTTTATCTTGGGCAGTTCTTCCATTTAAAATTTTTTTGATGTCTTCTTTGTTTCATATCATAATAGCTACTTTTCTTCCTTTGAAAGAGTGTTTGTGTTGTATCTTTTTCCATCTTTTTACTTCTAATCTTTTAACACCATATGCCATTATACTTCAGGTATTTATATTATTATTATTATTGTAGACAGTGATTTTTGTCCTCCAGCCAATACTTGCCAACATCTGGACACATTTTTATTGTCAAAATTGAGGGATGCTGCTACTGACCTCAAATGTGTAACGGTCTGGGATGCTGTTGAACATTCCTCAGTGCACAGGACAGCTCCATCAAAAGAGAATTCTGTGACCCAAAATGAATGGTACTACTGTTGAGAAGCTCCACTCTGAAGATTGCAGTATACACAGCTAATTTTTCCCTGTTAATATTTTATACTTAAACTGTGGAACTGCCCACTTCTTACAATATGGCTGCCATATCTGTTCACATCTCTTTGTGCTGAAAACTTCACCAGACTACGTTACAGCTTTCACTTTCAATAGTTGTACACGTTTTAAACAATTTTGTGTTGCTCTTCATTTCCCAAATTCCAAGTTTTCTGCTAGTATCAACAGCAGAACATCTTTAATGTTCTTTTGTAGTAGGTCTGATGGTGACAAATCCTCCAAGTTTTAGCCTTTATCTGAGAATGTTTTTGTTTTGCCTTTATTCCTGAAGGATCTTTTTGCTGGATATAGAATTCGGGGTTGAGCCTTTTTCTCTTTCAGCACTTAGACGTGGGGTTCCTATCCTCTGTCCTCCATCTCTCTCTGGGAGACATCCATGGGCGTTTTTGAATTGATGTGCTTCTAATGAGATGTTTTTCTCTGGCTGCTTCTAAGAGTTTTCTTTCATCTTTGCTTTGAGTAGTTTGATTACTACGATGTGCATTTTGTGATCTTCTTTGACCTTATCCTGTTTCAGGTTTGCTTTTATCTTTCAGTAGATTGTAGTATTGTCTGGCACTCATTTATGCTGTAGTTGTGGGCTTGGTTGGTTTTATTTGTCTTCTCTAAAGTCTGTGGACTTCAGAGGGTATGAGGAGAAATTTCAATTCCAGTGACTGCTATCTTTCAGGGACACAGAGGTTTGCTCTCTTATTTTTACAATTGAGGGTAATACCTACCATGGAGGCTTGATGTAAAATTAAATAAGATAGTATTTGTGGACTTCCCATTATATTTTCTGATGAATTTTTGGTTCTCAAGGTAAGCTATTACTTTTAAAAGATGAATATGTCCACAATTTAGGAAAGATAAAATGGACACTTGATAGTAGGCTCCCTGTTTTTGGAATCAGAAGGGGATCAGTGAACTCTAAATGAGATGCTGGTTGTGGAGGACATTACTTCATTGAATATAAAGTTTTAAAAAAAGGAGTAACAGAGACAGAGTCAGTGTAAGGGGGACATAGCATCCTTGCTGCATGTATCAAATCTGACAACATATCATGTTCCCACCTTTTAACATAAGACACCTATGTAGTTCAAAAGTCATTTTCACGACTTTGATGAATGTAAAGTGGGGCAAATTTTACATCACATCAGTCTGTAACAGAGTATTTAGATATGAGCTGGAAATACACATTTTTTTGCTAATATTTCAGATAATTTTTTTTTTTTTTGTAATATTGCTGCATCATGGATGGGAGGTACTGAGCTGACCGTGGCTGTGTGGAGGGCTCCCCACATAGTCAGGTCTGCTTCCTTGGGCAGCCAGTTCCTTTCCTGCCTGTCTTGGCTAAATAAATTTCTTGTAAAGCAAAGTAGCCTCCCTTATTTACAATGGTTTGCCTTCTCTATAGACAGCTTAGTTTGGAGAAAAAAGAAAAGTATGATTAGTAGAATTGGACCAGCTCTTGTCTTAAATAATACCCTTACTTGTGACAGAAGACTGCTTGGCCTGCCTCAGTACTCTGTTTTTACCTCTGACTAGGTACCAACTGGAAGATGAGTCTGCCCATTTGGATGAAATGCCACTAATGATGTCTGAAGAAGGCTTCGAGAATGATGAAAGCGATTACCACACGTTACCACGAGCTAGGGTCACACAGAGAAAAAGAGGACTAGAGTGGTTTGTCTGTGGAGGATGGAAGTTCCTCTGTACCAGGTTTGTTATCTCTTGCTGCTTAATCTCCTATGCTCTGAGGTTACACAGTTAAGGTATTGATAAGCTCAACTTCTAACATATTTTTATATCGAACTAAAGAAAACTAAATGAAATGACATCCTGAATAGTGTTAAACAAAACCAAACAGTGCTAATCTGAAAGAAGGGATGGAAAGCCAAGTTCACTTTTTTAATGAGACATTTTAATATTTAGAAAATGGAGAAGATTAGTGATTGCATGGTAGAATGGATTCTGGTCACCGTGTTGGCAGTTGTAAACAGTGCTCCCTTCTCTTCCATCTGTAGTCATACTCTCATCCAAAAAAGGCAGATATGCCTGTAAAATGCAGTTTAATAATACCGTAACTTTGTGTATTGTTCGACTTGAATGCTTTCACTTGGAAGAAGAGTCTTCAGTTAATTTAACCAGAAAGAAACAAAGATAAGAACTGTTCATATTTTAGGGCAGCCCGGGTGGCTCAGCAGTTTAGCGCCACCTTTGGCCTAGGGTGTGATCCTGGAGGCCTGGGATCGAGTCCCATGTCTGGCTCGCTGTGTGGAGCCTGCTTTCTTCCTCTGTGTCTGTGCCTCTCTCTTTCTCTCTCTCTCTCTCTCTTTTTCTTTCTGTGTCTCTCATGAATAAATAAATAAAATCTTTAGAAAAAAAAAAGAACTCATATTTTAAACAAGTTCACTGCTGGTTGAGATAAACTATCATATCTGCTCACTCTCGACTTTATAGAGTCTGGTATGTAAGAACCACACTGTCTAGGACACTTCGGCAACCCTGGGGATGGGCCCCTGCAAGATTTCAGCTAACCAATGCCACCATAAATTGATTGGGTATGTTGAAAAAATTACAGATTTTTTTCTTAAAAAGATTTTATTTTATTTTATTTTATTTATTTATTTATTTATTTATTTATTTGAGCGACAGAGACTGAGAGAGAACAGAAGCAGGGAGGAGGGACAGAGGGAGAGGGAGAAGCAGACTCCTGGCTGAGCAGGGAGCCTGATGCGAGGCTCCATCCCAGGATCCAGGATCATGACCTGAGCCAAAGGCAGGTGCTTTACCTACTGAGCCACCCAGGTGCCCCTGAATCAGAGCTTTTATAGTCTTTCTACTGTTCAAGATTTGTGATCAGTGCCTTTCTTACAATCATGAACTTATATCCTTTTGCCCATAAAAGGAATTTAATAATTGTAGAAAGATATTTTATTTATCGTTATCCCTTTAGAAGTTTTCAAAAAGAAGTTGACAACTGATTGGATTTCTGTTTTAGCTCATGTAATGGTCTTTAAACAGTTGGATCTGAGGCAGCCCCAGTGGCGCAGTGGTTTAGCGCCGCCTGCAGCCCTGGGGTGTGATCTTGGAGACCTGGGATTGAGTCCCACATCAGGCTTCCTGTATGGAGCCTGCTTCTCCCTCTACCTGTGTCTCTGCCTCTCTCTGTGCCTCTATGAATAAATAAAATCTTAAAAAAAAAAACCCAAAAAACAGTTGGGTCTGGACTCCCAGAGACTGAGGAATCCCTCAAAGAGATGGCCATGCAGAATCAGGAAGTGAGCTTGAGCAGGGGCTTATCACCCCCTCTCAACTTCCAGGTGGTGTCTGTTTTTATCTTTCTTGTATATTGGAAGCTTTTTATGTGAAGAAGGAATTTCATGGCTAAACAAGGTTTTAGAAGTTGCTGACTTGTTACTAATTTTTAATGAGTGGTCTGGTTTTTTCAAAAATATTTTCTAGGTTAAATAGCCAATATTCCTGGAGTATTCTTTGTGGGTACTTACTCATTTTAGAGTGAATTTCTTTACAGGTTGCAGGGCTATGCACATTTTGTTTTTTTGTGTGTTGTAATGCTTTGTGCTTTTCAAGGGATTTATCTATTTTCAAATACAAATATTTGTAATGTAAAATGTATGAAGCTCTGGAGGGATGTCACATTTTTTTGTTTCTGATATTGTTAGTTTGTCTCTCTCTCCCTTTTTCCTATTAATCTTGATAGGAGGTTATCGGTTCTTTTCAAAGAGCCAATCTTCTAGTGTTATCTTTGCTTTTGAAATTTTAAACTTTTACCTTGAAATAAATCCACTTTTATCATGAAGTAAATCCAAACTTACAGAAGAGTTGCAAGAATTCCTCTGTGCGCTTTGCCTAAGACCACTAATGTTTATTTAACCTTTTGCTACATTTATTTGCCATTCTCTTTATATCTCACTGTTATTTTCAGAGTCCTTTCAGACAGGGTTGTTGACAAGTTCATTCCTCTTTAATCTTAGTTCTTTGGGGCCTGTTTCTTAGGAAGATGGTCCTTTTTTTTTTCTTTTAAGATTTTATTGTGAGAGATACACAGAAGCAGAGACACAGGCAGAGGGAGAAGCAGGCTCTCTGCGGGGAGCCTGATGCGGGACTTGATCCCAGGACCCCATGCCCTAAGCTAAAGGCAGATGCTCAACCACTGAGCCACCCAGGTGCCCTGGAATATGGTATTTTCTTACATGACTAGCAGGCAGTTGCCATGGTCAGGAAATTTCACTCTGACAGGGTACTTTACTTCTCCTTTAAGTCAGCATCCTACTCTGTCTCTGCCCTGATCCTGCCCACATTGGCGTGGTGGTCGGTGGCCTGCCTGTGCTGGCTCTGTTAATGTGGAACCCCCCTTGCCATTTCTTTATCTTGCATTCCACTGACGTTTTTGAGGACTATACAATAGGTATTTTATGGAACATTTCAAATTTTGGTTTGTCTGAGGTCTCCTCATGGTTAAGTTAGGGTTAAACATTCTCTGTGGGACACTGTATGAGTGACACCTGAGTCCTTAGGGTATCTGCTTCTTGGTGTTACTGATGTCTGGTCTTCCCTTTATTTTCTCTCATGCTTTAACTTGCCCCCCCTTTTTTTCCTCTTTACTTGCCGTTCTTCTTGTGCTTCTTCCTAAGATGAATTCTCAGATTACCAGCTTTGTACCTTTTTCTTTAAAGAAAATAGATGCATGTACGTTTTGACATTCAGTATTTTCATTATCATTTAGTTCAAAATATGTTCTGATTTACGTTGTCATTTCTGCTTTAGTTGATGTTCAATTTAGAACCATGCTGCTTAATTTCCAAACAGTTGGGAATTTTCCTAATTATCTCTCTGTAATTGACTTACCTTTAAAAAAAAAAAAAGATTTTGTTATTGGAGAGAGAGAGAGAGCAAGAGAGAGATAGCATGAGCAGTGGAGGAGGGGCAGTGGCAGAGGGGAGAGGCAGGCTCCCCACTGAGCAGGGAGATGCTGGGCTGGGCTCAGTCCTAGAACCCTGGGATCATGACCTGAGCTGCAGGCAGACGCTTCACTGACTGAGCCATCCACGAACCACATGATTGACTGTCATCTTAATTCCATTCTGGCCTGAGAACATACTTACTAGTTTTTTCTTTCAGTCTTTGTAATGTGTTGAGACTTGCTTTATGATTCATTATATATGTTAGTCAATTTTCTTCGTGTATTTGAAAATAATTTGTACTTTTTTTTTCCTAAAGATTTTATTTATTTATTCTTGAGAGACACAGAGAGAGGCAGAGACACAGGCAGAGGGAGAAGCAGGCTCCCTGCAGGAAGCCCGATGCAGGGCTTGATCCCAGGACCTGGGATCATGTCCTGAGCTGAAGGCAGATGCTCAACCACTGAGCCATCCAGGTGTCCCTAATTTGTACTTTTTTTGTTGACTGTGTTGCTCTGTATGTTAGTGAGTTATATTTGTTAATAGTCTTGTTTGAATTTTCTGTATTCATAGTCAAAGTTTGCTTATCAGAGAAACTTATGTGAGTTTCTCAATATCATTGAAGATGTGCCTACTGCTTTTATTTATTTTATTTATTTTTTTAAAGATTTTATTTATTTATTCATGAGAGATATATATAGAGAGAAGCAGAGACACAGGCAGAGGGAGAAGCAGACTCCATGCAGGGAGCCCGACGTGGGACTTGATCCCGGGACTCCAGGATCACACCCTGGGCCGAAGGCAGGCGCTAAACTGCTGAGCCACCCAGGGATCCCCTCTACTGCTTTTAATTTGTCAGTTTTGCTTTATGTATTTTAGAGTATGTTACTAGGTAATGCAAGTGTAGGGGTACTAACTTATTCTTGGACTGATCTTTTTCTCTGGTAATATTTCTTCTATGCAGGCTCATAGTGTCTAACTTCAATGAAGTGATACCGACTTTCTTTATTTTTATTTTTTTATTTTCATTCCAGTTAGTTAACATATGGTGTTATATTAGCTTCAGGTATATAATATAGTGATTTATCAGTTCTGCACATCACCCTGTGATCATCCTCGTTCATTCCCTTGACATGTTTCACCTATCCCCCTATCCACCTCTCCTGGTGACCATCAGTGTTTTCTCTATTATTAAGACTGTTTCTTGATTTGTCTCTGTCTCTCCCTCTTTTTCTTGATACCAGCTTTCTTTGATTACTGTTTGCATAGTATATAATTTTCATTCTTTTACTTTGTTGTATTAAAAAAAGAAAAACAGCTTTTCTGAGGTGCCTGGTGGCTCAGTGGATTAAGCATCTATCTGCCTTCAGCTCAGGTCATGGTCTTGGGCTCCTGGGATCAGGTGGTGTCCCCTCCACCCCATTTCAGGCTCCCTGCTCAGCAGGGAGTCTGCTTCTCCCTCTGCCCCTCCCCTCTACTTGTCTTCTCTTTCTCCCTCTCTCAAACAAATAATTAAAATCTTAAAAAACAACAACAACAACAACAAAAAAACCCTTTTCTTTTGAAATAACTATAGTTTCACAGGAAATTGCAGAGTTATCATAGAGGGGTCCTACTTACCCCTTCACCTAGTACCCCCCCAGTGGTTGTATTTTAAATAACTATGGTATAGTGTCAAACCAGGAAGTTGACACTCATTTAAACTGTCTATAGTTCACTGCATTTTACTACATGTGTAGGTTTATGTAACCCCTACAGCAGTAAAGATGTAGAACTAGAACTGTCCCATCACTGCACATTGTCTCCTGGCTTCTGTAGTCATTTTCTCTCTCCTGCACCAGGCCCTGGGCTCTGGCAACTACTAATTATGTTTTCTATTTCTATAATTTTAATTTTGAGAATGTCAAGTAAAACACTCAATTACCGATTTTTGGAGATTGGCCTATTTTAGCCAACACAGTGCCCTTGAGATCCACCCAAATAGTTGTGTGTATCAGTAGTTTGTTCCTTTTTATTGCTGACTGGCATCCATCCAAACATGGATGAATGTTTGTTTAACCATTAACCTATTGCATGACATTTAGATTGTTTCAAGTTTTGGATGTTTGAAAAAAGCTGCTCTGAACTATCATGTATGGGTTTTTTTGTGTGTGTGTGTGGACATAAGTTTTCATTTCTTTGGGATAAATGTGCAGGAGGCAGTTGCTGGGTTACATAGTAAGTATATGTTTAGTTTTGTTGAAGTACTGAACTGTTTCCCAGAGTGGCTGTACAATTTCACATTTCAACCAGCAGTATAGGAGAGATTCAGTATCTCCTTGTCAGCCTCCTCCTTTGTCAACTGTTTTTTTATCTTAGCTGTTAGAATATGTGTGTAGTGATGGCTCATTGTGGCCTCAGTTTATTTCCATTTTCTAAAGGACTAGTGAGGCTGACTCTCCTGTCATTGGCATGTCTTCTTCAGTAAGTGTTTCTTTAGCTCTGTTCCAATGTCTTTTTGGTTTTTTTGTTTTGTTTTGTTTTGTTTTCTTGTGAGTTTTAAGAGTTCTTTATATATTATATCTGTGAGTCTTCTGTTAGGTAGGTAGTTTGTAAATATTTTCTTCCATTCTGTACCTTGTTTTTTCATCCCCGAAAGAATTTTTCCACAGACCCAAAAGACTTTAATTTTGATGAAGTCCAGTTGTCTGTTGGTCTCTGTTTTTGCCATTGAGCATTGCATTTTTGGTGTCACGTCAGAGAACTTTTCACTGTGTCTCAGTCCTGTATCTCAAAGATTTTCTTCTATAAGTTTTATAGTTTTACATTTAGATCCTTTTTGAGTGATTTTTGTCCAAGGTGGGAAGTTTCAGTTGAGATTTATATTTTGCCTATATATATCCAAATGCTACACACCATTTGTTGAAAAGACCATCCTTTTTTTGCTGAATTGCTTTTGTACCTGTGTCACCGATCAGTTGGCTATACCTGAGTGGGGGCTATCTACTCTGTTATGTTATCTTTATTGTCTTTTTGTCTGCCCTG
The DNA here is from genome assembly GCF_048418805.1 of Vulpes vulpes. Taxonomy (NCBI): domain Eukaryota; kingdom Metazoa; phylum Chordata; class Mammalia; order Carnivora; family Canidae; genus Vulpes; species Vulpes vulpes. The sequence continues at coordinate 57,822,134 of NC_132784.1, forward strand.
TTGGTGCTACCCAGTTTGGAGAACTGTTCCTTTATCTAAGTCTTAAAATGGTGTCGGTTGATTCCTTGTATTTTATTCTTTTTTTCAAGATTCTCGTAGCTATTCCAGTTACATGGCCTTTCAATAGATATTTTAGAATAATCTAGCCCAATCTGTAAAATCCTTTCAGAGATTTTGATAGGACTTATGTTTAACCTGTATATTAACTTGAGGGAATTGACATGTTTACTGTGTTGAATCTTCTAGATCACAATTTACATCTCTCTATTTAGAACTTTGATCTTTTTCATCAGTATTTTGTAGTTTTCAGCACACAGGTCTTGTACATGGTAGATTTATTCCTAAGTATTTCCTTTCTTTTTTTTTCTTGTTGTTTGTAACTGGCATTTTAAGTTTTGGTTTCCACATTTTGTTCATTGCTAGTGTATAGAACTAGAGTTGGATTTTGTATGTTTGTCTTTTATCCTACAACCTTGCTAAACTTACTGTAATGCTAAGAGTGCTCTTGTAGATCCCATGTAACTTTCTACATGGAGAGTCATGTCATCTGCAAACAGGGACAGTTTTATTTCTTCCTTTTACAACCTTTATGCCTTTTATTTTCATTTTTTGCCTTATGGGTCTGTCTGGAACACATTATGTCGAATAGCAGTGGCGAGTATACCTTCTTGCTTCTTGTTCTCAGTGTTAGGGAGAAAGCTTTTAGTATTTCACCATTAAGTATGATGTGAGCTGTGGGGTTTGTTTGTTGTTATAGATTGCTCATCTAAAACTGTTGATAATTTTCTTAATTAAAAATCCAACTTGGGTTGTATAATATAAACAATTCTGTCAGGTTCAGAAGCAGGATTTGGAGGTGTAGGTTTTAGAGTCCTGTCATTGTTGTGATAATGGGAGCCACGTGGAAGGGTGACGTTTCTGAAAATGTCAGGGGACATGTGGCCTAGGTTTTGAAAAATAAAGGAAAGGGGCAGCTTGGGGAGAAAGATGATTTTGAGAAGGAAAACTTTTATCCATCCTTTTAGGCAGAGGGAAGGGTAGGAGTGGAAGAGTGAAGTAGTGGTGGAGAAGATAACTTTTTCTTATCCTTAATTGGGAACATGGGGTTATTTGAGTGAGAAGGTGACTGGGATTCAGATGAGGACTGAAAACATGGGAAAATTGGTCATGCTTTGGTAGATCAATAACCAACAAAGGAAAATCAATAGTCATGCATTTGTATTGACTCCAGCATAATGTTATGACTGTCTATCAGTGAGAGCGCCTGAAGTCTCACAGACTTGGCAGTGGAAGTGTGGCTGGGGGATCTGGGGTGGGGGGGTGGCCAGGGTTGTGAACTGAGGAGAGAGCTGAAGCAGAGGATTCTGGGTGGAGCCACTGTTCCAATTCATGACTGTGGTGTGCAATTCACAGGTGTGTTCCCTGTTGGTGCCCAGTGCACAGAGGAGCACGATTGGTACTGGGGTGCTCTTTCTCCATGGTATGCACCTTCTTCAGGAGCTGGACATTCATTCTCCACTACTTCCAGCCAAGAACTAGGAGAGTCCCTCTTAAATTGGTTTAGCGACAAGCCAGAAACTGAACCAAGGTCTGATTTGACAAGCTAAAGCCATTACTCTTTGCTCTGTGAACTGGGAAAACTGCTAGGGTGAAGAGGTGTGCTCCAAATTAGACCAGTCCTGGTGGTGTCTTCAAGTGGATAACAGCCTGGTCTCTGCATCCTAAGGGGAACCTGACACAAGGATCTCATTGGAATTGAGGAGTATCTTGTGTGCATGGAGACTCACCGAGTAATAGAGGAGCTGTCAGAGATTGCTGAGGGTGTGGAGCAAGGGAGAGTGGGTACTGACAGGCACAGACTGTGATGACATGGACAGTTTCTTGTTAATGGTGTGGACTCTGAAAGGACCTCGTGTGTTACAGAAGTGGTACTTATCTCTGCTCCCAAATAGTTGCCAAGAATTATGGACTTTTAATGTTACGAGTCTCCTCATAGTTTTGAATACATTGTTGAATTAATTTTTTAAGTTTTAGATATTTAAGTAATGTCTACACCCAACCTGGGGCTTGAAGTCACAACCCCGAGATCAAAGAGTCACACACTCTTCCAACTGAGCTAGCCAGGCACCCCCATTGAATTAATTATTTTTGGTCTTTTACAGGACTTTGTTTTTACCAAATGGAACATAGCCAAATTTTGGATTTTATTTGTAATATATTACTTTTTTTTAAAGAAAAGTGTTAAGAATATATTTGCAAATGGAGATGGTAGCAAAAACACAAAACAATCAAGTATAATAGATATATAAAGTATATCTCGATCAATGGTGATAATGTAGAAAAAGCTAACAACCATATTGGCAGATTCTAATCAGTCTATACGGACTAATGTGTGTCTTTTTTTGCCATGGGGAATGAGAAATGATCGAAGATATTGTTATGTTCTTGTTCAGTCATATTTGCCTTACTGAAAGATTATTGCTTAAATTAAAAACTGCACCTTACACAGTGAAATTGTACATCTAGCAACTTAGATTGGTTATATTTTCTTAATTTCTTATAAATTTTCATTTTTGAGTATTTGCTTGTTTTTTATTCCCTAAATGTTAGGCATTATAAAATTCAGTGTCACTAATACTAGATTTTGGATTGACGAGTAGAAGATACGTAAGATTACTTGGTTTAATTACAGGAGGAAATGTTGGTGAATATTGTAATAAAGGTAGGTAGTAAATAATAATGAGTTGTAAATATTTCGGGTAGGTTGCAACTAATACTGAGTTGTAAATATTTCAGTATATTTCTATTTGTAGACTCCATGACTAGTGAGGCTTATTTTAAAATTATTCCTAATTTCAGCAACTGAGTAGGCTTTTATTTCTTCATAGCTTAGGAACTGCTTTCTCATCTTTATTATTTGGTAAAAAGTCCAGCTCTGACACACTGAAAAAAATTTTCCATAATCTGTCCTCCAAAACTTTGAATGTCCTTCCTGTGAGTTATTGTGATGCATGTCGACATGCTAGTTCTCTGAGTGGTGGTATCTTTCTCAAGAGATGTACATTTCACTTCTTACCAAAAGCCACTTTATCCTTAGGAAGTGGAGCCACTGAGGATATTTTCATAGGAACAGTAGGGTGGATGGGTGGGTTGAGGTGGATGTCATATTCTGGGATTATTCCTGTCCTTAATGGTCTCTACATTTTCAGGGAATCTGCAGCACATTTGCAGTGCAGAAACATGGGGAGATGCTAATCTTTTAAGATGATGGTAGTCTGTGCTGCTCTTGGTAACCATGGGTACCTGTCAGATATCATAAGTATCTAGATTTGGTTGTTTTTGGAAGAAGGCTCTCTAAATTTTGGTAGCCATTACATAATTATGACTAGTTAAAGCTTTAGGAGACAGGATCTTGGTATATAAAGATACTCTAATATTAGAGTATTACTTTGATTATAGAGGCATTTGTGAAAAACTAATCCTATGATGTTTTAATAAAAAATATACTTTGTGTCATATTGGGTTTAGTGTCACTTTGACCTGACAGTGTCAGGAGGCCTATCTATAAATGGGCAGTGTCCCCTGAGTGATCACTTGTTTAGAAAATGTTCTGCCTGAATGGAAGTGTTAGTTAGCTGCGGCTTCTGGTTATTTTTTTCCCAAGGACCTCTCCTGGGTTCTCCCTCTCAGTATCAGTGTTTACCAGTGTATCTTATTCAAAAATTGCCCATAATTTTATTTTCCTGCTTAGCTCTGCAACTCAGTAGGGCTTATGTATACTTCTTGGGTTACAGATTTTTTTTCTTTTTTAATTTTTGGTGTTTATGTCCTCTACTCTTGACATTCAAGTCACTCATCTCTCCTTTCTGGTCCTGTTTTCTGTCTACATCATCCCGTAGCAGTTCTGGTGGAGCTCCAGGCTTGTAAAACCTTAAGCCTTGTATTCATTTAATTTTGTGAGACAGCATGTGATTTGATTATGGCTTATGACTTGCTTCTGGGTTTGCATAAGGAAATAATTAGTAATAACACTTTTGTTTGTTGATAGTTATTAGTGGCAAAGTGTTGCAAATAATTTAGTTGCATCTTGGAAGTCTTGGAATCTTGGAGTTTTTTCCTCTACAGTTCTGTAGAGAAAAAAATAAACTATTGAGTATATGTATTTTTAGCCCTTGGTATTTAGTTTAGAGTTTATGGAGTGTAGGGCTTTGGAACTTAATGGGTTATTTGTTTCAGGTATAGCACACAGTGGTGTTAATGTTGAGGTTTTTATTCTAGCTGTTGTCTGTAGCGTTCATGTGGTTTTACATTCAGCAGAAATAGACAGATTTCAGTTTATATAGACATCTGTACTCCCTTGCCTAGGATGCCACCATGGCATCTATAAAGTGAGGCAGTTTCTGAAGAATGATGTCAGTGTGATTGGAGTAAAGGGCTAGTGCACCCATAGTAATTTTAAGATCCAAGTCCTGATATACCAACCTCATTTTATAATCACACCTTCTAAGACTGTCATTGTCATGCAGGATTTCATGTAAACTTTTCAGCTTGCTCTTATCACAGAATGAAGTTCAGAGCTTCTGCCTTCTGCTGCTGGCCTGCTGTTCTAGCCTGCCCTACATCTAGAAGACGCAGTTTAACAGCTTCCTTTATAATAAAGCATTCTAGGTCTTCCTCTGCAGTTTGGAAATTTGAGTTAAACCAAATTGTTAATGCTCAAGTTTAAATTCATGATTATTTTATGCTTAGTTCAGATGATTTTGATACCTTTTCATCATTTTCTTCAGTGTTTTAAGGAAAGTTTATTTTCTCTGTTCAAAAATAATGGTTTGGATATCCAGGAAGTGGGAGTATTTGTGCTTGTGGAACCCTGACACTCTTAGAGCAAGTATGCAAGTATAGATTGAGAATTAAAACATGTATAGATGAAGATAACTACATGAAAATGTAATTGAGCTTTTATTAGCGTTAGAGTATCCCATTAAACATTAGTATCCTTTCTAAATATTGAATTGAGCCACAATTCTTAATTTTATATTAATGTTACTAAAATTATCTTTAAGAGAGGAAAACAGGGATTACCTCAAAGACAATGATGAGATGATGTCTGAGAATCTTTATCATTGGATCTCTGAATGGTATATTGAGAATTGCCAACCACATGGTTATCCTTTTCTCCTCATAGTAGAGCATTGACTGCTTCAGAATGTTAATAGTTGTATTTTTTTAGTAAGAGGGTCTAAACAGGGAAGATCATTTCCCTGAGGTTTCAGAGGTCATTATGCACTCATACAAGTCTCTTTTAGTGTTTTATGTCAAATTTAGATCAGCACAACCTATTTTAAGACAAGCCCTACAGGTTAGCATTAGGCATACTATCAGTGTCTGGTAAATAAAGGAGCAATTAGTATTGGTTCTAAATATGTAGAATTAATTTTAAAACTTAAAAAAAATCATGCATAATATGTATCTTTTATTTCATGCAGTTGCTGTGATTGGCTGGTAAATATTTGTCAAAGAAAGAGAGAACTAAAAGCTCGCACAGTGTGGCTTGGATATCCTGAAAAGTGTGAAGAAAAGCATCCCAGAAATTCTATAAAAAACCAAAAATATAATGTGTTTACCTTTATACCTGGGGTAAGATTATTACATTTCCTAAGACTAGGAAATATTATTGTAGAAATTATTATTATTATTGTAGAAATAAGTTAAATTATCAGAAAATAAGTCATAAATTTTGGTTGGAGGTGAAATGGAATGTTAAGTTTAAAGCCTGTAAGGAACTTCATGATGAAAGTAAAATAATTTTTTTATACAAACATGACGCAGTAACAAAATATTTATAAGCATTTATAGATAATATTTTCTACTTCATATTATAAATTCTAGGCCATGTTATATTGTTATAGCATTAGTTATATTTAATCAAGTATATGCTAAGTTTAAATATTTCCTTACTAGTGATATTCTTGGCTTAAGTTACAAAACAGAGTTTGCATACATTTAGAATAATTGAGTAATTTTTGGTTTTTGTGCATCATTTCTTACTTTTATAGACCAATTTCTAAAGGCAAAAGAAGCTGATAACTGGTTTTATTTCTACATCAAAGATTTTGACACATCCTAGTTATTTACTCGTAATGCTATTTTGCAAGAAAATCTTTTGGTAATATGAAATAAGTTTTACTGTTTCTGTTTTAATGTAAGTAATCATGCTGATTTTATATCAGGCATTGATTGCCTTCCACCACCCTCCCCCATTCATCGAATGCTTTATATCTAATTTACTCTTTAGTAAGACACACAAAACTATTGACTCCATTGTTAAAAGACTACTCTTGTCAGGACAGTAAAATGTAAGCTGTCTTTCAGACAGATAAATATTCCCATCTTTATTGAATGAAGCTCCTGTTTTTTTTAAATTTTAAGTACTCACAGATCCGTAAAAGCATTGTACGTTTTCCTAAAGGTCACAAAGGTCATTCAGTAGACAATATCATATTGATTATGGTGGCTAAAAGCACACACAGCTGCCTCACTCTGACCAGAGCAAGTTCTTGTAGCCTGCCAGGATGGGCTGTGTCCTGAAAATACCTGTTGATGTGGCTTACAACTATTACCGTGTGAATTTTTTTCTTAGATTGTCTCTTAAATTAGGCTTTTCATCTAAAACGTAGTATTTTAGAAACATTTGGTAATTGCACAGTAGGAATTCTATGCCATTTTTAGCACAAATGGCAATTTTTGAATTGCTAATAGATATAATTTATGCTAACTGAGATTTTAAAGAAATGACTGAGGAAAAAGAGCTTTCTCTCCTGCTGAGATTAATTTATGAAATGACTCAAAACATTTTTAGACAGCAATTGAATATGATTATGAATATAAATGTGTTATCAATGTAGCTGATTTTTGAGTTGCACAGACAACTGTATGATGATGTAGAAAACTTCATTATATAAAAACTGTGGTTCCAGACTCTAAGTCAACAATAGGTACTTAACCCATTGCTCTGTTCTAGTTAAAATTTCCCATACCTTCCAAGTTGCATATAAAGTGGCATCCAAGAAGATTCTGATTTGGAAGTTGCAAGGTTGTAAGTTTAATTGCAATTATAGTGGTATTTGAATTATTCTCATCTATAAACATGGGTTTTGTTCCATTTTGATTTTTTTTCCATTTTGATTTTCAATTTAAATTTAATAATTTGAGAATATGGAAATAGAAGTCTATTAATATACTGGATCTTGGGTATTCTTCCCAAGATAACTCTGTTTGAATTAAAAAAAACAAGCATAGTTGCAGGATTTGCATTCCTAAAATTTCAGTGAAATACAAAATAAATACTTATTTTGTACTTGAAAATTTTGTTGCAGATCAACTGCCAAGAGACTATAAAGAGTATATAGGTCACTGTCTTCCTGAATTGGTCAGCAGTTCATGTACTTGTTATATGTCATCATTTCATATACTTCGAGAGAAGTAATTGGAGGAGATTAAGGCAGTTTTTGTGATGTCATATTGTGTACATTTTGCTTGTTCACTCATTTTTGTAAAGCTACCTAGATGTTTGTGTTCAGAAACATGGCTATCATACTTTATTTTTTACATTTCAAAAATATAAGTTAACATGACTTTTCCATTGTAAGATTTTCTGAGTTATCAAGATACACGGTTGTATGTATATAAATACATATTTATTGACTTACTAATATTGGGAAGGTTTTGTTATCTTATTTGCTTTCATATACATATAATGACTTTTTTTTTCCTCAAATATTTTATTTATTCATGGGAGACACAGAGAGAGGCAGAGACATAGGCAAAGGGAGAAGCAGGCTCCATACAGGGAGCCTGATGTGGGACTCGATCCCAGGTCTTCAGGATCAAACCCCAGGCTGCAGGTGGCGCTAAACCGCTGCACCACCGGGGCTGCCCAGAAAATCAAAACTTTTAGAGCATAGTTTCAACATAGTTGAAAGTTCTAATTGTTTTTCAATTTAAGTATAATTTTGGGGTAACCTGACCTCTCTTTATATGTGATTTTGTTATTGGAAAGCTAGTGTCAAAATTACTAAATTTACTGTAACTCAGGGTATATTCTCACCTTTAGATGGAAATGTAGTTAGATATTGTGCTGATTTAATTATTTAATTGAAGTATTAAAGGTTTTCCTTGGAGAGATTGTGTTAATTTTTTCTTTTCCTTTTTAGGTTTTATATGAACAATTCAAGTTTTTCCTGAATCTCTATTTTCTGGTAGTATCCTGCTCACAGTTTGTACCAGCATTGAAAATAGGCTATCTCTACACCTACTGGGCTCCTCTGGTAAAAGAAAAGATTTTTATAATTAAGATAAATTATTAACTATTTATAATATAGTTTTAAGAGTGGGGATGTTTGAAAGATAACTGATGAGATTTTAAGAAACATGATGTTGTTATGTGTTATTGAACTTTGGTTAAAAAATTTTACAGACCTCTGTCACTTAAATACTTTGCAGCCCTGCAGGAGTGTCAGGGCAGCACACTGCCTGCAAGTCTTGGCTACAAAGGCCACTGGTGCCTTTGTTGGTGCTTTCTCTGGGGCATTGTGTACATGTCCTATGATACTGTTTCTGTCTCTCCAGCCTGGTTCCCCCCGTGCCTGTGGCACTGTCAGGAATGCTGATGTGGTCTGCTCAGCGACCTCTTGGCATCCTGACAGATGGGCAGTTCTTACCTTTTGGCTGAAGTAGCTCAATGAAATCCAGACAATTTCTGGTTGACAGCTCAGTGTATAAAAGTTTTTTGAAAGGCAAATGATATGTAGCATCAAATATTTCCATTTCAAACATAATACTATTTTGATGGTTTATGCTGTTTGCCAATAATTTTCATTAATTTTCAGTTTATACAGACAAAATGTGTGCCTTCTTTCTTCCTGTCACCTAGAAAAATGTACTGCTTCCTTTTGTTTGTTCCCTTTTGGGCAGATTACCATCATAATCCAGCCAAGAAAACATAGTGAGTGAAAGAGCAGTGCCGTGCTCACGTTCCCCACCTAAGTACTCCCTTCAGAACTGGAAACCTGAGCAGCGTGTTCTTGAGTTTTTCTCTTCTGGTTGTGCAGCTCTGCTGCCTCACAGAGCCGGTCTTCTCAGATGCACCAGGGGTGACCAGCAGAGGGGACAGAAATGATGCTGAGTTGGTTGAGCCAGCCTCTCCTCCCATCCATGTAGACTTTAGAGTAGCAAGGGTCTGAGCAGTGAAAGTAACTGCATTTGTAGAACAAAAGCAGACCACCAATGAATGAGAATGTTTCCGCTCATTAAATTAGCAAGGTTGGGAGACATCGGAGTTACTCAAATAGGGTGGTCAAGGAAGGCCCCTCTGAGGGGTGGTGTTCGAATGATATGCAGATGGTAGAGTGGTGGGATTGTCATGAGCTCTTGGGGTACACAGTGCAGGTGCCACTGGGGCGTAGGGACATGGGGACTGTGATTGCAAGGAGTCCCATGGGTCCTCACATTTCCTCCTGAGCAGGTGAGGGAGCTGTGGGTCTGTGTACATGTCACATAGCACACAAAGGACACCGAAGCTCAGACCCCAGTGTTCACAGTTGGTGCTCAAGCCAGGTGGCTATGGAGAGAGGACAGAGGGGACTTCTTTTTTCCTACTACCTTTCTTCCCCTGCAGGCAACTTCTCTTCTGCCTTTGAGATTCAATTGTTGTATCTCTCTTAATTTTACTACTTATGTTTGTATTCTGAGAATAAATATGCAGCAGTGTTTCCATGCTTTAAATAACTTATGTAAAGATAGTTTTACTTTGTGTCCTTTTGCATCATGCTTTTTTGGCTTAACATTGGTTTATTAAATGGATCCAGGATGACACATCATACCAGGACAATACTTTTCACTTCTCTGAAGGATTCCATTGAATGAATATGTCTGTTTTCCTAGGAAAGGAGACTTTTAGGTTTCTTCTCATTTTTCACAGTTATAGACTTTGCTGTAATGATCAGTCTGGTTGTACACTCTTCCTCGTGCTCATGAGCTCCATAGGCTGTGTGCACCCAGGACGTCTCATTAACAAACCACTGCTTATTTTTCCCATTTTCCATTAAAGGCATTGTAGCATCACAGTAATTTTAGAGAACAGAGAAAATACTTGCTCATCCTAAAAACACGGCTGTACTTAGGATTTCAGTGTGTTTATTTCTGGCCCCTTTCTCTCCCCCTGGCTCTTATGCTTGCACTGAACTGCCTCAGTGTCACTCCAGTCTTGGGTTGACGTTTACTTCAGCACTGATAGTCTCAGAACATAAGATCATCTTAAAATCTAAAGTAAAATGTATTCATTTCTGTTTTGTTTTTGCATCTTTTCTTATCAACTGTGATTTAAGTAGCTTTTCACCAAAGAAAATGTTAGTTTTAGATAAGTTCCTGATGAATTTAATTTTAACTGTGCACAGAATTGACTGTTTGGCCAGAGCTGGAGTGAGATCATGCATGCCTTGTAGCCTCTCCTTTCTCTGCTTCCATGAGAGGGTTACATCCTCTAACTTGATTGTCAGTCTTAGGTGTTTGAAGTACTTTGTCCTTCTTTTATTGATGTGTGAGAATTAACTATTTATTTACAGAAGAGCCTCAGTAAGCATCTGTTTCAATATCCACGGAAGGGATGCCGTTACTCTGCTGCAGTGTGTCAGGGGTTTCAAAGAAAAGTGAAAAGCACATTTTTCCCACTTGAGTAACTTAACGTTGCCTTGTGACATGCCTGGGCAGGTTCTCATGTGCCCTGCTCTCATATCACACCATTAGGTCTCAGAATTGGTTTGCTCTATTCAACAGTGTTCTGTTGTTCTTTGGTTTGGCAGCAGCCACAATCGATGCCTTCATCAGATAATCAGTAATGAAGATTTGTTAGTATCTATGCTTGCACTGTTTATATACATTTTAACCTCTGATTTAGCAAAAATCTTAAAAAGTTGATGTGTACATTAGGATCCCCTTTCAATCCAAGAAGCAGGCTGAGGTATATTGATTCTTTGATCCAAACTCACCTCAAATAATTTTTTTTAAATTTTTTTTTTTAAACCGAAGATTCAGCTACTATGTACATAATATCTTTTTTTTTCATCTAGGGCAAGTTGAAGAACCTTTAAACTAAATCTACTTCTAAAATACACTTTATTTTTTTTTAAGATTTATTTATTTATTCATGAGAGACACAGAGAGAGGCAGAGACACAGGCAGAGGGAGAAGCAGACTCGATCCTGGGACTCCAGGATTACGCCCTGGGCCCTAGGCAGGGGCCAGGCCTCTCAGCCACCCAGGGATCCCCATTGTTTTTGTTTTTTAATAAAGAGAGTATGCTTCAACAGAGTTCCCTCACAGCTCCTGAGTTCTTGTTTTGTCTTGACCACTGTGTTTGCCCCTGTCCTTGGTCAAGAGCCTGTACTGGCATGTGGTCTTTACACATACACTTTGTGTTTTGACGCCTTTCCGCTGCCTGCCTTCTCAGGTTCTGTAAGGTTGCTCAGAAAAATGAATTGGTTAGCATTGCCAGATTCCTCCTTGCCAGAAACCTGCCAGTGAAGCATGAAACCATCATACAGCGGTGGTTTTAAAATCTTGTATCTGATGTCTGCGAATTTTAAATAAGGCGCTTCATATTCTTTCTGTTCTCCAACTAAAAGGAGTTCCTGGAAACAGTGATAGTTTAATAATCTTTCTTTATCAAGTACTCGGGGCAGTATTATTTACTAGCTTCAGCTCTGATCTAATTTCTGTTATATTTTGCCATAGAACAGAAGAGCAAACTGAGAAGTGATTTCATTACATTCTTGTGTCACAATGAAGATTACCTTTTGCATCATTCAGGTTTCACAGCAACTCTTTGAGGGAAAGCTAGTGTAATCAGGATTGCAGTGCTTCTATCAGAATTAATCAAGTAGAATAGATCTATCCATGCAAGTGATTCTTAGATTAAGGAGGTCTGGGTTGTTCACACTACATCTTCCACGTACGCTGTGTTCCTTTGTTAATACAAAATGGACAGCCACGTAGGCTAGGCTACGTAGGTGACCAGTCCGTCTGCGAGGACCTTGATTTTCAGTCCTTCTGTCCACTCTTTTCTTTTTGAGTGTCTCTGCGTTGGTGATGTGGTTGGATACGGAAAGGAGAAACCAAATCAGTTACTTGGACTCGAACCTCATACTGTGTAGAGACAAGCACTCTTAACATAAGCTGCCCATGAGTGCGACCTTGGCAAAAGGATGTGTGCTTCTGGTGTCTGAGCTTTCCTGGCTGTGAATTAGAGCTAAGGGTACACACCTCATAAGGTTTTTGTGGCATTTAAAAGGTAACTCACTTCAAATACATAGAAAAAATAAAATACATAGAAAAGTTTCTGGCATGTAATAATTCCTCAAGGTTAAACTGACATTATTATATCAATAGCATTTTTTTCTCTTTTTATAAAAATGCATATTGTTTTGGCACTTACATGGCTCCTGGGCCATTTGGAAAAGTAGGAAAAAAGAATTCCACTTTGTGGTAGAGAGTTTAGTCACAGCCCGTGGACTGGCCATGTGCCACATTCCCGTCAGGCATTGTGACTGACAGGCTGAAGCACAAATACTGTTGTTTCACTATGAAGTTCTGCCACCCTCTTGTGTTCACTTTGGGTTTTTTTAGGCGGCATTACCGTAGCTTCTGTCTTGGACCTGGTTGGTGCTGAGGTCCTAGGAAGGTCCAGGAACTCCTGTGGTTCCCTTGTCCACATCTTCCATTGGCCACCAGCCTGTTCTGATCCAGTTAGGACAAAGTAGATCTCAGCTCGAAAGCTGGAAGCCCGTATGTGCTAGACTCCAGTGGTTAAGAAGGAAATGTTGGTGTCAGCTGCACTGTTCTGATAACCAGCTTTATGTAGCCAGGCTGGCTGTTGGGGCTTTTCTCAGAATAGATATGCTAGAGATGGACGTGGTGGTATGGGAGTGACACCTCTTGGTTGTGGCTGGTCCTACACTTCTGTATTTAGGTAAACCTTAGATTTGAAGTGTGGCTGAGAGCAGCTTGTATATGCTAGCAGTCTGCCGGTGACCAGGGCTGTTTCCTCTGGAGAGTGCTTGACTCCTGTTCTAGAAGTTGGGACCTACCCCACTTTGGTGCATCTTCTCTGATATCACTGCTTTAGAAATGAGAGCTTATTTTCACTTCCTGAGTTCTTGGAAGCACTAGGAGCTATTACATTTTGTGGTTTATAATTACTTAATGAATGGAGATTTAATTAACTTTTGCTGCCTTTAAGCCATAGTGAAAGTTAGATTGACTGGAAGAGTGTACTTAATGTATATATGTCTGGGACCTGTTTTTTTTTTTTTTTTTTTTTGAGAGGAGATTAAATGTACACATTTCAGGTAGGGCTTGAACACATTGATAGCACAAAAACCCTTCCAGGTGATGATGCTGTGCTTGCCTGGTTCAGAGTCACGCTTCTAACAATACCCTCCAGTATCTAAGAAACACAGGCTTGACAACCATTCTCTTGTTTCTCTCAAGGTGAGTTGGTTATATATAGAATTTTGAGAAATTATAAGTCTATAACAGTAAATATTCACCAGCATGAGAATGGCTGTATAAAGCTCTTATTTCCTGGATTGGTAGATATGTGTTTTTCACATTACTGAAAATGATTGTGAATTAGATTTTGTGTATTTAAAGTTGTCTTGTTTTCCTATCCGAGACTAACAACATCTTTTAATTCAGAAAGTACAATATTTCAGCATATGAGTGTACCATGAATTTCTTATTGTAGACATTCAAGTTATTTCCAGTTTTTTATGTTTGATCCTGCTGGGATCCTTGTTTTGTTGTTGTTTTTTAGGATAAGTTTCCAGAAGTGAAACTGTTTGGTTAAAGGGTGTGTCAATTTTAAGGCTTTTGTGATAACACCAAATTTCTTAAAAGTATTTTGGGTCTTCTGGTTTGGATTTTCATGTTTTTTTCTTTGTCTTACCTGTACTAAGATACCTAGATGGAAAGGAGAGAAGGAAAGCTGGCTCCATTCACAGTGGCGTGGTCTTGTGTGTAGGGAGGCCCATTTCTAGTTCAGAAATGCTGGCACAAGTAAATGAGTTAGTAGGGCTGTAGGGTACAAGATAGATACACAGAAACCTCTTGTATTTCCATATACTAGTGAGGACCATCTGAAAATGAAATTAGGGTAATAGTTCCATTTATAATATCAGAAAGAAAATTGGAATAGATTTAGCTAAAATGTAGCATTGCATATTGAAAACTAATAAAACATTAAAAAAAATACCAAAGATCTAAATAAATAGAAGTCCTCACATATTTACGAATTGAAAGACAGTACAAAATCCCACTTGGCTTTTTGGTAGAAATTGACAAGCTAGGTCTAAAATTCATATGTAAATGCAAGAGACCCAGAGTAGCCAGTGCAACATGGAAAAGAAGATTGGCGTCGGAGGACTCCTGCTTCCCCAGAAATAAGCCTTTACTTTTATGATGGATTGATTTTTGGCAAGGGTGCCAAATCTGTTCAGTGGAGAGAGAATAATCTCCTCAACAAATGGTGCTGGGGCAGTGGGACAGACAGATGTGAAAGAATGAAGTTGGGCCCCTCCCTCATGTCATACACAGAAAACCACTCATCATGGATCATAGACCTCAATGGAAGAGCTAAAACTGTAAGACTCCTGGGAGGAAAAATGTAGGGGCAAATTTTTATGATCTTGGACAATCAAAGCCCCAGTGACTAAAGAAAAACTTAAATAAATTGGGCTTTCTTAAATTAAATATCCTGTGCATCAGAGAATACCATCAAGAAAATAAAGTGATAACCTAGAATGGGGGAAAACACTTGTAACCTCACATTTGCTAATCACATGTCTAACAAGGTATTTGTATCCAGAATAATACAAAGAGCTCGTACAGCTTCACGGTGAAAAGACAAATGACACAGTTAAAAAGTGAGTATAGGATCCCAAGAGTATACTTATGGCCAGTAAGTACATGTTAAGGGGTACAACCTTTTTGGGAAGCAGTTTGGCAGTTCATCAAATGCTAAACATGCCATATCACCCAGAAGAGGGGAATCCATAGAGACAGAAAGTTGGACTAGTGGTGGCCAGGGGCTGGGAGCAGGAGGGGATGTTGGTGACCACCATCAGGTGTAGGCTTTCTCTCTCTTTGGGATGTTGAGAATATTCTACAGTTAGAGGTGGTGATGGTGGCACAACTCTGAGTATACCGGGGAGGATCGCCTTTCAGTAAATGCAAGGGCTCACCCAGTGTGGCCTATTGGTGACACAGACACAACCCTGGAGTGACAGACCATTGTCCTTTCAGGGCAGTCATCTGATATTACATCACTTACAGAGGGTAAATGAGGATCAATAACAGGAGCCTACTGAGCATTGTGTGGTTGTAGAGAGGTAGAATGAAGGGTATTGACGTAGGTGTTGGAAAACCTGTGGGTAGGTTTAAGAAAGATGATGTCAGAGTTTTATTTACATAGCAAGTTGATTTGTTGAGGTTTTTGCTTGCAAAACAAAAGCCGGTGGCTGTGCCTGGGGTCCTGTACTAGAGGAAGCTGTTGTGCTGAGATTGTGCTGTGTTCCTTTGTGCTTTCTTTGACCAGAAAGATTCAAGTGCAGAGAGTATAAGATTTTGATGATAGTCTTTGGTAATTTGATACATAAAGGCTTGAGTGTTCTAAATATAATTCATGGGAGGTGTGGGGTGTGTTTGTGTGTGGTTTTTTTTTTTTTTTAGGTCGTAGATTTCTTTTTCTTTGGGTTACTAAGCATTTTCTGATGTTTAGCTTGAAGTACATGTTATATGGATTTAAAAAATTTTTTTCCTTATAGGGAGAATTTTAAATATTTTAGTATTTATTATATTCCTCTTCTAGTGTTTCATTGTTACTTTCTGTTTTTGTTTCTGTTTCTGTTTTAGAAGTAACATAAATTGAGAGGGAAAAAGTAAAACTACATGGTAAAAGAATTTTGCCTTAACTTTTTTGTTAAAGACCAGTTTTCTCAAATACCATATTTTCTTTTGTTTCATAGGGATTTGTTTTGGCTGTCACTATCATGAGGGAAGCAATTGATGAATTTCGGCGTTTTCAGCGAGACAAGGAAGTGAATTCACAGCTATACAGCAAACTTACAGTAAGAGGTTAGTAAGACCCTTTTGATCTAGCTTATCATGTGCTAAATGTAATCATCATTTTAGAGTTAACATAAATGAAAGAAAACATGTCTTAATTCTGTTATTGAAAGTAGTATTATGGGATTACATATGGTATCTAATTAATTTTTTTATAACGCCTACCATTTCAAGGTACTTGGACATATGTACTTAGAAACCCAACTGGTGTATGCACATTTTCTGTGAAGCCTAATACCAATAAATAAAATCTTTATTTGTGTTATATTTTAAACAGTCATAAAGGTCAGACATCTAGTACTATGGCCTTAAGTGAAGGGCCTTGGACACCTAAAATAAATGTCATGATCCAAAATGATAATTGCTTTATGCCCATTCCTCCTTAACTTCATTCAGGGCTTTAACCCTTGCTTAATTTTATGTTTTTAAAGAGCTTGTTTATTTGGTCTCTCAGTCCCAGTGGAAAAGAAGTGATGTACTGGGAAGAGTGCAGGAGAAGCCATAGGTGGGCATTATTACCATTGAAAAGTGACACCATGACAGTGATTGTGTCCGTGAGGGACAGCGAGGGAAGGCACTGAATAGCTAGATGAATATTCGTAATAACCTTGAGACTGTTTAAAAAATGAGGTTTAGAGTGGAGTTTGTATCTTCTGTTCACATGTGGACATTTGTACACTGAATTTATTTATTTGAAATAATTCTCCGAGAAATTTTTTATAGCTTATTGGGATATATTTCATATAACATAAAGTTTATCCATTTAAAGTATACAATTCAGTGATTTTTGGTATGTTCACAGAATTATGAAACTATTACCACCATCTAATTTTGGAACATTTTTAACATTCTAAAAAGAAACTCTGAATATATTAGCCATCATCTTATTTTTGCCCCTCTCACCTTACTCCAGCTCCAGGCAACCCCCAGTCTGCCTTCTGTCTCCATAGATTTGCCTCTTAGGAACAGGTCACAGAAATGAATCCTGTGGTATGTGGGCTTTGGTCACAGGCTTCTTTCACTTGCATCCTGTGTTCAAGATTCACCTATGTTGTGGCGCCTGTCAGGCTTTCTTTTTGTTGCCAAATAATATTCCACTCTGTGGTACTCCATGTTGTGTTCACCCATTCATCGGTAGATGGACGTTTGGATTGTTTCCACTCTAGGCTGTTGTAAATAATGCTGCTGTGAATGTATACAAATGTTTTTGTGTGAATGCTGTTTTATTTCTTTTGTAAATATACCTATGAGTGGAATTGCTGGATTATATGGTAACTCTGTTTTTTATAAACTGCCAAACTATTTTCCTGGTTGGCGACACCATTTTGCATTCTCACCAGCAATGTGTGAAGGTTCCAGTTTCTCTACATCTTCACCAGCACTTTTATTGTCTTCTTATCTTCTTTATTGTGGCCATCCTGTTGGGTGTGAAGTGGTATCTCATGGTGGTTTGATTTGTGTTTCCCTGATGACTAGTGATGTTGAGCATCTTTTCATGTCCTTGTTGGGCGTTGTCTTCTTTGGAGAGATGTTTATTCAGATTCTTTGCTTACTGTTTTACCTGGGTTGTTTTTTAATAATTGAGTTGTAAGAGTTCTTTATATATTCTAGATTTAAGTTTCTTGTCAGTATGTGATTTGGAAATATTTTATCTCATTCTGTGGTGTGTGTTTTTCTTCTCGGTGTCCTCTGACACACAAAAGCTTTCGTGTTCATGGTGTCTGACTTATCTGTGTTTTCTTTTGTTGCTCGTGCTTTTGGCTTTGTAGCTTAGAAATGGTTTACCAACCCAGGGTCACAAGGATTTACTTCTGTATTTTCTTCTAGGGACTTTATAGTTTTAGCCTTGATGTTCAGATGTGTGATCCACTTTTATTTCATATTTTGTGTATGGTGTGTGTTATGGGTCTGTATTCCTTTGCATGTGACTACCCTGTTGTCCCAGGACCGTGTATTCAAAAGACTATTCTTTTGCGATTAAATTGAACAGTTAACTATTAAGATGTTTTGATGCTTACAGTAGTGGCATGGTAGAGGAAAGGTATATTGTAGAAAAGAGGTAAGCTTTAGTTTTTGAAAAAACGAGTCCCTGGAATGGGCCAGGAATAAATTAGGTGTAACTTTGGTGTGTCTTTTTTAGAATGTAGTATAGATCCTGGCTTATTTTTAAAATTGTTTTAATTGTGATATTTGGACTGTGTTGAGATTTGTTTTTGTGTATTACCAATATTCATTCAAAACTAAGTGGTATGGTGCTATCTGTGAAACTGGGGAGGAGGCAGTCCTACATGCTCTTTCTTTCACAGAAATATGGATAAGTCAACACTTGCTGGGAAGATGGCAGGCCACATTCTTGATTTGGGATTCTGGACCCTGGCTCTGAAGGGAGTAGAGCAGAACTTACTTGCAGAGAATTGTGTCTATTCTGTCCACCCTATCAGCAACACGTGAAGGACTGACTCAGGATACTTGTCTTTCTTTCATCTAACTTGGATGTCTCTCAGGGCAGAGGAGCCCAAAACTAGTATGCATTTTTCAAGCCTATGTCAGGTTAAGGAACTGCAGCAGTAGTTTGGGGCCAGCAGTGGCAGTCAGCACATAGGATAGAGTGTCAAATGCCAGGCAGAAGAAGCTGGAGAGAGCATTTCCTCGGAAAATTAGGTCATGTAAAAGTGCCTGTGTTTACTGGTGAGTTTTGAAAGGTATCTCCAACGCCAGTGCTGGGTCATGCTCAAGAGAAGACCCCAAGAAAGTGTTTTGCCTCTGGCCAGCCTCTAGGCTCAGTGCAAAGCAGAGGAAGGCTCAGGCTGATTCTAGGCAGCCTGACTCTGTTGGGAATCCCCAGCACAGAGGCAATCAGCAATGATGGGGAGAGTTTGGTCTCTCTTTTTCTCTTCTTGTCCTTCTCCCTTCCTCCCTTGTTTCCTTCCTTCTCTAATTCTTTCCTTCTTCCTCCACCATCCCTCCCTTTCTTTCTTTGTCTTTCCCCTTTCCTATGCAAGAAATCCTTTCCAAAACACTGGCTGAAAGACTTCACAGACCACACATGACAAAGAATACACACTTTACGAAATGAGTCTAGAAAAGTCCCTGTATGTGCATGGCTATAGCATATACCGAGCAACAAAATAAACCTAGAAGAGGGGAAAATCAACTCATTTCCTGAGTTAACAGATTATAATGTTTCCACAGAAAATTACAGAGCATGGAAAGAAACCATGTGGCCCAGTCACAGAAGAAATGAACAGAAACTGTTCCTGAGGAAGCTCAGATACCGGGCTTACTAGACAACTCAAAATCAGCTGCCTTAAATATGTTCAAGGAGTTAAAGGAAACAATTGAAAAATGCTAGAAGATATCAGGAAAAACAGTATATTTACATACAGAATATCAACGAGGGTATAGAAATTATAAAAGGAAGCAAAAATTCTGGTGCTGAAAAGTACAATAAATTAAAAGAAAAACTCACTGGAGAGTTTCAGTAGCAAATTTGAGCAGGCGGAAGGAGGAATCAGTGACAGTGCACCTAGGTAATTTCAAGTGAAATGATCCATTCTGAGAAGCAGAAGGAAGAATGAAGAAAAAAAAACAGGTCCTAAGAGACTTGTGGGTAACACCAAGTGTACTTATATGCACTCAGTGGGGATCTTAGAAGGAGAAGCAGGGAGAAAGCGGAGAGAATGTTTGAAGAAATAATGGCCATTAACTTCCCAAAGCTGATAAAAGACAGGACTGTACACATTCAGGAAAATCAGTGAATCCCTAGAAAGATAAATGCAAGGAAATCCACACTGAGACACATTATAATCAAACTGTTGAAATCTGAGGACCAAGAGAGTATTCTGAAAGCAGTGAGAGAGAAGCAGCTTGTCACATACAAGGAAGGCTCTTCAGTAAGAAAGCGTGGAGGTCAGAAGGAAGTGGGGTAACACTAATTAAGATGGTAAAAGAAACAAACTGACAACTAAGAATTGTATATCCCTTTGACCTATCATTCCCAGAGGAAGGAGGAATTGAGACATTCCCAGATGCCTTTAGAATTGAAAACAGGAACTCAGGCAAATACCCATACACTCAAGATCATGCAGTACTATTTAAAATTGCCCAAAAGGTGATAACAGCCTGGATGTCTACCAGTGGAAGAATGGATAAGCAAATTACAGTGTTTTCTTATAATGAAGTATTATTCAACCATAAAAATTCACAAATACTGATAAACACATAGGTGAACCTTGCAAATACTGCCCTTTGTGAAAGAAATCAGATGCAAAGGACCATGGCTGTATGATTTCATTTATCAGAAAGGGTAGATTCATGGAGCTAGAGAGCAGGTTGTGGTTGCGATGGCCTGGGAAAGTGTATGCAGTTGGATGGGGGCAGCTGCTTAGTGGGCATGACGTGTCCTTTTGTGATGATGAAAAGCTTGACAGAGGGAGTTTGCACAACATTGTGAATGTACTCAATGCTGCTATAATATTCACTTTAAAATGGCTGATTTTATGTTATGTCATTGTCACCTAAAAATAGTAAACAATGTTGAAGAAAGCATACTAATGTTATGTCTTTTGTACTTCTGTGATACTCGAACTCAGGATACTTTAAAAATAATTGTCAGTGGGTTTATTTCAAATAGAAATGCAGATTTACCTTTTTAAACAAGAGTGATCATCGTTGGTGATCTTTGGAAGGAGATTTTACATGTAGATGATGATGATGATTTTACTGCTTTTTTTTGACCTTCTCCTGAGTGTGTCAGGTAACGTGCTCATTTGTATAACCACCATTCAAGGTGGGTAGGTGTTATCTCCACATTACAGGTGAGGGACCTGAATCATACTACATGATTTGTTCTGAGCCATTGCAGTTTAGAAGAGTTCATGTTTGAACCCGGACCATTCTTACGTCTGTGTTCTTACAGCTGTGGTGCATTGTTGTGTGGCTGGTTATTCTGATACACATGACTGATAAGTAAAATCTGCAATATAAAAAAATGCATGTATATGTTTATTGACTTTAGTTTGAAGTTTGTTTTCTGGTCCAGAGTATTTTCTGTACATCCCTTTAATTTCTAATATTTCATAGTAATCTCTTCCTTATGTGACTTAACTGTGGTTTGTTATATCATATTTACAGTATTTGAACTTTCTGTATTTGGAGTTCTTAATCATATTCTTGTAGAAATCCTCTGGGAAAATGTTCTCTCTTTATTATTTATTTATTTATTTATTTATTTATTTATTTATTTATTTATTTATTTATAAGGTTTTACTTATCTGACAGAGAGAGAGAGAGAGAGAGAAGGAGCAGGGGAAGGGCCAGGCAGAGGGCAGAAGTAGAGAGAGGCTCTCCACTGAGCAGGGAGCCCAATGTGGGGCTGGATCCCAGGGCCCTGGGATCATGATCTGAGCTGAAAGCAGACACTTCACCAATGGAGCCACTCAGATGCCCTTGTATGTTTGCTTTTAAAAAGGAAAGGTACTTCCACTTTTAAATATATTCGTATCTTGAGGGTGCTTTGTTAGAAGCAGAGAATATTTTAATGGGTGTACAATCTCAGTCAACACTGGGATTTTCATTTATTTTTTTAAGTTTATTTTTTGTTTTAGTCATCTCTACACCAAGTGTGGGTGTTAAACTCATAACCCCATGACCCTGAGATGAAGAGTCTCATGCTCTTCCTGCCAAGCCAGCCAGGTGCCCTGACACTGGATGGTTTTCAGTTAGCTCCATGTGTTACCACTTGAGAAGCTGCTTCTTGAGGCACCTGGGTGGCTCAGGTTGAGCGTCTGTCTGCCTTAGGCTCAGGGTGTGATCCCGGGGACCTGGAATCGAATCCCCCATCAGACTCCCTACAGGGAGCCTGCTTCTCCCTCTGCCTGGTCTCTGCTTCTTTCTGTGTCTCTCCTGAATAAATAAATAATATCTTTAAAAGAAATAACTAAAAAATAAAGTCCTTCTTTACTGTCTTCTATACTTTGTCTCTGGGCGATGTGTACTTTGGTAGGGAAATCCTGATGTGTAACTGGTTTCCTGAGTTACTGCATTTTCTTTCCACTTGGTGAGAAGAATTTCCTTTTGTGACAGTCATGTCTTCAGATAGTTGGTTTTTTTTTTTTTTTAATTTTTTTATTTATTTATGATAGTCACAGAGAGAGAGAGAGAGAGAGGCAGAGACACAGGCAGAGGGAGAAGCAGGCTCCATGCACCGGGAGCCTGATGTGGGATTCGATCCCGGGTCTCCAGGATCGCGCCCTGGGCCAAAGGCAGGCGCTAAACCGCTGCGCCACCCAGGGATCCCCTAGTTGGGTTTTTTAAAAAATAGTATGCTCAAATGTTAGCTGAATTTTCCCACCAGAAATTGCCTAGGAGCTGATAAAGTCAGAAGTAATCAGAGTGTATTGCTGACATCCAGTCCTCAAGCATTGGTGGCTTTCCTTTCTCTTATGTGTAGTTTCATGTCTCTGGTCTACTTTTGTGACAGCACAAATGAAGGGGAACACTGGATACTTGGAAAGCCTTTCTGTGTAGTTCTTGTATGTAGTCAGAGCAGTTCCTAGATCAGCATGCTCACCTTTTCACATATTTCTCTTGTGTGGTCTTCTTTCCTGTGGTCTGAGCAGCATTTGGAAAGCATTCATTTGAAGATGTTCAGTATACATCATTACATTTGTACCACATAGTGGTAGATCTTGATCTAGTCAGGCACAAACTGAATTGAGATTTGTTTTCTTGTCTCTTTAGTTTTCTGTGGCTGGACTAGGTATGTCCTCATTACTCTCATCACTGATCTTTTTTTCTCAGGCCATCCTAAGAGGATCTGTATGAATTTTATTTTGTCATGATGCTCATACATATAATGTTTTTTATTGCATTGGAGATTAGGGCCTGGAACATATGAAAGCAATGAAAAATCCTGGCTAACAAAGTACCTTCTGACAGGGGAGAGTTCTGTGTAGGCACGGATGTGTACTAGCATCCGGAACCTCCCTCTAGTAAGTGATTTTCCTCCAGTGATCACCTCTAATCATTGCATTCTCAGCTCCGTGTCTGTACCACTGTTCCCCCAGAGTTAGGTAGGGCTGTTGGTCCATGGTAGGAACTCAAGAAATGTGTTGATTCAGTAAGGTGGAATTTCCAGATCAAATATGAAAAGTTGTAGGCCTGATATTGTCAGACAGCTGCCCAGTGAAGGTGCAGCAGTTTGCATTCCATGGAGCCCAGACCTCCCCTTCTCCCAATGTCTTTGTACACTGTAGTTCTTTTACGTTGCCAACTTTCTTGGTGACAAATATTTTCATTGTGTTTTGCTTGCTGCTTACCTTTTAACATTTCATTGTTCATTTTGGTCTTTGATAAAAGTTTATTCATCTTTTTTCATATGTCCATTTTTACCTTTTTGTAAGTTCTCTAAGAGAAATTTATCCTGTGACAAATAATTTTGTCTTGTTTGACTCATTTTTGTATCTTTGTCTTTTTAATATGGATAAATTTATACTTTGTATGTATGCATATCTTCTAGTCTTTTCCTTTGTGGTTATGCTTCAATCTTAGAAAGTCCATTCAGCCCCCAGGTAAATGAGTATCTTTATTTCCCTCCAGTGTTTCTGACTTTTTATTTTCCATAGCGGATGTTTTACTCCACTTGTAATTTTACATATCAGGTGTGTGTTATGTGAAGAAGGGATCTGTCTTCTTTTTTCTCCCAAAAATGCTTAGTTAGTTCCTTTAAAACCAGTTATTAATGTTATTAAAGTTCTTTTCTCAGACCTTTGAGAAATGCATCCAATTGGGGCCCTTTGCCTTGCTTTATCTTCTGCTGCACTGACTCACCCAGATTTCCATGCCAGTTCCATTCCAGTTTTATTTATTTTTTATTTTTATTTTTTAAAAGATTTTATTTATTTATTAGAGACACAGAGAGAGAGATAGAGAGAGAGGCAGAGACACAGGCAGAGGGAGAAGCAGGCTCCATGCAGGGAGCCAGACGTGGGACTCGATCCCGAGTCTCTAGGGCCACGCCCCAGGCCCAAGGCAGCACTAAACCGCTAAGCCACCGGGCTGCCCTCCATTCCAGTTTTAAACCATGTTCCTTTTTAACACGTTCTAGAGTCTTGGGAAATCTTCCCTCCCTCCCTCCCTCCCTCCTTCTCTTTTCTCCATCAGTTACTTTGCTCTTCCAATTTTTTCTTGTTTTCTCTGAGAAACATGAAACACAAGACACTATAATAAGATCATTGGGAGGTTTTCTTTCTGCTTGTGATTTAGACCAGTGGCTCTGAAACCTTATAAATAGGCTCACGGTTGCTTACCGTCTTTATCTGTGATTTCTTCATTCTCTACAAAGGATCGATGTCAGCTTCCACACTTGGGGTATTTGACCAGTAAGAAATTGCCATGGGATTATTGAAAATCTAGAGGAAACGAGAGACTAGGGACAATTTGAACCATATTTAGTTCATATCCCTTTCAGTAGTAATGTAACCGTGCAGATTCTTATAGGGCATTGGGATTTTCATACCTTTGCAGGCCCAGGAGAGAGGAAGGCTGCTTTTTCATAAAGCTTCTGGTTTTTGTGATTGAGAGTCTTAGAACTAGTTAATTATGAACCATTCATGTTAACAATATTTTGTATTTTAACACTTGGTAGATGTGTCAGAAGTCTTTCTAACCACAGAAAACAAAATTAGAAATTTCTCTTATACAAACAAACACCAGCAGGCTTCACCAAGACTTTGAAGTGTCCCGTTGGTAGTAAGACCATAAAAATTTTCATTTGTATCTGTTAGTTGATAAAATATTTAGTAATGAGATACTTATTAAATTTTTCAAACCTTTGTACTTTTCTATAAAATACTTAGCGAGTATAGGGAATTGCTTTGGTACTTCTGTTTAGTTCTGCATATTGCTTCAGGCAAAGGATGTGTGCATTTGTGGGATATAAAGTCTGTATGGATGGATAGTCTCTTCTGCAGCTTCTGGACTCTGTTGGTAATTACATGGATGGAATAGACCATTTTAGTTAGTGACATAATTTTAGAGGGGAAGTGGTTGCCTAATGTAATTGACCCAGTGAATAATATGAAGTCTTTTATCTTTAAATGTTTCTTACCACAATATTTCCATATTCTTTCTAGAGCTATCTAATCCTTTTTTTTTTACTGATAGAACAAAAAGATTTGTGTTTAACTTGAGCTTCTTAATTTTTTTTGTGATTGCTAAAAAATGCTTTTTAAAACTACTTTGATTATTGCTCGTGAATAGTTTAAGAGTAAAAATTGGTTACTTCTAGCAAGATGCTTTATAAGCCTCTAAAACAGCAGTATTTCCTTTTTCTTTTTTTTTATTTCCTAGGCTGTAATTCATACAATTGACATGTCACTGTATTTGATCTCACCCTGCTTTACGTCTGCTCATGAGTGTAAGTTTCCTGCAGGCAGGATCTTGCCCATATTCTTCTGTCTGTCCCCAGCCTGTGTCAGGGGAGGGGTACCACAGGCCCCTGGGTCCCCGCCCACCTTCAGCAGGAGTCAGAAAGAAGTTGTGTGCTCCCCCAGGGCCTCCCAGCCCCTATGCTCCATGATAGGTTGCATGTGGCCTAGATAGCCTCATGTTGTAAAGCCACCCTTCATGGCCAGAGACTCTTCGTCTGTATTCTTACCCTTGCCTTTTCCCCAGTCTCTGGCCCTCAGATCCCTTTACTGCCTCAGGCTTTCACTACAGACCCTCCCATGTGCCTTCTTGATTTCACTGAGTGGGACTTCTCTTTGGGGGCCTCTTCCTCGGCAGCCCTGCCACATGGTGGTGGTTTTTCAGCCAGGGCCTAGGGGCCGCTTCACCTGGAGCCAACCACCCTCCCTGTCTTTCCCAAGCTTACTCTCTTCTGCATGTGACTCCAGCTATTTTTCAGCTGCAGACCCCTTGGTCTTATGCCTTCTCATTGTTCCCAGCCCCTGTGATGTTCTAGGTGATGATGTCTAGGCCTAGATGTTCTAGGTGATGATTTCTCAGCTTTTCCTTTATGATTGTGCTATTCTTTCCTAAGAACTCTTGGCCTAATGCAAGTTCACAAAGATTTTCTGTTTCTCCTATGTTTCTTCTTCTAGAAGTTCTTTGGTTTTAGGATTTACATCATGTATATCCATTTTGAGTCAATATTTGTACTAGTACCAAGTGTACATGTAAGTACTTTTTTTGCATGTGGATATCCAAATGCTTCTAGCACCATGTTTTGGAAAAGTGGTCTTTCTCACATGGCTTTGTCTTACACTTTTGTCAAAAGTCAGTTGTCTTTTTGTGTATCAGTTTATTTTTTGGACTCTCTCTTCTACTCTACTGATATGTTTGTCTTTATGCTAATACCATTCTTTTATTATTTCTTTATAATAATTTTTGAAATCACGTAGTGTTGTTTCCATTCAGCTTTGTTTTTTTCATTTTCAGTCAGGTTTAGGTCTTGTGTTCTTGTGTATTTTGATATGTCTTTTAAAATCAGCTTGTCGGTGGCACAGCGGTTTGGTGCCTGCCTTTGGCCCAGGGCGCGATCCTGGAGACCCGGGATCAAATCTCACGTCAGGCTCCTGGTGCATGGAGCCTGCTTCTCCCTCTGCCTATGTCTCTGCCTCTCTCTCTCTCTCTGTGTGACTATCATAAATAAATAAATAAATAAATAAATAAATAAATAAATAAATAAATAAATAAGCTTGTGAATTTCTGTAAAAATGGCTGCTAGGATTTTGTTTGGGATTGCATTGAATCTAGAGATAAATTTGAGGGAGAATTAACATCTTATTAATACTAAGTCTTCTTACCCATGCATGAGATAGGTCTTTCCTTTTATTTATCTTAAAATTTCTCTCAGCAATATTTATTTTCAGCATATAGGTCTCTTTCAAAATACAGTTTACTTATGTATGTAAATAAATATATTAATTACATTTCCCAGCTACCCACTTTACTTCATAATCCATGTTAAATTAGTTTTCTACCTCCACAGACACTTAAAGTGTTAAGAGAGTTGGTGGGTACTGGTCCCACCCAAATAACAGAGATAAGCCAAGCAATCTGCTGGTGTGGTGTGCAGTTTTCTGCCCAGGAAAGTACACCTGTCATCTGGTGTTGACCTTCTGGAGTGCCGCATATATGTGATCAAGTCCTTGTTTAAAAAGGTGCTTAATTATCTCCTACCCTTATTACCTCTGTGTATTTTGTTGGGAAAGAAGTAATTAATATGTTTTCATCCTCATTTGGTGTCTGTGTCGAGTTAAATGTGGCTTATATAGCTACTTTCCCATTAGTCCCTTATGACGTTTGATCCATTTAACCGATAAGGAATAGATTGATATAAGTTTCTCTTGTTTTAGAGTGGGGTAAGTTTGTTTGATGCATTTGCGAAGAACAAAGCAAATGTCTTAAAAATATATTTCAGTTATGCTTTGAACCTGTCACGGGATCTGGGTTTAGTCGACACTGTAATGTTTGTTGATAGCAGATAAGCACATTGTGTAGAGGTGTGCATACATACTGCTGGTGCTTAGGCGGGTCCAAAGGCGTCATGAAGCTCTGTTTGCTGTGTAACTAAGGAGAGCTATGAGGTGAGGGCTTCCAGTCAAAAGAAACAGCAAGTGTCGAGGACTTGCTAGAAAATTAATTTGAGGTTAGTTGTGAAGAACATGTGTATAATGATGTAAATCTGAATTATAAGTAATCGTCAAATGTTGGAGATTTTTGGGGGAGATAAACATAATCCTTAGTTTTGCCAGCCGGTTCATTTGGAATTCATATTGAATTAGGGAGGTGATAGTAATGGAGCATATTAATAGAGTATTCTCTTTATTCAAGCAAAAAATGAGTAGCAGTGAGATTGGTAGACAGAGTCTGTGTTTAAGAAGCTTTGGAGTAAGAATAAGTAGTCCTTTGAGTTATGTCTTGGATCTTTCAAAGGAGCCTGTGAAACTTGGTTCACGGAACGAGCGAGTTGAATGCTTTTATTCTGTGAGAAACATGTAAGCTGCTACGCTTTGGAAGCATGGTGCAGGAACATTTATTCCTAGGAAGAGGGCTTGAATGGAAAGATTTTATTGCATTAGTTTGGAGAGAGGGAAGGATGGCTATTACTGTACCTGGTAACATTCATTGTTGACTCTTTCATCAGAGAGAAAAGGCCAATACTGAATGACTTCCAGGGCTTGAACTTGAGGTAAATTAAATACAGCATTTTTAAGGAAAACTGTCCTCAAGTATAAGTACTGGTGTATTCATCGTTACTGTATTTAGAATTTGGTTCTGTCAAGTATAGCTCTGAAGTTATTAAATTTTAAATGCCCATTTCAAAAACACTTTGCATTGTGGATGGCTCTATTGGGTTGTGAGAGCAGGTGGCAGATACATGTTTTCTTTGTGCTGTAATATGTAAAATTTAGGAGTTTCCTTCTGTTACCAATCCCTCATCTCTGATGATAGTATGTTAATAGGGTCAGATGTTAGCTTAGTTCACGAAGGGTGTCCAGAAATCAAACTGTTGGTGTAGGCATGAGTTGTCCACCTTGGGCAGCTAGGGTCACGGTCATGGTGCTGGGCTGTCATTGACAGGCGGGTGCCTGGGGAAAAGGTAATGCTCCCTCTTCTCTTCTGATGCCCTAACTGCTCTGGAAGAAAGAGAAGAGAAGTCAGTGAGTTCACGTGACTGTGCTGTAAAGAAGTACAAGGAGCCCCTGCACAGAGATTAATGAAAACTATTTAGAGAACTAAGAGCCAATTTGACCAATTTTTCAAAATGTAGAAATGTGTACTTTAAGTAGGTAAGCAAGGCAGATTGCCATACCAGTAGGACATGATAGCCTTCTCATGTTTTATTCTCATTGTCATATCATTAATGTGAGAAGTTTCTACGCTGCATTTTACCATCACCTGTTTTCCTTACACAAGTAATTGTAAGTAATTTCCTTGGAAATGAATAAAAGTCACGATACAATGCCCCCAAACTAAAGCTATTAATATTAAATATAAATTGTGTCTGTTATGTGACAGTAACATCTCTCTCAGAAATAAGATATTGATGAAGGAGTCAGAAAGGGATATATTTTTGTGTCTCAAAATATTTAAGAATTGTTTACTACATTTATTATATCTTATGATTACAGCTATTTCTCTTCCTCTCCTTTTTAAATGGGTATGTTACTGAGAATATAGAAGAGCAGAAGGAAGGAAAAGTGGGTTGGATGGTAGGAGAGAAAATAATATGAAGTGATAAGACAGGAATTCTTTCGAGTAATACCCAGGGAGCATGAGATCACTGAGGTAACTTTACTACCTGGTGCTTGACTATAGAAAACACAGTAGTGGGACCACAGATAACGAAGCTTGAAGGGACCAGTTGAAAAAATAATTAAAATAGACATTCTTTTATAGGTATACTTTCTGGCTATTAATAGACATGTACTTATCAATTATGAAGATATCTTAAGATTTGTTTCACATGTAATTCTAAAGAACATTGCTGTTTTATGTGAATAAAAAAATAGCTCCCCTCCGCAACTAGTTCTAGTCCTTATGTGTTTATTGTATAATTGAGCAACATGGAAAAATAGTATTCACAAAACTTTTTTTGATATCCTCAAAATACACCTTTAGGAACAGGTGTGATACTGTTGACACTCAGCTGCTTCAAAAAGTATTTAGGAAATAAGTTTGTAATAAGTTGAATGTGGTCTAAAAGTCAATGGTATAACTAACTAGTAATGTTAGTTTTTAATAGTATGATATGAACTTTTACCTCTTTTTCTGTTAGCTTCAGAGTAAATTGAATGAATGTGAAGGCATAGACATTTTCCCATGTTAAACCAGTAGCCACAAAAAGATAAAAATAGTTCCACAAGGGTGTTGCTAGTTCTAAAAGGGAAATTGACTGAAGGAGGGGTGGTGGGAGGGGGAAGGAGAGAAGGAGGGAGGGAGAATGGAGAGTCCAGAGAGAAAACTTGAGTAAGTTTTGTTGCTTATGTAGGATGGTGTCTTAAATTACGTATATAACATTTCATCTACTCTGTGCGACATTAATGTTACATAGTGTTGTGTAACATTAAATTTTATAGATCGTTGTACACTAGATATAATATAGATAACTTAAGAATTTACACACGGTATCATGTAAGAAGAATCACTTCTTGTAACAAAGCTTTCAACTTTATCAGTATCAGTTATCAGTACGGAACCATCTGTGAGACTACCTGTGCACAGTGATTTTATGTATCCTTTTCTTCACTTCTTTTGTTCTGTCAGTTATGTGTCAATCAATGCCATTCACAATATTAATATAAGGATTTTACATCTTTATGTTATTCACTCATTAAATCACCCATAGTGCTATTTCTGATCATCAGTGCTGGACCCAGACCTGAAATAATGGCAGATTTGGGAAGATCTTCCAGTTGGAGCCCTCTCCCACACCGCATGTCTTGTATTGGGGGCAGTTAGCTCTTTGTGCTTGGGAGCTGACTAAGAGAAGTTAATTTTTAGTGACTGTCTATGTGAAATAAAATTATTTTGAAAGTATAAGTCCAGATAAATATCTAGTGTTTTTCCCCCCCTCTGAAAATTATTTCTAAAATATTATTTGTCAATTGAAACTTTAACTCTGGTGTACTATTATTTCCTTGGGTTGATTATACTTCTTCTTTTTTTTAAGGTAAAGTGCAAGTTAAGAGTTCAGACATACAAGTTGGAGACCTCATCATAGTGGAAAAGGTTGATGCATTTTTAATATATTTTAGACATGTCTATGCCAGTGATTAACATTTAGCCTGATTGCAGTAACTTTGAATCTGAAGGAAATTGTTTGAGACAGTTATTTTAAATCTTAACATCTTTGTATACGATATGATGTATGTGAAGAAAAATCTAGATTTTTCTGTAGTCTGTTTTGCTTTAGTACATTTCAGTATGCACAGGTGAAATTGTACTTTGTCTAAAGTAAGTCATGTGTTAACTGCTTAATATTGCATTATCAGAATGATTTCATTTGACCAAAGATTTATATTAGAGGGGATGTCTGGGTGGCTCAGCGGTTTAGCACCTGCCTTCGGCCCAGGGTGTGATCCTGGAGTTCCAGGATTGAGTCCCACATCGGGCTCCCTGCATGGAGCCTACTTCTCCCTCTGCCTGTGTCTTTGCCTCTCTCTCTCTCTCTCTCTCTCTCTCTCTGTCTCTCATGAATAAATAAATAAAATTTTTTAAAAAAGAATTATATTAGTTAGAACCTGGTTATCATAGGATATGTTTCATTTTCTAAAACTGCCTTTTATAGATAGATGTATTACAATGATTGGATATTAATTCTTGGGGTTTAGAAACTTCAGGAAGGAAACCTAAATGGAAGTACAAGAATATCAGAAAGAAAAAGCTTAGGTCAATACAGGACAGAGCCATTAAGAGCCATTAAGCCCTTGGTGTCAGAGTGGCAGTCATGCAGTGACCTGGGGAGTGCCTGCACAGGCTGTCTGCTGTGGGTAGAGGTGCTTCTGCATATGCACTGACTTTCCTGAGTGATGGCGAATGGATGGACAGCCTCTTTGTTTTCTTCTTTTTTCTCTTTTTTTGTTTGTTTTTAAGGTGCTTGAACAACTTTTTAAAAATAATGTTTTATGAAGGTGCTTGAACAACTTTTTAAAAATAATGTTTTATGAGAAGTTGTAATAAGGCCTCTTACGAGAATAGTTCAAGTCCTTGGTGCCATCTGGCATGCAGGCCATGTTCTCGGCTTGAGCCACCTTCTGGAGATGGTTGGTACAAGAAGGCCTTTCTCCTCAGGACTAAAGTGGGCTTTATCTCCCTTTATCTCCCTGTATACAGTAAGTGTATACAAAGAGTGTTTGGGGGTATATTAGTCTGATTTTACAAAATAGGAAAATAGAATGTATTGATTTGTACCTCATTTACATAGCATTTGGTTGTATGGACACTGTAAGTTACTAGCTTTTGATCTGTGGTTAGATTTTCAGATGATGTCTGTGTTCTACTATTACAAAGTGCTTTATGTGCATCCTTATACATACATCTCTGCATGTTTCTGTAGGATAAATGCCAACAAGAGAGATGGTTGAGCTGTATATGAGTGTTTATTACCTCAGAGGTTCTGTGGTCAGGAATTGGGGCATAGCTTGGTGTAGGTCCTCTCTCCGGGTCCTTCTCAGGGCTGCAGACAGCCAGGTGGCCATCACCTCCAGTTCACTTGGGCGTTGTTCAGGGCCCTGGTTCAATGAGTTTTTGGCTGGAGGCCTCCCTTATTCCTGTCTGCTGTGGGGTCAATTGGTGGGGGACAAAGAGGGGGTTGGCTCCACAAGCTGCTCACAGTGGCCTGCCAGGAGAAGATGGGAGCAGGAGCAGCATGGACTCATGGGCGGGGACCTGGTGTCAGCAGTTCTTGTTTCCCTTGTAAGAAGTTGTATGGTGTTGATAGTGGGGTTCGAAGAGCATATAGAATCTCTCTTTGTGAACCAGGGCGTACTGTTTGGCCTTATTCTTTTCTCATTTCCCTTGCTCTGCTGTTGATGCACGTTCTCCTTCCCTTTGCTGCCTAGGTTGATGGAGTGGTGCACCCTTCAGTGCTCCTGTTTTTACTGAGTAATACGTGAGCCCTTCTTAGCCACAGCGTAAGAGCTCATCTCTTCAGTCATATAGAAGGATATGAAAGATAGACATCTAGATCTATGGGCATTGCCCTTGAGCTTCTGTCTGGCCTCCCAGGTGTATTCCATCTGTGAGAGATTGATGAATGCCGTAGACACTTTGTAGACATCCAGGTAAAGGTTTTACTTTAATGTAGTAGCTACATGGGTAGTGCAGTGTGAAGTACTCCAGCACTAGATCAGTATTGTAAACGAGCATGTGTATAGTAGCAGAGCTAGGGGAAGGACTTCTAAAATATTTTCACTAATCATTAGGAAATGTTGTAAACTAAAAAATAGAGGTAGCCCCTGTACCTGATGTACTTTTTCATATTTCCAGTTATATACCCATTTTCCTGTAAAAATTTTCCACAAATTTTGGTTACCTAAGAAGCATAAGTATTAGAAATTTTAGACATAATTTCTAGTAATTGCTGTGTAACAATACATTTTTAGTAGTAGATTTATATTTGTTAAACCAATTTTGTGGTTTTTCTTTTTCTTTCTTTCTTTCTTTTTTTTTTTTTTTTTTTTTTTAAGATTTTATCTGTTTATTCATGAGAGATATAGAGAAAGAGGCAGAGACATAGGCAGAGGGAGAAGCAGGCTCCCTATCCCAGGACACCGGGATCACATCCTGAGCCAAAGGCAGATGCTGAACCACTGAGCCACTCAGGTGCTCCAATTTTGTGTTTTTTTGTAGTGATAAAAGTTACTGATTGATACAACCTTTATAAAGAAATAGCAACAATATGGTGGCAGATGGCTTTATTTTTTACCTCTTATTTGAAGGTATTGGAAACACTTACCACTAACCAGAAAAGTAATTTCTCAGTTGTTTGACCATACTGCTTGCTACTCAGAAATTAATGCATGGGTATTTCCATGGTGGATTTTATGTTGGAGGGTAGCTCTTCTAATTCTATATCCTAATATGAAAATTTTAGTATATCAGTAGTCGCTGTATGGATATTTAAAAGTGTGCTGACCCAATTTGGACCAGTGTTGTAGGTGTTGAGAGTTGTACAGCTAACAGAAGGGCAGCAGCCTGGGACAGTGGAAGGGAGAAGAATGTGGGCTTTCATGTTAAAGAGATCTGTGTTTAAATTCCTGTTTTTGCAGCTTCTGACTCTCCCTAGGAGAAGCAGATCTTTTGACATGCACTTGAAAAGTGGTAGGCTAGAAGCATGCACAGTCCAGGTTAGATTACGCAGGCAGG
Source organism: Vulpes vulpes (assembly GCF_048418805.1). Classification (NCBI taxonomy): domain Eukaryota; kingdom Metazoa; phylum Chordata; class Mammalia; order Carnivora; family Canidae; genus Vulpes; species Vulpes vulpes. Next base: position 57,856,190 of record NC_132784.1, read on the forward strand.
ACAAAGAAAGAAAATCCGAAGATTGTTTCCTGGCTTAACAAGGAACCCTCCTGAGAAGTATCTAAAATTTTTTAGAAAAACATGTCAATTGAAACATTATTACTTGTGGAATGTGTCAAGTAGGGTAACTGTTTGGAAGAAGAGACTTAGAAGTTGAAGGTTGTCCAGGTCATCTTACAGGTCCTAACATCAGCTCTGAAGTCCAGGTAGGCACAAAGCAGAGCAGAATTGGAGGTGACACTTGAGAGTCCTCCTTCATTATTCAACCTAAACATGTTTTTTTAATAGCTGATTTTGAAAAACAGGTCTTTATACAGGTTTTTTTTTTTTTTGAGGTAATGTAATTTAATAAATGTTTTAAATAATTTAATAAGTATTACAATGTGTATTTTAATACCCAAAACAAACACTACAAAAAATATGCAGAGAGGTACAGTCTGAGATACTAAGATGGACTCCTGAAAAGAGTTTAGGTAACCTACAAGAAAGTAAGAAATTTGGAACTGAAGAATGAATACCAGAGAAAATCAACAGAAAATCATAAAATGCAGACTTATGTGCTAATGTGTCAGTAATTACTTTTATTGTGAATAGTCTAAATATACCAATCCTGAGATAGGCAGAGTGGATAAAGACCCAGCCATGTGCCATTCACAAGGAATTCAAATCCAATGACACAAATAGGATGAAGGAAAATAATAAAATGGAAAAGATACACCACAAAATATTAATCAGAAGTAGGTGGGCCAAATTAATATTTAGTGAAATATAGCTCAGAGTCAAGAAAATGACTAAAAATAAAGAGGGACATCACATAATGATAACAGGGTTATTCATCAAGAAGACAAAATAATCCTTGATTTGTACTCACCAAATAATGAAATCACAAAATAAATGAATCAAAAACTGTTGGAGCTGAAGAAAAGAAATTAGAAGTGAGAACTTCAGCCCCACTCTCTGGTTAGAAGTGCCAGGTGGGAACTCAGCAGTGACAGAGAAGATCCTCACTGAATCAGCCAACCAGATCTGACATCTACAGACCACTCTCCTAAATAGGAGGAGAGCATACGTCTATTTCAAGTGTCCACAGAACATGCACCAAGATAAAACATATCCATAAAACCTCAAAAAATTGAAAAGAATTTGAAACCATACAGCATACAGCATGTTATTTCATCATAGAAAATCAAATTAGGAATTCATAACAGCACAGCAATAGGAGAACTCTAAAACATGTGGAAAGTGAACAGTGTACTTTAGTTGTGGGATAAGGATTTGTGAATATATACATAACTGCATGAAAATGAAAATACAACAAAGTACACGGAATGCATGTATGGCAGTGCTGAAAGGGAATTTCATAGTAGTCAGTGCTGACATTAGAAAGAAGTAAAGATCTCAACTTAATAATCTAAGTTCCTGGCTCAGGAAACTAGAAGAAGAAGAGCAAAATTAAATCAATGCACACAGAAGGAAGGAAATAATAAAGATAGAGCAGATCAATGAAATTGAAAATAGGAAGACAAGATAACAAATCAATGAAAGCAAAAGCAATCACCAATCTCAGGAATGACAGAGGAGACATTACTGCTCCTTCTGAGCCATTGAAATGGTCACTACGGAATGCCACCAACAGCTGCAATCTAGTCTATACACCTGCTTAGGTGATGGACCAGTTCTTCCCAAATCACAAACTATCCAAACCCAGTCAAAATGAAACAGATAATAGGAATGGTTCTACAAACAGTAAGGAAATGGAATGAGCAATTTAAAATTTCCAAGAAGGAATTATCTAGGTCCAGATATTTTCATTGAAGAATTCCTTGAGACCTCTAAAGAAGATTTACTGTCATTTTTGCACAGCAGTTTCCAGAAAATAGTTGAGGATGGAACACTGCCTAGCCTATGTTAGGAGGCCAGTTACTAGGGATGCCTGGGTGACTCAGTGGTTGAGTGTTTGCCTTCAGCTCAAGGCATGATCTCAGGATCCCGGATCGAGTCCCACATCAGGCTCCCTGCAGGGAGCCTGCTTCTCCCTCTGCTTAGGTCTCTGCTGCTCTCTCAGTCTCTCATGAATAAATAAATAAATCTTAAAAAAAGAAAAAAGGAGTCTAGTTACTGTCCTCATACCAGCACAAGACAAAGCATAACAAAAGAAATCCACAAATATCCCTCATGAATATAGACAAAAATTTATTTTTAATAATTGCCAATTGATAACAGCAATATATATAGAAAATGCTATATCATGACAAAGTGGAGCTTATTCAGAGTACTGAAGGCTAGTTCAACATTCTAAAATCACCCAGTGTCATCCACTCTATGACAGACTAAAAATTATATGATCATATCAGCTGATGCAGGAAAAACATTTGACTACATCTAAGACCCATTCATGATAAAAACTCTCCACAGTTTGGATTAGATGATAATTGCCTTAATTATGCTTAAAAAGCTTCTGTAAAAACATAACAGCCAACATCATATTTAATGGTGAAATTCTGAATGCCTCTCTTTCAGATTGGGAGTAAATCAAGGATGTTTGTTCTTGCCACTCTTAATTCACTATTAACATTTCTAGCTACATAGAATAAGACAAGTAAAGGAAATAAAAGGAATTCAGATTGGAAAGGAAGAAATAAGAATGTCCCTGTTTGTGGATGACATGATTATGTACATAGACAATCCCAAGGAACCTATGAAAAACCTCCTGAACTAATGATAATAAGTAGGTTCAGCAAAGTGGCAAATTACAAGGTCACCACTCAAAAACCAATCTCATTTCCAACATGTAGAAACAAATAAAAACTGAAGTACTCTTATAGTCCCTACTATGAAAACAAAATCGTAGGTATACTAAAAATAACAGTGTGCTCATGAAAGTAATGAAAGACACTCTAGTCTTGGGTTGGAACATTCTGGTTTTCCTAAAATTGAATATAGGTTTAATACAATTCCCATTAAAATCTCAGCAAGGTTTTGTTTTTATTTTTTTAGACGAAAAAGCTTATTCTAAAACTAATTTGTAAAGGCTAAAATGGCAAAAACAGTCTTGACAAGGAGGATAAAGTGAGAGGGATCACTTCCTGATGTTATGGAATGCTATCTAGCTATAGTTATTAATACTGTGTAAGAAGAGTAGAAACAAAGGTCAGTGGAACATTGCAGAGGACCCAGAAATAGATACACACAGATGCTCAAGTGATTTTTGATGAAGTGCAAAAGCAATTAAAATGGAGAAAGGTTAGCCTTTTCAACAAATGAGGCTGGAGCTAGTAGACATACATGGGTTAAAAAAAATGAACCTACTCTAAATGTTACGCTTTATATAGATATTCAATAAAAATGGATCATGGAATTTGTCTTTTTCTAACTTATTTCACTCAGCGTGATACCTTCTGGCTCCATCCACATCATTGCAAATGTCAAGATTTCATTCTTCCTGATAGCTGAGTAGTATTCTGTTTGTGTGTATACACACACACACACACACACACACATACACACACACACACACACCATCTTTATCCATTCATTAGTCAATGGACACTTGGGCTGTCAGAGAAAGACAAATACCATGTGATCTCACTTGTGTGGAATTTAAGAAAACAGATGAACGTTGGGAAAGGGAAAAGAAAAACAGGAGAGAGGGAAACAAGCCATAAGTGACTCTGAACTACAGAGAACAAACTAAAGGTTGATGGAGGGAGGTGGATGGACTTAGATGGGTGATGAGCATTAAGGAGGCACTTGTTGGAATAAGCACTGCGTGTCGTATGTAAGTGATAAAATCACTGAACTCTACTCCTGAAACCAATGTTGCACTATATATTAACAAAATTTAAGAAAAAAAAATGGATCATGGATTTAAATGAAAATTATCGAAGTGTAAAAACTTAAAAAAAATTGAGGAGAAAATATTCAGAATCTAGTGTAGAAAAATTGTTCTTAGGCACCAGAAGCACAATTCATAAAAGAAAAAAACTGGTAAGTTGCATCTCATTAAAATTAAAAGTTTGTGCTTATGAAAGATGCAATGAAAACACAGGGTACAGGTGAGGAAAAGACTTACCACCATACTATACCATCTAGAATATGTAAAAATTCAACAGTAAAGAAAAATCAAATTAGAAAATGAGAAGATGGAAGAGACTTTTCTCCAAAGAAGACTACAGATGGAATATAAGCACATGAGAAAATATTCCATGTCATTAGTAATCTGTAAACACAGATTAAAACCCAGTGAAATATCAGGACACACTGAGTGAATGGCTACCGTGAAAACTGATGCTAACTAGCAGTGATGTGAAGAAAAGAGATCACTCCTACATTTCAGGTGAGATTATCAAATGTTACACTTATTCTAGAAAATCATTAGTCTCCTAAAAAATTAAATATGCAATTATTATATGACCCAGCAGTTGAACTCTTGGACTTTTTAACACAAAAAATGTTAATTTAAGTTGGCATAAAAGGCCATACATGAATGCGTATGCCTGCATTATCCATACTAGCCCCAAATCAGACACAGTCCATATGTCCTGAATGGGTGGGAGGGTCAGAGAAACAGTTGTACATCATACTAGGCTGTATAATGTTAATAAAACACAGGTCTCTTCTGTGTGGTTCCTTGTCTTGAGGAAAGGACAAATAGAAAGTATCCAATGATTGTTTGAAGTTACGTAGTTTATTTATGACTGCTTCACAAAAGGTAAAACGGGAAGAGAATAAAGAGTAATGGTCTGAAAGTGAAATTAAGAAAAAAAATCCATTATAGTGTTAAAAAAGATAAAATACTTATAAGTTAAATTATTGTTAAGAATAAACAACAAAGCAGTGTTGAAATATACTAAAGACCTCCATAAATGGAGAGACATTCCTTTTTTTAAGATTTTATTTATTCATGAGAGAGGCAGAGACATAGGCAGAGGGAGAAGCAGGCTCCCTGTGGGGAACCCGATGTGGGACTAGACCCCAGGATCCAAGAATCACACCCTGAGCTGAAGGCAGATGCTCAACCGCTGAGCCACCCAGGCATCCCGACATCCTATGTTCATGGATTAGAAGTACTAATATTGTTAAAATGGCAGTACTCCCCACATTGATCTGCATATTTGGTGCTATCCCTCTCAACATCCCAGCTGACTTCTTTGCAGAAATTGAGAAGCCAATTTAAAAATTCATGTGGAAATACAAGGGACCCAGAATAGTGAAAACAGTTTTTAAAAAGGTGAATAAAATTATAGTATTCATACTTCTCCATTAAAACTTTATTCAGAGTTATAGTGATCTAGACAGCATAGAACTGGCATAAATTCAGAATTGAGTTTGTGAGTAGTTGCTTTTCAAGAAATGTGTATTTAGGTGGGTACTTTTCTTTTGACCCACTACCGTTTGTGAGATTCTTCCATTTTGTTGTGTATAGCCATAATTCGTTCATTGTGTCTTTTATCCATTCTGGTGGTGGCTATTTGGATGGCTTTTTTGTTTTGCCTATCAGAAGTGATTGTAACATGTCATACCTTTTGGCTCATTTGAGCACACATTGCTATCGTATATATACCTAAAGAGTAGAGTTGTTGGATTTTGAGGTATGTGATGCACCACTTTAGTAGGTACTGCAAATGATTTTGTAAGGTTGTGAACAAAATTAGATTCTAATAAGCGGTGTGTAAGAGTTCCTGTTGCTTCATGTTTCCCAACAGTTGGCATTGTCTGCCTTTTTAATTTAGCATCTCCAATATGTATGTAGTAGTTGTGGTTTTAGCATACCTTTTCTTGAAAAGTAATAAGGTTGGACACCTTTTCACATGATTTTGAGAATCTTTTTTTTTTTTGTTTTGTTTTTTTAAAGATTTTATTCATTCATGAAAGACCTAGAGAGAGAGGCAGAGACACAGGCAGAGGGAGAAGCGGTCTCATGCAGGATCCTGGGACTCCTGGATCATGCCCTGAGCCAACAGCAGACGCTCGATCACTGAGCCACACAGGCATCCCAATTTTGAGAATCTCTTATTTGGAAAGAGCCTGTTAAAATCACTTTGCATTTTTCTTCTAAGTTATCCCTTCTTTTCTTAACAATTTATAGGCCTTTATATATTCTGGCTGGGAGTTTCTTTTTTTAAAAAAATTTTAAAAAGTTTTATTTATTTATTCGAGAGAGAGAGAGAGAGAGAGAGAGGCAGAGACACACAGGCAGAGGGAGAAGCAGACTCCAGGCAGGGAGCCCGATGTGGGACTTGATCCTGGTCTCCAGCATCACACCCCGGGGTGATGGTGGCGCTAAACCGCTAAGCCACCGCCTGGGCTGTGGCTGGGAGTATCTTATTAGTTACATGTTGCAAGTATTTTTTTCCTCCCTGGTGTGCTTTGTTGAACAGATCTTTTTTTTTTTTTTTTTTTAAGATTTTATTTATTCATGAGAGATACACACACAGAGAGAGAGGCAGAGACACAGGCAGTGGGAGAAGCAGACTCCATGCAGGGAGCCTGACATGGGACTCGATCCCGGGTCTCCAGGATCACACCCTGGGCTGAAGGCGGTGCTAAACTGCTGAGCCACCGGGGCTGCCCCTGAACAGATCTTCTTAATTTTGATGAAGTCCGCTTTATTAATCTTTTCATTTATTTTTGGGGTTTTTTGTTATGTTTTTTTAAATTTTTGGTTGTGGAGAAGATGGAGTCTTTTTAGGTTTGGTGGGGAAGAAATATTCCCTACCAAAAAGCCATGAAAATATTCTATAATATTTTTAGGGCTTTATTGTTTTGACTTTGACATTTAGAAGGAAAATTCATTTGGAATAGATTCTTATGTTTTGATTGATACAGGGATGTAGCATTTGTTATCTCCTGTCATCTCCTGTATATATCGAAGTTTCTCAACACTGTTTAGTGAAAGGATAATTCTGTCACTGCTCTGCAGTGGCACCTTTCTCTCTCTTTTTTTTTTTTTTAATTAATTTTTATTGGTGTTCAATTTACCAACATACAGAAAAACACCCAGTGCTCATCCCGTCAAGTGTCCACCTCAGTGCCCGTCACCCATTCCCCTCCAACACCCGCCCTCCTCCCCTTCCACCACCCCTAGTTCGTTTCCCAGAGTTAGGAGTCTTTATGTTCTGTCTCCCTTCCTGATATTTCCCAACATTTCTTTTCCCTTCCTTTATATTCCCTTTCACTATTATTTATATTCCCCAAATGAATGAGAACATACACTGTTTGTCCTCCGATTGACTTCACTCAGCATAATACCCTCCAGTTCCATCCACGTTGAAGCAAATGGTGGGTATTTGTCGTTTCTAATGGCTGAGTAATATTCCATTGTATACATAAACCACATCTTCTTTATCCATTCATCTTTCGATGGACACCGAGGCTCCTTAGTGGCACCTTTCTCATTAATCCAGTATCCATTTTCATGTGGACCTCCCTTCTGGATCTCTGTGTTTACATTGCTTATAATTACCTATCTTTTTTTTTTTTTTTAAGATTTTATTTATTTATTCATCAGAGAGAGAGAGAGGCAGAGACACAAGCAGAGGGAGAAACAGGCTCCATGCCGGGAGCCTGACATGGGACTTGATCCCGGGTCTCCGGGATCACACCCTGGGCTGAAGGCGGCGCTAAACCACTGAGCCACCAGGGCTGCCCTATAATTTAATTACCTATCTTAATGAAATGCCATCTTGCCTTCACTGTTCTAGTTTAATATTTTAGTTTTGGTATATTGTAGACTTAGCCATCCTTCTGTGTTTCTCACATTTGTCTTATTCATGCTTGGCCTTTGGATTTCCCTGTAAATATTAGGAATACCTTGTCAATTCCTCCCAAAAAACATGTTAAGATTTTGATTGGGCTTATGTTAAATATATAGGTCAATTGATGGGCATATGACAGACATCTTTGCATCCTGATTTTAGGAAATGATGTGTTCTCTAGGTTTTATTTAAATTCTTTCAGTAATGCTTGATAGCTTTCATTTAGAGAACTTGACTTGCTTGTCTTTTGTTAGTTATAGTCTAACCTTAGTTTTTCTTACTAGTGAAATGGGCATATTTAAAAAATACTTTCTTGCTGTCCATTACTTGTATGTATATACTTGCTTTCTGTGTCACTAATTTTTGTTTTAATATTTGCTTATATCCTTGTACTTTCTTTGGGGTTCATTGGCTTTTTTCCCCTTACTTTCAAGTGGATATTTAGCTTGTATTTTTAGCTTCCGTTATATATTGTGTGCGTTTATTTTTATCTGTTTTCCTCAACATTTTTCTTTGGCTTTGGCAGAATGGTTTCACACACTTTGCTATGTTGAGTTTTTGTTATCATTCAGTTAAAAATATTTTCTAAATTACATTGTGGTTTCTTTTTTGACCTATGAGTTCTTTAGATCTTAATAATTGATCCTTCTTGTTCTTTTTAGAAAGAGATAGCTTTGGCCCACAACATATCATTTTCACCTTGAATGACTTATATTTGTTTTTATTGCTTGGTTACTGACAAGTAATCCATTTATCATGTGTGGGTAAATCTTTACTTAGTTCCCCAAAAATACAAGTACTTCATGAAATTCTGTGACGTGTTCTTACCATGTATTTTTTCTTTAGTTTGATACAGCTTTTCCAATTGACAAAATTATTAGTAATGATTAAATAAATGTATGGATAGCAAATACTCATATAAGCTTATATGCTTGTAAGTACCTTTAAGTCTTTTGTCCTTCTCTGCTTGATAAAAGAGTCTCTCTCAAATTTGTAGGGCTTATTTTTTTTTGTTTGCTAAGTTGTACACTTATTCCTTTATTCATCGTTGAGTAAATGTTTTATTTATGATATGTTCTGTTTTGTGTTAGGCTTTGGAGGAATTCTGTTCTCACTTTGTAGGGTTATTTAATCTAATAGGGAGGGGGCATAATTTTTTATAGGACTAAAATCGCTATACTGTATGTATGAGTTCAGTTAACAAAGAGGACACAGAAGAGGCAATATTTATCATTTTTCATAAATGGAGCAGTTTTCAGGTCATCCCAAATGCCGTTTCATGGTTTGTTAATGAGAGAGAATTGTAAAGAAATTCAACTAAAAGATGAATTTAAATATAAATTATACAAATTAATGTTCATTGCTTCAGCATAAATTTTAATTCTGACTTTTTTATTTTTACTAGCTATTTCTGCTTTGTAATGAAATTGTATTACTTTATAAGCTTACATATAGATAATTAGTGTTTTATATTACTCTCTGCAGAATCAAAGAATTCCATCGGACATGGTATTTCTTAGGACATCAGAAAAAGCAGGTATTTTTATTTGTATTTAAATTGCTGGTCATTTAGTATTTTAGTTTAATTTTCATTTTGAAAGGTAAAAGTTAAATTTATTCTTACAAAAAGTTTTCTTCAAATGATGATACATTGAATTCGTTAATCCTGAATCACATTTCACTGTTGATATTTAAAATGGTGATCTTTACTGTAAATATTTGTTTTAAAAAATACAGTCCTATCACAACCTTTATATCAAATGAGTGTTTTCATTCAAAGCTGTTTGATATCCAAGTAATTAAATGGTGATGTTGCTCAAAATTTGATTGCTAGTCTGTATTTTCAGTTTTATTAATTGAGCAAAAATTTATTTACCACTTACTTTGTGCCAGGTATTACTTTTTGTTTTGTTTTGTTTTGTTTTTGTGCCAGATATTACTTGTTGCATCAGATACAAAGGGAATGAGACTGAATTTTTCCCTTCAAAGAGGTCATGATCTACTTATGTATGGATATACATACATTGACAGTAATACTCTGATTATATAGATACTTTTAAGAGTTATAAGATGGGTGGGGGTAACAGGAGAGGAAACAGACAATTTGCTTAGGTGAGTGGGTTTCACAGGGTAAATGATATTTATATGACCTGAGCTCTCACCAGTAAGAAGATGGTGGAAAGGGGGTAATGAGATGGAAGCCTCATGTGGTCAAGGGAAAGAACTGTGTGTTGGAAATCAGGAAACCTAAAGTCTAGTCTGCTTAGGTCAATTCTTAATTATGTGATCTAGATACATGGTCACGCATTTTCATAATGTCTAAAATGATGAGAGGTGAGGCACCTGGGTGGCTCAAGCAGTTGAGCATCTGCCTTTGGCTCAGGGCATGATCCTGAAGTCCTGGGATTGAGTCCCACATCAGGCTCCCTGCAGGGAGCCTGCTTTTCCCTCTACCTATGTCTCTTCCTTTCTCTCTGTATCTGTCATGAATAAATAAATCTTTAAAAAAAAATGAGAGGTTTATCAATACCCAAGTTCCTTCTGTGTTGCATTTCTGACTTTGTTGAATAAATGGACAATATTTTTATAGGAAGCTTAGATTGGAAGCTCAATATATATGTCTTATTATTTGTAGTGTAAAAACTCTAGAAATGGCAAAGTTAAATTTTAGAGTTGTTAATTTATTTTATTATTTTTTTTAATTTTTAAATAATCTTTACACCCAATATGGGGCTTGAACTCATGACCCTGAGATCAAGAATCACATATTCTTCCAACTGAGCTATCAGGTGCTAGAGTTGTTAATTTAGCTTTTTCTCCATATATAAACAGCATTTTTTCCAAAGGACATTTTAAGTCATGAGAAAGAAAAATGTTTTTTCATCAACTGTAGTTATGGTTATTTACATTTTAAGATGAGGCTGCCATTAACAGAAGAGTTCAGCTACACCTAATAATCAATGTGCTTGATGTCCTTTTTTGTTTTTTTTAAAGATTTTATTTATTTATTCATGAGAGACACAGAGAGAGAGAGAGGCAGAGACACAGGCAGAGGCAGAAGCAGGCTCCATGCAGGGTGCCTGACGTGGGACTTGTTCCTGGGACCCCAGGATCAGGCCGTGGGCTGAAGTCGGCGCTAAACCACTGAGCCACCCGGGCTGCCCTGCTTGATGTACTTTATGTATTGTTTTACTGATCAGAGGTTTTCTTCTTCCTGTGGAGCAGACTACAGAGCTCCTCTTGCAGTCCATTTCTCTTTCTTCTCAGAAATACAACTAGACTCCCTTTTCTGCTAGATTGGGCTGGTACATTAAGGTCTCGCCAAAGGAGATGCGCTGAGGCTGGTGTGCTGAGGTCTGGCCAAAGGAGGACAGCTGACAGTCTTGTGTGCCACTTCCAGGCCTAGTTTTAACCTCTTTTGTAGCTGTTGACTCTTTCCTTCCCAGCGTCAGTTTAGTGTCCATGACTAGGGTAATCTTAGAAGCTATTCTTCAGCCTGGGTTCATGAATGACTGTGGAACAGAGCTCTCTCCTCTCCCATTACCAAGTGATTCTATAAGGGAGATATTTAAGTACCCAAACTGCAAGGTTTATCATTAATAGTAGCTCATGTTCCCTTAACATCTGCAGTGCTATGGCCGGCAGTGGACTGCAAGCTCTGCCTTGCTTTCACTTCTTGCTTATATAGATCCTCAAAGTCACTGGCATGAGACATGAAGACCTTTTAGGTGTTCCTGGGCATATGTGCAGCTCTGCACAGGCAGGTGGCTTCTGGGCTCCCAGGAATGTGTTAGGATTTGTCAGAGCCTCCTTTACATCGTCTGATTTTCTAGATTTTCTTTTAAATTTTTTGGTCACCTTGTTTACCACAGTTCTGTCACCAGATGAAGTAGCTGTGATGTTAAACAGTTGCTACTGATAGTTTTCTGATGAACAGTCCAGAGAAAACACTGTTGTTGATATATGTGCTCTGGGTCAGGTCAAATCCAGGCAAAGCCCTAATTGGTCAAGTGATTACAGTTCTCTGGACATGGATTTGAGGACCCCAGCCCTGATTTGTCCCCATCAGTGGCTGCTAGAATTTCAGTTTTCTCAGTCACCGTGGAACCATAGGCTTAGGGGGAAGAGGGTTTGGGAGTGGGAGAAGACAGAACACTACACAGCTCACTCTCACTCAGCTCGATTTAGCCGTGTTTCTTGAGTAAATGCACCTGAGACTGTTGCAAGTCTTTGATTATTCTCCAGAATTCTGAAAAGGTTGCTTTTGATGATTTTTTTACTGATGGTCCCAAAATTACGGAGGAGTGGATTTTCAGAGATTTTTTTTAACACTGTCATCCCTGTTTACATCACCTATTTGTTTAAGATTTGTTTGTCTTTGTTTCTAAATGTATTCAGTGTAATGAATAGCAAAAATGTTTACGTTTGAGAGATGGTTTTATATTAATTGACCTTTTAATGACTGTGGTAGAAATGATCCTGAATATGGAAATATATAGATAATTAACTTAAAAAGAAATACAGGTTGTGTTAGGAGATAAAAGATGAAAAATAACCACTTTAAAGCTGGAAGATGATGAGAACTGTCCATTTTGTAGAGGAGGAGTCTGAGGGCTGGACAATATGAATGCCTTGTTGAAGATGTGACTAACAGCAGTTTACGTTCTTCAGCCTTTGAATGACTTACAGCAGCAACACATAAATAGAATATTCAAGCATTAAGCACTAACAAGATACTCTTTATTACGTTAGCTTTGTGTAAAGGACATTCTATCTAAACTGATGATTTTTAAAAACATTTTCTTTCCCTCTAGTTTTCCCTTGGGTTTCATGTTGTAGGGACATGTGGTAGTGTAATGATAATCAGTCTTTTGGAGGTCCTGGATCTCACTGAGATTCTTAAGAATTATCACCTTGTTCCCTAAAAAAATGTACATAATGTGCATGTATGCTAATTATTTTTATTGTTTCATATATTCCTGTTAGATTATTATTGGATCTGACTTAGACATTATTATAGTCTGTTTAAGCTTACAGTTCTATTATATTTCTTAGTTTTATTATTTTTTTTCTATCAAATTTAAATTGTTAAAACTATCACTGATTACAGATATACAGACCCTAAAATGTTAGATTGCTATTTCATGCTCTTATTCTTTTTTATAAAATAGACAAATACCTTACCTGCTGGATAAAATATGTGTCATAATATTGCTTTAAATCAGGAATTCTTAGCTTTAGAAATTCTGTTTCTGTGACTTAAGTGATTATTTTAAGTTTTTTAATTGTCTCGTTTTCAAAAGTACACATATTCAGGATAGTTTACCTGCTAACGCTATTGATATTATTTTCCTACTTGTCAGTTTTAGTTCAGGAGAATCTGACAGTACATTATCTATTAAAATAAAATAAAATAAAAATCTTCAAGCCTTAGCCAGCATAAAAGTGTTAAATCTATGTGGTGTGTCCAAGTTTGGACAGTTGCAACTCAGGGAGTCTCTGTGGTGTCATATTGACTGTGTATTAACACAGGGCCTTCTGTGGGGCCAGCTTCTGCTTGTTTAGAATGCAGATGAAGCTGTTGATGGATCTGGGGACTGATGGCTTAAATTCCAATTAATCAATGGCTTCATCAGTTTCTTAATTCAGATCAAATATCTCCTGAATGCACACAATTCTTTTAGTGGTATTAAGAGAAATTAATGCTTTAGAACTAATTTTCATCAATCTCTTATAAATGCCAATATCTTTTTCACTTGTCTCCTAAGTGATGACATTATAGTTTAAGTGTTAGGACATACTACAATAGCTCAGCCGTCACCTGTTTGTGGGGTGGGGGTAGGTAATGACACTGTGCTCATCCACATTGTCTCCTTGGTGCTATTCATCTTCCCACCAGCTTAAAAATTTCATGCAGGGTCATTAAGTCATATAAATGATTTAGAAATCAAGTTTAGTGGCAAACGATCTGGTATTACATATGCGAAGTCAATGTCTATTTTTCTTTTGTCGATCATATACTGTACCCATCTCTTTCAGAGCTATTGGGTACGTGAGCCCTTGCAAGCAATCTCCTAATATTACAGGATAACTTATCACGGTATATGACAGACTCTGGTGCTCTGTCTCATCGTGTCCCATCAGTTACTTTATCACCACTTGATGCCGCTCTCCTGTGTGACACGTAGCCTAGTTGATCTTAATTTAATTGTCATTAAACCTGTCCTTTCCTGTCAGCTCTTGTCAATTATACAAAATAAAATCAAGTATTCATAAGAAGTCTGTAACGGGATATAAGCAGACCAATTTAATAATTCATTTTTGCTGAGTCTTCACTGATCTCCATGGTAGCTACTGCTTGCTGTTAAACATTATTAGATATAGTACGTGTAAGACACAGCAAGTTGGCCATACTCCTGATTTTGCTACAGTTGATTCTCTCTTTTTAAATCATATAATTTACTGCGAGGTTAATAATATTAACCGTACTCAAAGATAAGTAATATGTCCATTGCCCTTAAGTTTTTAAAACAGCATATAATTATTTAACGTGAAGCATGTCCTTTTTTCTTTAAAGAAAGACAACTATATTACTTCCGGTGTTTAATAATTTTATGGAACTTTGGTACTCGTTTCATTTTTATTGTTTATTTATTTCTAAAAATTTTACTTATTTATTCATGAAAGACATGGAAAGAGAGGCAGAGACATAAGCAGAGGGAGAAGCAGGCTCCCTGTGGGGAACCCGATGCGGGACTCCATCCCAGGACCCTGGGATCCATGCCCTGAGCCTAAGGCAGACAGACGCTCAGCCACTGAGCCACCCAGGTGCCCCTTAGTTTCACTTTTAGAAACATAGAATATTTGAAATATAAGAGACTCTAGAGATTCTCCCTTCTTATTATTTTATATGTTAGAAAGCAAACCTAGAGTAGAGCTGTTGGCAGTGACATCTCAAAGTACGTGTCAGACAGAATGTAGAATTCAGTCCCTATGAGGTTATCTTTTGTATCAGAACACACACAAGCACACACATGCATATATATAAACATGCATATATTTAAGAGGAAAATATCAACTTTGAAATAGCATCCACTGCAAATTTTCGTATGCTCCTTTTTAGCTGAAACCAGTTTGTAAAATAGTCTACTTATGATAGGTCTTTTGACAAGTAATGCATAACAAAATTTATTTATGTACTTAGATATATTTTTCAAAGTACATATAATCAGACAAAGGTCTCCTAATAAGTCTTCACTGGATACAGTAGATGACTCAGAAATCATTTTATTTTATAGTTCTCCATCTTACTATACCTTAGGAGAGTGACTTGGCTTCTGTGAGTGTCCTAGAATCAAACTGGTAGTATTAGTGCCCGTGGCAGAGAGCAGTTAAAAGAATTAGAAGTATAATAGATGAAGGGTTTGCGTGGGGCATGTTTCAGATACTGAACTATGATTAGTTGAAAGTGCATTAGCTGACAGAGAAAAGTAGTAAGAGAGCAAGAAAATGCTCGTGATGTGGAGGACTGCATTTCTTTCAGAGGGTTCCAGGGAGAATGAGGCTAGCACAGATGTGGGTTTGCACAGACCCATCTTAGTTTTAGGACATTGTGTAAGAGGTGTTCTGGACTGGGCTCTGTGAAGATACTTTCTGGCATGTCTACCTTAACTAGTTCCCCCAACTTGAGAAATAGTAGCTAAATAAGCTCCTGGTATATGGCACTCACTGGCAGAATTTCATAGATTTTCCTCTAAATTTTAAAACGCACCTCCAAATTTGATGTTTTCCACTGTGCAGATGAAAACTTTATTGAGGTGAGGTCACTGGACAAGGAGCACTTGTGAGTGAGATACAGAGCCAGTGCTCAGCCCAAGGCTGGTCTTCTGCTGTGCTGTGTCGGGCCCTGGGAACAGCAGCATCTCGTAGAGCACTGCTGGCACCTTGGGCCCCAGCTTTCTTCATTGTGGTGGTCTGGTCTGTCTTACACGCCATAGGGTGCTGAACGGTACTCCTGCCTCATATCGCTAGGTGCCAGTAGCACCCTCTTCCCTGCCCAGCTTTGAAAATAATGTCTCCAGAAGTTTCCAAGTGCCCTCTGGGGGCAAAATCACCCCTGGTTGAAAAGCACTACAGGACTTTTTATTTTTTTTCTTTCATTGAAGAGAACCCCTAAGATAAATTAAGTGTTCAGTTCCGTTTCTTTTGAGAGTAATTGTTTTACTATTTTTCAGAGATCTTTCTCAGTAAGAACAAATTGATTCTGTGGCATTTGACTCCATTGGGAAGAAGCTTCTGCTCCACACCAGTGCAGCCAAGAATTCAGAGACTGGCTTCATGTTCTTGCTACCAGCTCCATGCCCTTACTACCCTGCCAAGCCAGGGTGGCACCCTGCAAAGAGTGTCCGTTAGTCGCTCATTTCCCCAGGCCTGGTGGGCTGAGTCTCCCTTCTGTTGATCAATTTCCCTTCAGAGGCAAGAGCTATGCCCAGTTTTGACAAACTGGGAGTAATGGGGCCCCAGCAGGTCCCCCACCAGCTAGCTTATAAAGCAGAAGTAACATGCCTGGGGGGGCTACCACAGCCTCTCTCCTAACCCCAGCACCCACTTAGAAGCAAGGAAGGTGCCACTGTAGATCAAGCTGGCTGCTCCCTTTCATTCTCCAATGCCGTGACCCAGGGGTTCTCTGCGGGGAGGGCCAGAGATCTTTGCAGACCTTGCTGAAGTTCATGCCTAAGGGTGGTGGTGAAAACCATGGAGAGCTTGGTGGCCAGCTGTTCACAGGGCCTGTGATATACACCGACAAAGGACGTGGAAGCCCGGTGAGAAATTTTACTGCCAGTACCAGGGTAAGAGTCCCACTGGTTCACACTCAACACTGTGTGTGTGTGTTAGGCTACTCTGTTCAGGGGCAGCCAGAGTGGGGCAGTCTTACAGGCTTCCTAAGCAAATTTCTGGATGTGCTGCTCAGTCCAGTGGTAGTTCCTGGGAGGCTGAGCTTAGAAATGAAATCACAGGCCTCCTCGTTGGTCTAGAAGATTGCACAGATGCCAAAACCATAGCTGTGGTCCCAGGAGTAGACATAGAGAACCTCCAAGCTGCTGGTCCATCCCTGAATGAACCAGGGGTAGAATCACGAACTGACTTCTGCACTGGGGAGAATAGCATCCAAGCCACATGTGTCCAGCGGTAAAGGGTGAAAATCTGACTGATTGCATTCAGACACCACTTTTGGCCAACAGGAAGTTGATGTGAGGCTCAGAGCAGCCCCTAAAAAGCCAGGAATAAAAATCTGGTCGGTGACACAGGGCATGCTACAGGGGAAATTGATGTAACAGAATTAGGTTAGCCAAGTCACTAAAAAATAAAGTTATCTGAACAACAACCAGCCCTCAAATACAGTTTTTGATGTTTGTATAACACAATTCAGAGTGTTCACTAATCAACTGTAGTGAATTTTGTGTGATGGTACAGCAGAGGGGTTTGAAGTCAGATGGACCTCAAGATGGCATTGTGCTGTTCATTCTGCCCTCCCCAGTGAGGCCTCTGAGCTTGGAAGAGGGGCATGTCACCTGCCTACTGTCTGATAGGGCCTCAGATATATGTAGAGCAGCACAGACACCTAGGAGATGCTCAGTCAACATTAGTAACCTCTTGTTTCGGGGAGAAATAAGTGACTTTTTATTATGCACATATGTCTCCATATAGTTTTTGAAGAGTGGATGTGGAAATTTCTTTTTTTTTTTTTTTAAGGTTTTATTTATTCATGACAGATGGAGGGTGGGGTGGGGGGAGGGGAGGCAGAGAGACAGGCAGAGGAAGAAGCAGCCTCTGTGCAGGGAGCCTGACGTGGGACTTGATCCCAGGTTTCCAGGATCACACCCTGGGCTGAAGGTGGCCCTAAACTGCTGGGCCACCAGGGCTGCCTTGGATGTAGAAATTTCTAATTAAGAGAGTAGATACCATATTTATTTCTTCTTAGTTTGGGGTGTTCTGTTAGTCTCTGCCCATAATGATCTTTGGAAGGTACTTTCTAAATGAGCCAGGCCCCGAAGAAGTATACTTGTATTAAATCCCGTGTCCCTGAATTTCTCTCCCTGACACTTGATCCTAGTCTCTATCCCTCCCCCCATAGCCCCAGTGGTATCTGCGATGGTGGCTCTTTGGCCTTGGAGGTTCAGAAGGATCCCAATCATGGCAGAAAAGACAGTAACACTAACAGAGCTAGTCTACTGCTTTGTTCCGGGGACTTCTCTCGATGTGTGAAGCCTGTTGCTGTGGAGGCCCTCTTTCCCTTAATTGTAGATCGTAGCTGCTCTATGTTTCCCTCACTGACTTTCACAGAAACTGCTCCACCCCATTTCTACAATAGGATATTGGGTGTGCCCCAAATGATGAGTCTGGGTTCTGTTTGAGAATTTTGAGTCTTGGTTGCTTGTCAGCCCCCTACTGTGTGTCTCCCAGAGCTTCTTTCACTCCTCCTGATTTTGCTTACTTCTCTAATTGTTGGACTAAACACTAAGGTCAGTAGGACCGTTAGTGCCTGGAGTAGTGCTCTCAGCGTGCTGAGAGTTCAGTGAATCTTGAGAGCATGTGCAAGAGCAGCACCGACTGTAAAGCTGTGGTGAGGAGGAGCACAGCCACACCCCGTGAGGTAGGGCACTTCCTGTAAAATCTTCATCATGTCTTAATTACACTTTTTAAAAATATATATTTTATCCACTTATTTGGGGAAGGGAGAAGGAGGAGGGGAAGGGGCAGAGGGGGGAGCAGGCTCCTCAAGGAGCAGGGAGCCTGACGTGGGACTCGATCCCAGGACCCTGAGATCATGACCTGAACTGAAGACAGACACTCCACTGATGGAGCCACCCAGGCACCCCCTATATTTACCATTTTGAAGATATCAATAAATTTACTCTTCTTAGCATATGTCTGTATTTACAACCTCCCCTCCCCTCTCCCCAGGGGTGAGCTATTGTTTTATTTATTTAATATTGTTTTGTTTTTGTTTGTTTTAAATATCTAGTAGTTTATTTTAACCATTTTAAATTATCTTGACTGTTAAATAACCATATCATTTCAGCTGCTTTATGGATAAGTGACCTTATTTTGGGCGGGGGGAGAGAGAAGGACAGAAAAGGGGGTGTTGGGCAGAGGGAGAGAGAGAATCCTAAATGAACTCCATGCTCAGCATAGAGCCTGATACGGGGCTCAATCTCATGACCCTGAGATTGTGACCTGAGCCAAAATCAAGAGTTGGACGGTTCACTCACTGAGGTATCCAGACACCCCTGGGTAAGGGATCTTTAACAGGTTCTATTAGGTAGTAGAAAACTCAACCAGCATCATTTAGCTCTGTCTTCTAAATCTAAGTGACTTAGAAGCCACCATTTTGAAGTCTCAGGCCCTGTCTCTGCTGGGTAACTACAGCCTGTGAGCAGCCACAGGCTTCTTTATAAGGCTGTTCACCTCTCCCTCTACCAGTAATCTTAGGATTTCTGTATTTTTAAAGTTAAAACCCATTTCACCCAGGACACTTAAGGTTATGCCGTCAATACTAATAAATAGCTAGTTTAAAATATTGTAAAAACCTTTTATTTAATGTTTCTGTGTTGTTGTAGTCTCTTCTAGATAAAAGGGAAAAGGCCATGAGATAAGTTATTGATGAAATGAGCTGCTGAAGTGGAGAGGAAGTGCAGTCGGCCGATAACTGTCATAGCGTGAGCACTGGTAAACGACCATGTGTGCTGTCAGCTGTACACCAGAGCCACACTGGTGCTGAGCTGCATTGATCAGCAGTATCTTGTCAGTGAGGTTGATGGATGGAGCAAACATGGATAGGGGAAGGGAGCCCTGAAATAGAAATATGAGAAACGTACAGCTAGAAGTACTCTCCATCCCTGCAGGTGTTCACATATAAATTTCAGTGTGGGTTTCTGTAGTGTTTTCTCTCTTTACTGCAGAGATCAAATGTTTGTACAGTTGACCCTTGAATGACCCAGGGGTTAGGGCTGCTTACCCTCCCACCCCGACCCCATTTAGTTGGAAAGTTACATAAAACTTTTGACTCCCCCAGAACTTAACTACTAATAGCCAACTGTTGGCTGGAACCCTTAGCAATATGTCTTTTAACACAGTTTATATGTTCTAGATATTATACACCGTATCCTTACAACAAAGTAGGCTGCAGAAAAAATGTTATTAAGAAATCATGAGGAAGAAAAAATACATTTATGGTGGACCCATGTGAAGATCAATTTTATAATATTTTGGTTGATATATTCTGTATTAATCTGAATGCACTTTTAAAATGTGTTTTCAGACATTCTTTTTTTTTTTTTTAGAGCAATTTTAGGTTTTCAAAAAAGTGAGAGGAAGGTACAGAGATTTTCCACACATCCCTGCACTCTCACACGTATAGCTTTGCCCAACATCAGTGGGCCCCAACGGAGTGGTGTGCTTGTTCCTATAGATAGACCCACATTGTCACGTGAGGGCTCACTCTCCAAGGTATGCATTCTGTAGGCTTGGGCAAATGTAGAAAGACGTGTATCTGCCCTTATGGCATCATATGGAGTATTTTTCTTTATGATACTATTTGTAAAAATCCTCTGTGCTCCCTCTGTTCATCCCTCAGCAACTACTGATGGTTTCATTGTCTCCATAGTTGTGCCTTTTCTGGAATGCTGTATCAGATTCTCTCCTCACACTGCACCGAGTGGCAGGCATTATGAAGTCTCTCTGTGTCTTTCATGGTCTGACAGCTCATTTCTTTTTAGGGCTGAATAATTCCTCATTGTCTGGATGCACCAGAGTTTATTCATTTACCTATTTAAGGACATCCCAGTTGTTTCCAAGCCTTGGCAGTTATGGCAAAAGCTGCTGTAAAATCTGTGTGCAGGTTTTGTGTGGCTTAAGTTCTCACCTCCTTTGGGTCAAGGCCAAGGAGCACAGTTGCTGGGTAATACGCTGTGGTTATGTTTAGCTTTGTGAGAAACCACAAACTGTCTTCCACACTGGCAGCGCCATGCTGCACCCCCTCTGCCGGCGAATATGGGTTCCTGTAGCTCCCCGTCCCCCGTCAATGACTTGGGCCATTCTCATAGGGTTACAGTGGTGTCTCCTTGTGGTGGTAACTTGTTTCCCCGGTGACATAGGATTATGTGCTTACTAGCCATCTGTGTGTCTTCTTTAGATCTATAGCCTGTTTTTTAATCAGATGGGTTTCTTATTGTTGAGTTGTAAGAGTTCTTTGTGTATTTTGAATAACAGTCCTTTGTCAGCTATGTGTTTTGGGAACATTCTCCCTCCTAGTCTGTGGCTTGTCTTCTCATTCTCTTGATACTGTTTTTTTGCAGAACAGAAGTTTTGAATTTTAGTGAAGTCCAGCTTATCACCTGTTTCTCTTCCTGGCTCACATCTTTGGTGCTGTATCCAAAAAGTGGTCACCATACAACACTAGGGTCACCTAGGTTTTCTCCAGGTGTTCTTGTCCAGGACTTCCATGGTTTTGCATTTTACATTTTACATTTAGGTCTGTGGCCCATTTTGAATTAATTTTTGAGAAGGATATAAGGTCTGTCTGGATGCTGTTGTCACATGTGGGTGTTGAGTTGTTGCACCACCATTTCCTTAAGAGACCATTTTTGCTCCTTATCTAGGAATGTCTTGATTTCTCTCTCACCTTGCAGCACAGTTTAGCTGGATATAGGATTCTTGGTTGACAGGTTTTTCTTCTTATAGCACTTTAACCAGATTGGTGACTTTGTCTCAGATCCAAAGTTTTTGATGAAAAATCCACAGATAATCTTATTGAAGATCCCTTGGATGTGATGAGTCTCTTCTCTCTTGCTTCTTTCACACTTCTTTGTCTTTTGAAAGTCTAGTTATAACATGTCTCCAGTTGGTCTCTCCGACTTCATCTGACTTGACCCTCTTTGAGCTTCTTAGCTGTGTGTCTTTCGTCACATCAGGGATGTTTTCAGTAATGATTTTTCCCCTTTGTCTCTCCTCCTTTGGGACTCCCACAGTGTGTGTGTGTTGGATCAAGTGCTGGGTCCCATGGGCCCCTCAGTCTCTGCTTGGGGTTTTTCAGTTCTCTCTCTTTCTGTCCCTCAGGCTGGACCACTTCTGTTGTCCTGTCTTCAGGTTTGCTGATCTTCCTTCTGCCTTCAACTCCCTCCAGGGCATTTTTCATTGTGATTACTGTATTTGTCAGCTCTTGAATTTCTTTTTCTTTTTATAAAAGTTTTTTCTCTCTATTGATTCCATTTTGTTCATCATTTGTTTTCTTGACTTTCTACATCTTTCTTCAGTTCTTTGAGCATCTTTTAGACTAGTCTTTGTCTAGTGGATTTGGTGTCAGGTCTTTTTCAGGGACAGTATTTGTTGTTTATCTTTTTTTTTTTTTCCTTTAAATTGGCCATACTCTCCTGTTTCTCTGTGTGCCTTGTGATTTTTGTTGAACACTGGACATTTGAACCTTTATAATGTGGTAAGTCTGGAAATCAGATCCCGCCCCGCATCCCAAGAGTAGGTCAACTTGAGACTCTGTAATAACAGTAACAACATTGCAGTGAAACTTCTCGATTACTGTAGCTCATCCAGCACACATAGTGCATGCACACGTGAATGCACTTGCCCTAACTGGCCTTCTCCCGAGGATGGCAGGGGGCCAACTCATTGTCTTGAAGTGTGAATAAATTACAATAAGGAATCAATGTTTTCTTATAGGAACTGTTTCACCAGGTGACCAGACCAAATCCAAAGAGCAGATGCTTCTCATTTTACATTTTATTCTAGCTCAAAGGTAAAAAGGAAGGATAGGCTTCCTTCCACTTTCTTGAACCTGTACTGCAGTCATGGATGTACACTTTGAGTACAAAGGGCTGCTGGCATCAGAGCAGAGCAAAGACTGGATATGGTACCAGGGTCCGTAGAGTGTGAGCTGGGATCTGAGTGCTGGAGCCAGGGTTACAGGACCCACAAGGGAAGAGGAGATGGTTGGCCAGGATTAGAAGTGTTCAGTCAGTGGGATGCAAACCAGAGAGGGCCTGTAGATAAAACGGGACTTTGAGGGCATACCCAGAAAGGACCAGGCTTAACTCTAGTGTCTTGGGATGTACATTTGGGGGATAAACTCCAAATCAAAGCAAAGAAGTGCAAGCAACAATAGTGTTACGAGGAGACAGGGAGGGCTTGTGGGACAGGGGACACACAGGATCTTCTCAAGGGTCTCTCAGAGGTACAAGGGTGAGTTATGTTTACGTAATTCACTAAGGTGTACATATGTAACTATTTTATAATTAAGTTTAAAAAGCCATCAGTCCCTTGAATTTATTTGGTGATGAAACTACTATTACTTTGTTTTTTATGCTTGTTTTTAGGGACTGTTTTTAGGGATTGCTTTTACAAAGTTAAAGGTGATTTGCTTTTTTAAATTGTGTACAATATGTATGATTTCACAATGAGCAGTACAAAACAAACGGGGCCTCTCTTCCAGCCCCTCCCCGCCTTTCTCCCCTGCAGAGGTCATCCCCACATCCACACCCACACACTTCCTCCCTCCGCCACCTGGCTCTTCAGTGCGTGGTGTTATTCTGTGCACAGTGTTGACACCTGGCTTTCCTCTCTCCACCATGTACACTCTAGACTGTTAACAGGAAAAGTGGAGGCCTTTCTCATTTCTTTCTCTTCTTCCTCCCTCCTTGTCTCCCTCCCTCTCTCTCCCTCCCTCTCCCTCCCTCTCCCTCCCTCTCCCTCTCTCCCTCCCACCCTTTCTCCCTCTCTCCCTCTCTCTCTCTCTCTCTCTCTCTCTCTCTCTCTCTCTCTCTCTCTCTCTCTCGTGTGTCCCTCCCTGTCTCCTGTCTGGGTCCTGTCTTCCATCCTATCTTTGTTACACAGCTGCTTGTGCTCCCTTTTATTCATTGATTCTCACATTATCTGTTCCCAGTCTTTTATTACAATAAATAATGTTAGAAGATCATCTTACGTGTATGTCATTTTGTGTTTTGCTGTTCTATCTTAGGATAGAAGTGAGCATCTATCTGAGGTTCTGAGAAAATTATGTGATAGAAATAATGATGGTCAAAGGGTGAATGGAGTTTTGTTATTCAATAGCTTTTCATGTTTAAAATTTGGTAGGATATGACAATAAATCTTACCTGGGTTTTGACATTTTAGCTGTGCTTTTATTATTGAACATGTTTTATCGTGGCAGATCAGATGATTTATTAGCAAAGTTATGGAACACACTCATGGATATTTTTGTGTATTGACTTTATTATTAAAACATGAATTAAAGGTAGAAATGATCAATGTAGTTTTTCTAAAATGAAGCACTAATTAATATTAAGTCTCAGTAGGCAAGAATACCACATAGGAGGCACCTGTATCTTGTTAGCACACTTGTTTGTGAATCAGATGTATAAAGGACTTTTGTTTATGTGAATCTCTAGCTGCATCCTTTCTGTATCCCACTTTACTGCACAATTGTGGTCTGAAAGCACCTGTAACTCTGGAACTTTCTTCTCTCATTCCAAGGTTCGTGTTTTATTCGAACTGATCAGCTTGATGGTGAAACTGATTGGAAGCTGAAGGTGGCGGTGAGCTGCACACAGAGGCTTCCAGCCTTGGGGGTGAGCGTTCATGAGATTACAATGTCATTTTACTAGTACTCTTCATTTTCAGGCAGCAAACATTTCCTTGTATACCAGTTGACTTCTTGAATGCACTCTTTGTAAAAATAATATTTTTTTATTAGTAACAAAGGGTCATTGAAAATCAACCAAAGTAATTTCTCTGGTGTCTTGAAATGTGACCTGTTCTAGGTGTGGTTTGCAGTGTTCCCATTTGCCAGACACTTTGGTCTTTTTTTCTTTTCTCTCACTTTCCTTTTCCTTCTGATTTTTATTGTTAAACCTTGCAGTTGAGTAATCTTCAAGATTGAGACTTTTGGCAGGGTTAAATGAGCCCATTATTGCTAACTGACTGAACTCCCTGGTGGTCTGGTTTCCATAGTGTTGGCAGACTGTGGAACTCAGAGGGAAGTTAGCCTCCTTTTGGAGACCGGCACGTCCACTCTACTTTTCTTGTGACAGTAGAGAACCCTCTTTGATTAGGAGAGAGGAGAGTGTTACTGTGTCTTGTTCTTGTGACCGAGAGAGAGGAGGAGGACACTGTCAGGCACCTTACTTGGTCTTTGCACAGTGTCCCTTTGTTGCTGGGGAGTAGGCAAGAGGTAGGATTAGAGAAAACAATATTTCATCATTTTCATCAATCTCTCACAAATGCTGAGAATCTCCTAAGCTGGCACACTTTTTTTTTTTTTTTTTAACAAAACCACAGTTGGGGCCATTTGGTGCTTGTGTTAGATGTAGTATATATTTGAATGAGAGGAGCTTCGTTTTTTCTTACATGATCTGCTGATACGCCATGGAGAGTAAAGAAAACTTGAGGTGGTCTAGGAGTGACCTTTGACTTGGGCAGTTGTTGGGGAAGGAGTGGGAGATGGGGTAATGTAGATTAGATCACTTTCCTTAGATTGGTTGGGTTTGGAAAGGAGTCTCTGCTTTTATTGCATGTGGTTTATAGCTAGTATAAATGGACAGTGGGGGACATCCTCATTCTTGTGTACACTGAACCTTTTGGAAACTATGTAGCCTGACATGTGTAAGACTGGGAAATATTTGCTCTTTATGTATGTTTAGTTGTCTATACTTTAAGTAGTCCTTAGGTTGAAATTCTTTCTTTTATATGTTTCATGTATATCTTCCAAAGACTGGTCGCTAGTGAACAGTTGCTGATTCTTTCCTTTGTACATTTATTCATCGTCACATAACAATGTGGGTCACGTAATATGTCTGTCACAGACTTACCCTCTCCTTCTGCCTTTCCTACTTCTCTTTCTTTCTTTCTTTCCTTTTTTTCTTTTTCTTTTTCCAACCCTTTAAAAATTAAAAACAACCACCATTCTTACCCCAAGGGTGATAACAGAAGAGAGTGCAGGTTGCCGGATTTGAGCCCCAGGTCTTGGTTTCCTAACCCCTGAGCTAGAGAATGACCCCCTGCTCAGCTCATCAGCTAACCAGGTGCAACTCTGTCATGGTGGGAGCAAGTACGCAATTCTTCATTTTGTTTTTTTGTTTTTTTTAATATATAAACATTAAAAGGCTGCATGTAAATAGCAAGTCTTCCTTTTTCAGGTAAATTCTGAAAAGTAGAACGGAGTGTGTGTAAAGGAATGCCTGTGATTTCAGATCCCAGTAGGTCATCTCTGAAGAGTTGTGCCCAAACCCCTGTAAGCAGCAGAATGTGATTATTGGTGAATGTGCTTCAGAACACTAATAATAACTGTTGAAGACAAAATCTCAAATTGATAGAGAAAATTTGGACCATTCATTGTTTTAATTTTTACCTCTTTGTTTAAATATGGTTGAATTTTCCACTGTATATTCACTAGAAATTTGTATTTATTGGTTTGCCCTTTTGCCGTTTTTGAATTGGTGTTTGCCAATTAAAAATTAATATATGTGCTTGTGTGATGTATAGTATTGACTTGATAAAACCAGATATGTGCAGTCCTGTTTGTAACTGATCCTTTCTTAGATGTGGAAGTATTCTCATATCTCTTGTAAATCTATGAATCTGCATCATTCTTCAGGTCAGAAAGTATTTTTGCTTTTAAAGATTCATTCATTCATTCATTCATTCATTCATTCATTCATTCATGAGAGACACAGAGTGAGGCAGAGACACAGGCAGAGGGAGAAGCAGGCTCCCTGCAGGGAGCCCAGTGTGGGACTTGATCCCAGGACCCCAGGGTCAGGACCCAAACCAAAGGCAGATGCTCAACCACTGAGCCACCCAGGCGCCCCCTGAAGTTACTTTTGAAAATTGTCCAAACTGCTGTTCTGTATCAGTTTCTCTGTGAATGCCAGGTGGCCCACCACTTTGAGGATTTGTTTTCAGTCTTTTAATTCTCAGTGTTCTGAGAATTAGGGATAGTTTTTAAAAATTCTGTAGGCTATTATAAGTGATTTATATGATGGGGGTTAGTACAATTGATTGATTGTGAATGAGGGAAAGCAGATTCTCTTGGACCAACTAATGAAGGTAATAGTTGAGGTTGACACTCTTTCCCACTAACTAGCTGACCTTTGCCCACTTCACAGTAGACAGGAACAGGTGGGGAGCTAGTAAATCACTAAGTCACAAGTCAGGGGTGTGTGGGAAAGTGTGCATGCACAAACTGTCCAAGTGTCTTTCAGAGTGGCTATACTGTAAAACAGCCAACAGTGCATGAGTGCTGTAGTTTCTCCATAGCCTTGCTGGTACTTAGTGGCGTCATGTTTTAATTTTAGTTATTTCAATAAGTGTGCTGTGATAGCTCATTTTAGTTTGTGTTTCTATCATGGCTAGTAAGGCTAAACATTTTTATTTATTTGTGAGAGAGAGAGAAAGTGCAAGCAAGAGGGAGAGGGAGAGAGAATCTGAAGCCAACTACACACTGAGCATAGAGCCCGACATGGGGTTCCATGGCCTGAGATCATGACCTGAGCTGAAACTAAGAGTCAGACCCTTCACTGACTGACCCACCCAGGTGCCCCCGGAACATTGTTTCACGTACTTGTTTACCATCTGTTATATATCCTCTTTGGTGAAATGTCTGTTCATGTCTTTTTAGTGGCTTTTGTATAATTCCCTAGGATGTTGTCTCTGAATGATCATGTCATGTGCAAAGAAAATGTAGCTCTTCCACAGAGCTATATTGTCTATACTCTATATCAAGTGTGCATAGACAGCCTTCTCTTTCTTCAACTTGCAGTATCACACTGGCTGCAATCTCTAATGCGTTGCTGAACAGAAGTGGTGAAACCATTCATCCTTGTCTCCTTTCCAGTCTCGGGGAACATGGAGCTTTTTTAACATCATGTCTGATGGTAGCTGTAGGTTGTTTGTTTGTTTTTTGTTTTTGTTTTTTTGTTTTTTTTTAAGATTCCTTGTATCAGGTTGAGGAAATTCTTTCTGTTCCTAGTTTGCAGAGAGGTTTTTTCATGAATGGGGATTGGATTTTTCAAAAGTTTTTGTTTATTGACATGATTATATGGTTTTCTTTTTTTCTTTTTTTTAAGATTTTATTTATTTATTCATGAGAGACACAGAGAGAGAGAGAGAGAGGCAGGGACACAGGCAGAGGGAAAAGCAGGCTCCATGCAGGGAGCCCGATGTGGGACTTGATCCCGGGACTCCAAGATCGTACCCCAGGCCAAATGCAGGCAGTAAACCGCTGAGCCACCCAGGAATCCCAATTATATGGTTTTCTTTCATCTGTTAGTAGGATGAACTATATGGATTTATGGATTGTATCAACCTCATAGTCCTGGGATAAACCAGAACACATCTGTTCATACTGAGTGTCCTTTTCAGATAATGCAGCTTTTGACTTGCTCATATTTTGGGAAGGATATTTTAAAGATGTTATTTATTTATTCATGAGAGAGACAGAGAGAGGCAAAGACACAGGGAGAGGGAGAAGCAGGCTCCCTGTGGGGAGCCCATTGCAGGACTTGATCCCAGGATTCCAGGATCACACCCTGAGCCAAAGGTAGACACACTCAATCACTGAGCCACCCAGGCAGCCCTTGGGAAGGATTTTTGTGCCCATATTCATGAGGAATATTGATTTAGTTGCTTTGGTTTTTGTTTGTCTGTTTTGCTTTTGTGTAATGCCTTTGGTGTGCTGGCCTCATAAAATGAGTTGGCCTCATAAAACTACCTCCTGTATTTGAGGTAGTTGATGTGAGATTGGTGTTACTTATTAATTTTTTTAGTACTGAACGTCTTCACTCTTGAAACAGAGTCGCAAGTTTACTTTGTGGGAAAGTATTTAATTATGAATTGAATTTCTGAAGTAGATGTAGAGTTGATCGGATTTTTTGTTCATTGGAAATTTGTATTTTTCAAAGAGTTTATTGCATGTAAATTGCCAAATTTAATGGTATAAAATTCATTATGTTTTGTTACTACTTTTTAGTGATTGTAGGATCCCCTCCTGCATCCTCAATATTGGTAATTTATATCTCTTTTTTTTTTTTTCTCTTGGATAGTCTTACCAGAAGTTAACTGACTTCAGTTGTTACTTCAAAGAGCTTGTTTTTGAAAATAAAAAAAAATAAAAAATAAAAAAATAAAAAGAGCTTGTTTTTGGTGTCTTTAATAATCTTTATCGTTTGTTCGTTTTCTCTGTTACTTCTGGTATTTATTTCCTTCATTCTAACTTAGTTTGTATTTAATTTTTCTGTTCTTTGTTAATTTCTTAAAGCAGAAGTTAGACTCTTGGTTTTTTTTATCTTGTTACTTTCTGTTATAAGCCTTTAGAGCTGTAACTAAGCATTACTTACCCTGTGTCACAGAAATTTTATACATTCTATTTTCATTATGTTTTTGTTAAAATGTTTTCTAATTCTTTTGTGATTTCTTCTCACCCTTTGTTTAGTTGGAAACATTGCTTACCATGTGGTTGGGGATTTTTGTGATGTCCTTTGTTACTTAGATATTATTTAATTCTGTGATGTTCATGGAGCATGTTATGTCTTATGTCAGTCCTTTAGTCAGGTTGGGACTTATGACATGGCCTGGCACATGCTCTTTCTGGGCCAGCGTTCCACACCCATTTACAGAGTATGTGCTGATGTTCTCTGGATAGATAGCCTGTAAGTGCTCGTTAGGTCAAGTTGAGGGAAACTGTTATTTAAATAACATATTTACCATAATTATTAGTAATGGTTGAGTTAAAGTCTTGCTGTTTATTTTCTACTTATCTCTTTGTTCCTTTTTTCCATTTTTAGGTATTATTTTAGGTTTTCATTTAATTACCATTATTGCTGTAATCATTAGTTCTTTTTTAAAATTTTAATTTTTTTTAATTTTTTTTAAAGATTTTATTTATTTATTCATGAGAGACACAGAAAGAGACAGAGAAAGGCAGAGACACAGGCAGAGGGAGAAGCAGGCTTCATGCAGGGAACTTGATGTGGGCCTTGATCCTGGGTTTCCAGGATCACCCCCTGGGCTGAAGGAAGGGCTAAGCGGCTGAGCCACCCAGGCTGCCCTAAAAGTTTTATTTTTTTAGAGATACTGTTTATTCATTTGAGAGAGAGAGAGAGAGAGAGCACAAAGAATTGAGAGGCAGAGACTGTGGAGCACAGAGACCAAGGTGGGACTCGATCCCAGGACCCTGAGATCATGATCTGAGTCAAAGGCAGATGCTTCACCATCTGAGCCACCCAGTTGTCCCTTTCACCTTTAGTTCTATTTTGTAGTGGTGGGTTCTGCGATTTCCAATATGTGTTACTAACGCACCATAATATTTCTCCAATATGGCACAATACCATATTGTATGTAATTTAAGAAACTGGCACAGTTAGACTTCCAGTTCTTCTCATCTCTTGTTATTGTCTTACATGTTTTACTTATACACGTTATGAACTTCACCATAGAATATATGTATTTTTTGTTTAAAGCAGTCAAACATGTGGGGTGCCTGGGTGGCTTAGTCAGTAAAGTATCTGACTCTTGATTTTGGCTCAGGGCTCAGGTCACAATCTTGGGGCTCCATGGCGAGTCTGCTGGGGACCTTCCCTTCCTATCCCTCTGCCCCTCCCCCACTAAAAAGAAAGAAATCTTGAAAAAAAAAGTAGCTAAGCATGTTAAGTTATTAAAAAAAATAAATACCGCTTTTTCCGCTGTCCTGTACATTTACTCGTTCCTGAGTCCTCTGTCCTGTAGATGGATCCAACTTGCAATGTGACTTTCCTTCAACTCAAAGAACTTCCTTCAGTAGTTTTTGTAAGAGGAGTCTACTAAAGTTTGTGCTTTAAAACTGTCTTCAGGGGTGCCTGGTTGGCTTAGTGGTTGAGCATCTGCCTTTAGCTCAGGTCATGATCCTGAGGTCCTGAGATCCTTGGGCTCCCCATAGGGAGCCTGCTTCTCCCGCTGTCTGTGTCTCTGCCTCTCTTTGTGTCTCTCATGAATAAATAAATAACATCTTTACAAAAAAGAAAAGAAAAGAAAACTGTCTTTATTTCACCTTCATTTTTGGAAGAAGTTTTTCAAGTTTTTGTTTGACAGTTTTCCTTGTCTCTACCTACTGTCTCAGCGCTACCATTGCTCTGCATTACAGGATATGTAGTTCTGAAACACTGTGGCCATCCTTATCTCCTCTTTATCTCCTTTTTCTCTAGACATGTTTTTTAAGATTTTACTTATTCATGAGAGACAGAGAAAGAGAGAGAGAGAGATACAAAGGGAGAAGCAGACTCCCCGAGGAGCAGGGAACCCGGTGTGGGACTCGATCCCAGGACCTTGGGATCATGACCTGAGCTGAAGGCAGACACTCAACCATTGAACTACCCAGGTGTCCCATCCCTTCTCTAGATATTTTAAGATGTTTTTTGTGATGACTGCTTTCAGGAATTTGTATGTATCTTGTTTTGTCTTGCTTAGTGTTTGTGGTACTTCTTGGATCTGGAGATTCATGGTTTTATTCTCCCCCATTTCAAAAACTTTTAGCCTTTATTTTTGGGGCCTTTCTGCCCAACTCCCCCCCCCCCCCCCAATCTGGCATATCAGTGATATGTGTGTTAGACCACATATGTTCACAGATCATTGAAGTCTCTTGCTCTTTCTTTCTGTGACTCTATTTGATAGTTTCTGTTGCTCTGTCTTTAAATTCACTGATTTTATCTTCTGAAGTCTTCTATGAAGACCATCCAGCAAATTTTTTATTCCAAATATTGTATTTTTAATATGTGGAGGTTCCAAATCTTTCAAGTATATAATACTTATTCTTCATTTCCTAATGCCATTGTCTCTTTTTTCTTGGTATATTTCTAGTATTTTTTTTTAAGATTTATATTTATTAGAGAGTATACATATGCACATGTGAGCAGGGGGAGGGGCAGAGGGAGAGAGAGAGAGAGAGAGTACATCTCAAGCAGACTCTCCACTGATTGAGGAGCTCAACATGGAGTTCAGTCTCAGGACCCTGAGATCATGACCTGAGCTGAAACCAAGAGTTGGATGCTTAATGACTGAGCCACCGAGGTGCCTCTGTTTCTAGTTTTTAATTATTCTCCTATTACAGGTCACAATTTCTGCTTCTTTGCATGTCTGGTGATATTGGATGCTGGATATTGTAAATGTTATATATTTTTTCTTTTTTCAAAATCATTGATTTTATTTTCTTAGTTTAGCAGCTTGTGAATAAACGTGATTTTTTGAAAGCTTGTTCTTAAATTAAAAGGTGGTTTGTCGATCATAGCATTTTCAAACACCAAGTTAACAGGTCTTTGTTTGTGGTGGATTTGATTGCTGTAGGGCTATCCCTGCCAGGGGGGTGGGTCCTCGAGCAACAAGCATGGACTGTCCTCCTGCCTCAGCCTCCACTGCATTTCAAGCTAACCAGCCCTTTTTCGTAGGACTCATTCTTGCCAAAAAGAAATGGAGATTTATTTTTCTTGCTGATATTAGTAATACCATTGAAAATAATGTATGCATCATAAAAAAGATGGAAAACAGTCATAATTGTATTCATTAGTATTGGCTACCATTCACATTTGGGTAAAAGTTATTCCTGGCGGCACCACTTCTCCACCCTTTCCTTCATGCATCTGCATGGATAGATGATGCTATATGTACTTTTTTCCTTTTCCAGCAGTATGTTTTGTGTCATCTTTTATGTCAAAAAAATGTGTATCTCTCCAAGTGCTTTATTAGCTGCTTGGTGCTGGACAAGTTATAACTTCAGTAACCAGCCTGGTATTTATTGGTACATATGAATGTTAACAGTTTTGATGTTTTATAGTGTTAGAACTCAAAAGATAGACCTAGTTGTAGGATTTTGGTTCTTGTGCCAAAATGCTACCTTCAAGACTGTAGTAGCACGCACATCTCCTGTGTATTGGTCAGTTGGCCTGTCTTCTCCCATCTGATGGACATGGAAATGGCATTTTGTTTATATTGACAATTTTTTTGTGAGGCTAAAGATACCTCTTACCTATGAAAGTCTGTTTCTTATATATTTTTATTTTATAAATTTCTGTTTGTGGTGTCTGCTTATTTTCCTGTTGTGTGTTTTTAGAGGTCTTTATGTACACTTTGTTAATTGTGAATCAGGCTCCCATTTCTTTAGGTCTCGTCTAAGTGTTTTCATTTATGGTTTCTTCTATCCTGTGGAAGGCTAATGTGTTTCTCTGAGGGCCTACTGCTAATGTGAGGATGGCTCTCCGTTGGTAAGCTGGTGGTGTAGTGCTCATTACCCTGGCCATGGTGGCAGCCCTACTACAATGCCTAATGTATCTGTCAACCTGTTGTGCCCCTTGAAATTTGCACAATGTTCTATATTAGGTGTATTTCAATAAAAACAACTTCTAAAAATAAAAAATGGTTGCTGCCTTTGGTTTTATGTTTAGCATTTTTCCACTCCATGATTATATTTTAAATGATTACCTTAATAAAAAAAGATTTTATTTATTTATTCATGAGAGACACACAGAGAGAGAGGCAGAGGCATAGACAGAGAGAGAAGCAGGCTCCCCACGGGGAGCCTGATGTGGGACTCAATCCCTGGACTTCAAGATCACGCCCTGAGCTGAAGGCAGGTGCCCAACCGCTGATCCACCCAGGCATCCCTAAATTATTACTTTGAAAACAACTCCTGCTTTACATGTAATATCTCCTGTCCATCTGGCATTTATTTTGAGTCAAACTGTGAGTGGGAAATCAGACTTAAGAAAATAACTTGTTAGCCAGTTGCAGCAATACCACTTACTGAATAAATAGCTCACTTTTTTTTTTTTTTAGCTCAGTCTTTTTGCGAGAGTTTCAAATTGCCGCCAACTGGTCTCACCATTTTAAACTGTCAACATAAGTGTATGAGTGTGCCTCTTTCTCCCTACTTTTGCCAAGTGTGTATTGCAAATATAGCTAGACTTCTAGTCTACCTCTTGACTTCTTGCTTTAGAATATCTTTTGCCATATAGGTATTTTAAATTTTATTTGTGTAATTATTTGTTTTCCTTTATGATTACAGATTTTTCGCTGTGATCAGAAGGCTCTTTTCCTACCAATATTCGTTTATCATTTTAACCACTTTAAATGTTTGTCAGTAGGCAGTGAGAAGCTGGTCAATAGCCTTTACATTTTAGAATTCTTAATGCATTCTCTGCACATAGACTCATGGGGAAGGAAGTTTAATCATGTCACTACATCTGTGTGGCTAAAACACTGTCGTATGAATGAGTGTTGAATGGGTTCTTTTTGTATCACGTGCTGTGACACGGGCCGAATCGTGCCGGAGCCCGTGAATTCGCCCTACGGTCTCCTCCTTTCTCAGCTCTTTCCCAGACTTACTCAGACTCTCTGTGTTTTCTGTCTGCTTTGCTTTACTTCACATGGCAAAGTAAGGCTGTGCTGTCACCTTATTACTTAGGATATCTAGCTTACAATTCTCATACTATTTGTTAAAATGGATTAGTTTTTATCACAAGATGTTCTTGCAGCCTGTTGACTTCCTGATGTGATTTGAGCCTATTTGGGGGGTTGGTGCTATTTCTCAGTGGCATGTTTCTCCTTTGTGTGCGGGTTTTCTTTTTCTGGTGTACCTCCTCAGTGAACCCTCCAGGGTTAAGGGGGAGGAGAGATAAAGATGATGAATCATAATGGACTGGGAAAGATTTCTGTTTGCTGTCATGCACAGATGGGGGCCCCACCTGGTCTTTCCCACTCCGTCTCCTTTGCAAGAGTTCCAGAGTCACTGGCTTGGGCAGTTGGAAATGCTGGCACTAAATCATCATTGGTAGTAGCTTTATTTTGGAAAGAGTGGTAGAAAGGAAAGTGCAAAGTTAAAACACTGTGTTAGAAAGCATGTGTCTGAAAGAAAAAGCAAAAAATAACAAATAAGAGTACCTGAAGTGTCCATAGTAATGCAGAATTCTAGGAAAGCCCATCCACTTTGTGATGGAGCCCGGGGTAGAGCAGTCCTGCAGATGAGGTGTTGGACATGTCCCGTAGCTTGGCTGTGGTAATGTCTTAGGCAGGTACAAGTGTTCAGGGGCACACAGATGTACACTTTAAACATGCACAATTTATTGCATGTAAGTTAGGTCTTAGAAGACTAGTTGAAATCCTACTCTGTTCTCATTTGTACCTTTGATATGACCATAAAACTAAAAAGCTGTATATTGTAGGAAAAAGTAAGTTTAACTGAATTTCTGGTTCATTAATTTCAATTTGTAGCTTCATATAATTTGGCATATATTTAGATTTTGTAGGAAAAAGAGCTCTAATTTCATTATGGATTTAGGTATGACAGTTTGGTTTTTCATTTGATAGCTTACTCTTCCCCTCTTCCTTCACTCTGACTTCTCTGTTTCTGCTGTAATGGACTTGGTGTCACATCATCTGTTGAGCCTTATGACAGCAAGTAGTAGTAAACCTGCAGACCTCAGAGCTTTTCTTGAAGAACTGAGGACTCCACCAAGAATGTCATCTCCGATTTTGTGGTATTCCCTTATCACTGGATGTGATCAGACCATTAAAGTTTGAGCAAACCATTTGATAATAGCTGTGCTGCGGGCCCTGTGA
This sequence comes from Vulpes vulpes, assembly GCF_048418805.1. Taxonomy (NCBI): domain Eukaryota; kingdom Metazoa; phylum Chordata; class Mammalia; order Carnivora; family Canidae; genus Vulpes; species Vulpes vulpes. The sequence continues at coordinate 57,891,592 of NC_132784.1, forward strand.
TGGCAGGCTCAGCTTCTCATGACTACACACAGGCAGCTAGAAGGCATGCTTCTCAGGCATCCATAGATATTCGGGAAGTGTGTTTCTGGCTTTTGTGATCAGGCAAATTTATTAACAACAATGAGGTCACAATAAATCATGACTTGCTGATTTATTTCAAAAGATCCATATAGCAGTAAACAATACCATTTACATTTAATTAGTTTTATTGAACGAAAGGCAATTTTATTTGTAATGAACCACATGTTATGATTAAGGATGTATTTTAATGACCTTTAAGTAATGCGAACAAATGTTGCCCTTGACCTAATAGCAGAGGCTTTCCTACATTATTGAAAACTTCAGAATGATTTTTAAATTATCGTGAAAAGCTTCAAATGACATTCTCATTATTGTGCCATTATTCAGTCATTTGATGTCTAATATACTAGATGAAATGCATTCCTCTGAATGTTCATGTGTGTGTAGAAATGAGGATTGTTGCTAGTATTGTTCTTTATTTCCATGTATCAAAAGGTAGTCTTTTATAGGAGAACTTCATTTTTTGAAAAATACCTGTGACAGGGTAATATTTAAATGATGAAGGGGTTTTGGACCTGCCTTATTCCCCGAGTCATTTGGCTGCTTATTAAACATTCTTGTTGTATATCCCTAAGTCCACAATTATTACACAATGTGTTCTTTCTGGGTAAACCAGCTTGACATAATTAACTTGAAAATGACTTTTTATTAGTTAATGTATACTCTAAACTGCAATAGCAGACCCGCTGTGGTGGGCTGCTGTGTTCACGCTTTATCCAGTGTAGTATCCCTGTTCTCTAAAAAATGGAAAACTCATCAGTGTTTTCTAGGCCCTGATGAAGGTGTGTGAATAAGCTTTCCCAAGTTAAACCTACTCTCAAAGCATTCGTAGGGCAGAAATGAGGATGATGTCTCCTGCCCCTTTGGTGGTTCTCTGCTGTCAAGGGCCACCCTCAGTGTCACAGGTGGAGGTGGCAAGTGCCGTCTGGCCAGTGGCCTCTGCACCCTGGAGTCAGACCTAATGGGTGTGTGTTGACCTCAGTAATTGTAAGGATGTTTCCCATAGAGGGCCATTTGGTCATATCCTGAGAGCAATTTTTGGAGGTTCAGTCATGAATCTAAGCCTTTCCTGTGATGTTGGAAGGACCTTATTCCAATATATTAAATCCCTTTCTGCTCCTGAGATGTTTCCTGAACTGTTACAGCACAAATTGAGTTTTTCTCTTCCCCCGACCACCCAGTGGTGGGTGGTCTGAGGCTGAGAGGGCAGCTGTGGCATCATTGACAGGTAACTCTCTCACCTGTGTCCCATGTGACTGCCTCTCCCTGCCTCCCCACAGCACATGTCGTCATGCTCTACTCCATTAGGCCAGAGAGAATGCTGAAGGCTGCGTTCAGTGGGTGGGGGATCATGTTCCCCTGGAAGGCCGGGGAGTCCTGTCTTTAACAGGAGCTGGGGAGGATGGTGGGAAGTGTCTCTGCCACGTCATCTCTTTTTGTTTTCTGGTGAGTGTCTTTGATTTCCTCTCATCCTTCCTCCTGAGTGGTATGCACTAAAATTTTTCAGTTAGTTCTTCTGGAGGATTTTGCTGCCCTCAGAGTAGGATGCTCCCTTTGGGGTTGTTAGGGCTACCACTTTTATTAGAATCCATTCTTTCACACTTGTTCTTACCATAACTCTAAGCCACTTGAAGATTTGTTTGCTCCCCACTCACCTAAAGTGGGAAATGAATGAAATGTAAACAGTGAAATAGATGTTTTCTAGAGATGAAAGAAGCCATATCATTTTTAGATGGCTGCTTGTTTTCTGTGAAAGAATATTTTCTCTAAGTGATAGAGCATGATATACAGCCCACAAGTCAGGGCTCCCACAAACAGAGGAGATCTGATGAGGCTGGTTAAATTGGGTTTTCCAGGAATAGAAGAGAATAAATACAAATCTCTAATATATTTTAAGAGATATGAGAGGATATTACAGTCCAAACAGAAGCTATGAAAAAAGATCATGTGTAAAGTAGACCTCTTAGAAAGACATGAGTGCTGAAATAAAAACACATAAATGGGACTGGAGGATGGATTGTTTTGCGTCTCTGAGAACCCACGCAGAGATGGGAAGGAGGCATGGATGACCACAATTTCTAGCTCAGTCCTTAATACTGCCCCTAATTATTGTGTGTGTGTGTTTCAACCTGTATTGAGATAAAATTGGGAGACAGTGAATTGCACATAATTACTGTACACCTCAGCACATCTGTGCAACCATCACCACAGATAAGAGCAAGACTGTAGCCTTTGTTACGTGTCTGTGGCTACCTGTGGTCCTCTCCCAGTGCCCAGTGCTTTCACTCTTCTCAGCTTTCCTCTGGCTCCTCATACACTCACACTTCTCTCACTTCTCACTCTTCTCAGCTCTCCTCTGGCTCCTCATACACTCACACCTCTCCTGTCAAGGGATAATTCTTCGAACACTTTGGCCTAACACTGCTGTTCAGAAACCTTGGCCCATAGTCCCCTTGCCCTCTCTTCTTCCTGACCTTCCCTCACAGGCTGTCTCCTTGTCCATGGCCCACAGCTCTGGTGTCTCAGATGTTTCTTTCACGGTTTTAGGTTAGCTGAATATGTTTGGAATTAGTTTTACTCTATTGCCTTTTAAGCTGCACTGCTTTGCATTTCCTTCGTAGTTGCTAGAGATCATAATATAAATTTCACTAAAAGTATACTGTGAAAGTTACAGTTGTGTCACTTGACATAAAATGTAAGACCCTTGTCATTGTATGGGTCCATGTACCCTACCAGTCCTTTATGCTGGAAGCATAAGGACTTTTCTGTATGTGTCTATGTTTATATGCATTCATATACTTTTTTATATGCATTATATTTGTATATGAACTGTTCCAATGTTTTTATATGTATTTTAAGGAAAAATTAAGTAGAAAACAAGATTTTTGTTTTTCTTTTGTTCCTTATTATTTTTGTTCCTCACCACCACTTCCTAAAGACTGAATTTATCCCAGAAAACATTTCCCTTCAGCCTAAAGAATTTCTGTTAACATTTCTCGTAATATATATCTGGTAATAGTGAATTCTCATTTTTGTTTATCTGAAAATATCTTTATTTCATCTGTTTTTTGAAGGATATTTTTGCTGAATATTGAATTCTTGGATGACCGTGTTTCCTCCATAGCACTCTAAATACTTTGTCCCACTGTCTCCTGCTTCAGTTATTTCTAGTGAGTAATCAGTGTTGTTCTGCTAGTTGTTCCCTGTGTGTAATATGTCATTTTTCTCTAAGTAGTTTTGAGACCTTTCTCTTTGATTTTTTTTTTTTTTTTTTAGCAATGTGACTTTGGGTTTTTTTGTTTTAATTTTATTTATCTGTCTAGGGGTTTTCTAGGCTTCATAAATCTGTCTGGGCTGTCAGTATATTTTGCATATTTTTAGTCATTATTTCTTCAAATAGTTTTCCTTCCCCATTCTTTCTCCACTCCCTCTAGGAGCCCAACTGTAAAATATTACAACTCTTGACACCCTGTCAATGGCACTGCAGCCTATCCTTTCCTACAGCTTCTTTCTTTGTGTCTTGAGATTCATTATTTCTCTTGCTCTCTCTTCAAGTTTACCGACTTTATTCTGTCATCTCCAATCTACCGTTAAGTCCATCCAATAAATTTCTTTCAGATATTGTATTTTTTTAATTCTAGAATTTCCATTTGGTTCTTTTTCCTTAAATAAATATTTTTTCTGTTCTGTGGTTTCCCATTGTTTATCTTTAAGAGAATGTTTTCCTTTAAGTCTTTGAGACATTAAAATTGCTTTGAAATTTCATCTCTTTATTCTGATATTTGGTCATCTCAAAATTAGTCTTTATTGCTTGACTTCTTTCTCAAATACAGATCTTGTGCTATGTCTTCATATGCACAGAGGTTTGGATTGTGTCTTCAACATTTTTTTTCAAAGATTTTATCTATTCATGAGAGAGACAGAGAGAGAGAGAAAGAGAGAGAGAGAGAGAGAGAGAGAGAGAGAGAGAGAGGCAGAGACACAGGCAGAGGGAGAAGCAGGCTCCATGCAGGGAGCCTGACATGGGACTCGATCCCCGGTCTCCAGGATCACGCCCTGGGCTGAAGGCCGTGCCAAACCACTGAGCCACCTGGGCTGCCCCAACATTTCTAATGACACATTGTAGAGACTGGATTGGCTTATGTTCTTCTGAAGAGGACTGTTTTGTGTTTGGTTTTGTCCTACTTAGTATTTCACTCAGCTGAAGTCGAACTCTGAGCTCTTTCTTCCCTGCCATTGGGGAGCTGCTGCAGTCTTTTTTCACTTCTGTCAGCTGGGCTGCTAGAAACCCACCCTGCACATGGGTTGTGTGGGGTCAGGGTGAGAGGATGCCAGAATTAGGGCCCCTCTGGGACACTCTCCACCTCTCCTGTTGCTCTTCAGCTGCTGTAGTTATCCTCATCTGTGGCCTCTGGGTCTTCATGACTGCATGTCCACGATTTCCTAAGTGTGGCAGCCACGCTAAAACATTTGTTCCAAGGCAAAACCAAAATAAAACAGATAACAAAAAATGAAAATGAGAAGAATAAAAATGGTAAACTCTCTGTTTTGAGGGACTTTCAAGACCACCCCCAGTTTTAATAATTCCTAGGAGGACACCTAGGATGCAGCACATAGTCCTCCTCATGACCATGATTTATTCCAGTGATGGGACACAGGGTACAGACAGCCGAGTGAAAGGCACTGGGGTAAATCTGGAGAGAGCAAGGCTTGAGGCTCCAGAGCTTCTCCCTGTGGACTCCCCCAGGATGCACTACGTACCCCAAGCAGCATGTTGTGAGAATACATGTGAAATGGTACCTAGCAGGGCAGCACAGGAGAGACTCATGGAGGCATTCCTCTGTCTGGCACATACCAAAATACCAGACTCCCAGAAGGAAGCAGGTGTTCAGTATAAACCACACTGCCTGACTATATTCTGCAGGCACAGTGAGTCTTTCTTATCTGGGAATGGTGGCGACCCTCCTGAAATCCATATTTCCAGACCCCACCCAATGGCCAGCCTTGCTTGTGAGCAGGCCTTTCTCAAGTCTGCATTCATGTTTCTACATGGTCCCCTCCCTTGGCCAGGTGTCTTTCAGGAGAAGTGCTAGGAGTATTGTTGTAGGATGTCACTCAGCCAGCTGAGACCAGTGTGCACACCTGGTGCCAGGTCTGCACTTTAAATTCACCATTCACCACAGCATCCAAGTGAGAAATCCCATTTGCCAGATGTTTTCTATGCCCTGCAACCCCTTTGAATCTCAAATGCCGATCACTGGCAATAGGAAGGTTTCTTGCAGGACTGGAGAGCCTGCCAGCAGTTGTAAGGAGCACAGGTGACCTCCATCCTCGGTTCCTCCCTGGTGTTGGTGCCTATCTTGTGCCCTCAGGAGTCCTTGCATGGTCTGCCCAGACTTTCAGCTGGAAGGGTTTTATGCACGAAGCACAAAGTATCTGGGGTGCCTGATGGACTCTTGTTGGTTGACCTGGTTTGGGTTCAGATCATGATCTCAGAGTTGGGGATCAAACCCCAGGTCAGGCTCTATGCTCAGCATGGAGTCTGCTTGGGATTCTCTGCCTCTCCCCACCGCCCACCCCTGGCTGTGTATGCACGTGCCTGCTCTCTCATATAAATAAATCTTTAAAAAAAAAAAAAAAGGACAGAGCATTTTTTTACAGGATTTTTTTTTTCCTAGAGAGGTAGAGAGGGTATGTACATGGGGGGGCAGAGGGAGAAGGAGAGAGAGAATCTTAAGCTCAACATGGGGCCCTGAGATTATGACCCAACCAAAATCAAGAGTCAGGCACTCAACAGACTGAACCATCCAGGAAAATATTTTTATACAACTTAATCCTGAAGATGCATCATGTTTGGGAAATGGTCAAGAGGAAATCTGAATCTTCAAACCATTTCAGAATGGCTTTACATAGCCCCACCCCCACCAACACTTTGGTCCCCATCATTTATCTGGGAAATGGCCCAAAAGAGATCATTTCCCTTCTGGGGCAGTAGCACCTAGTAGTCAAACGTCCTCACTCCAAGCTGCTTATATTGGGGGTGGTGGTGGTGAGGGAAGTGGGGTTAGGCTCGTGGTCCACTGTTGTAAACTGCAGCTGATCTGGAATGCCAGCAACAGCAGTGAGACCCTCCTGAGACAGAAGGGGCTTTGGAAGGGAAGGGTCACCAGGGGGGGCCTCCCTCTTGAAGCTTTGGGCAGGGGTCACATGTTGCATCTTGATTTCAAGAGGCCCAACAGAGCATGGGCCCCTGATCGTGGGCAGCTCAGATGACCCAGATGGCCCAGCCAGCATCCAGGTTGTTTTAATGGTTAATGTCCCTCCAAGGGGTCTGAATTCTTACACCCATTGCAGGTCCAAGCTCTGTTGGTGATCCTATTCCTGCATTCAGCTTGGGCTGATTGTGCCATGGTTGACAGCCCTGGCAGACAGCATCGGGGCGTGCGTTAGAGTCAGGTGTAGGCATTTGGGGTCTGTGAGTCCAGGGTTCCAGATGATGTGACTTCCAGGCCATGCCGTGAGAGCTGTGCCGCAGATGCCTCTTCGGCCCTGCTCCAGGAGAGCCTGAGGGCACAGCAATGACAGGGAGCGCCTGTCTCTCAAGACAAATCAGGAAGCCCAATCTGTTCAGATGCCAAGTTGGTTCGCCTTCCGCAGCTTTCACCTTGCTGTGCAGTGCGCTTGAGTCTGCCGTGTACTTGTTTGAGTGGCTAGTTATCTCTTGTTCCATTAATTTTTTTTAGTAGTCACTAGATTGTATCAAACCTGCATTTGTGTTACAGAATTTACCTTAAACTTAGAATCTCACTTTTCAGTTGAGCCTCTTCAGTTACCTTCAGGGGTATTTGATGCCTGTTGTTAATGTGTAGATTATTAGTGAAATAGAAAAGGAATCCTAGTTTGCCTTCAGAGGCCTGCAAAGAGACTAGGAATGTGAACAGCTTGGAGGCTGGGGCACTTCTGGCTTCAGCGTCCTGGGGGCACAGTGGGCTGGAGTTCTTTACCATCAAATTGACATGAATCTTGTTTAAATTTCAGGCCTGTAGTAAGGACAGAAATTTCTTAAACTTCTGTGTAGAGTTGTACTTATCCAGCTTTCTGAGTGCCAACTAAGAAAATAAATAAATAAATAAATAAATAAATAAATAAATAAATATAAAATATATTTTATAAAACATTACTATATATTTTGAATATATTTTAGAATATATTTTAGAATATATTTTTAAAACAACTGAAATACCAAGAACTTAAAGAGTTTTAATAGTTTACTCTGAAAGACTCCAGGATAAGTAATCTCCATTCATGGCTATAACTCACCTACTTAGACTGTTATTTGTGTCCATGTGAATCAATTTGGAAAATATACAATACCATATTTAGATTATAACAAATTTGATGGGTCACTCTCACATCCACATGATCATTTGCATCCTCCATGTGTGAACTCACTTTGTGTGGTTTGTGTGGTTTGGAGTTTTGTCTCCTAATATCACTTACATCCTGGTCACTTTGGGATGTATGGGATTACCATGCAGAAGATGTGAAGTCGCTTTCCCTCGGGCTGTCTAGGGGACAGTACAGTCAGGATCCCATGTGGGTGTTGGTGTTAAAATCCACACAGACAAGGAACTAACTTTACAGTATTGTAAATCCCTGATGATCTTCTGGTAAAAATAATCATGTACCATTAAAAATTAAAATTTGTTATCAGTACATTTTTACTTATTATAACATTTTAATAAAATTACATAGTATTTTAAAAACTAAAATTTCTAGGGATCCCTGGGTGGCGCAGCGGTTTGGCGCCTGCCTTTGGCCCAGGGCGCGATCCTGGAGACCCGGGATCGAGTCCAACGTCAGGCTCCCGGTGCATGGAGCCTGCTTCTCCCTCTGCCTGTGTCTCTGCCTCTCTCTCTCTCTCTCTGTGACTATCATAAATAAATAAAAATTAAAAAAAAAAAACTAAAATTTCTAAATCAGCAGATGTACTTTTATAAGTTGTCTTAAAATAAGGTGCTTAAATGTCATCTCTGGAGACTTGCTGTTTAAGCATATACATGTCACCTGTGAATGGAGTGACCTAAACCACTTTTTTCCTACTTCAAAACTAGTTCCAGAAAGTCGCTGTAATATGTGAATAGTTAAAGCCTTCCCATGTAATTTTATAAATATAGATCATGGGGATGTAGTTCAGGCACATGGAGAAAGGCAATATGTTCATGCCTTTAAGTAAGTCAGTTGTTTATAGCAAATGCAGTAGCTATTAGAAGAAAAGCATGTGAGTAGGAATTTGGTAAATTGCCTTACAGAACTTCTGTGGAATTGTGAAGATTAATTACTTAAATCCCACTAAGTTCTTGGGTACCCATGTAACTTCCAAATATTCATACACAGTATGACTAAACTCCATGAAGTATATCTCCACCTTTAAACATGGAATCTGAGGCAGCCCCAGGCAACATGCAGTTTGTGAGTATTTCCCCAAGCACTCAACACACACCTGTCATTAAGCAGCAATCTGTTAGAACCAAGAGAAATTGCCACACCTCTCTTGAGCGTAAACATTTTTTCCCTTAGTTATGTTCCATCCTAATCCATAGTGTTGGCACACAAAATATAGGAAAACCAACTGTCACTTTTGATAAATAATATTTGAAAAATATTAGTTGGTGATTGAAAAATTTCCAAGTAATTTTGTCTGATTATAATATAATTAATTCAGATATTTTGTATTCCAGGATCTTTTTTCAATCAGTGCTTATGTTTATGCTCAGAAACCACAGCTGGATATTCATAGTTTTGAAGGCACATTTACCAGGGTAAGTTAAATCTTTTGTTAAATACAAATATATTCGTTGTGTGTTTAAATTAAAAACTGGAAAACTGAAATTTGAAAGAATGCTTAAAGAATAAAACAGAAGATTTGAACTGAAAAGGGAAAGCCTAGAGAATGTTTCAAGTTCTTAAATTTTCCTGCATCTAGTCTCTCTGTGGGATATGCTCAGTACAGTGTTTTTGTTTAGCATATTTACTCTGTAGAAAGACCCTTCCCCCTGAAAATTGTAGGAGTCAAGATGAAGTAATTTCACTATGTCAGTTTGAGTTTGGATATTAGTTAACATACTATGATATGTATATTGTTTCCTGATTTATATTAACTGGATGGCTGTGCTCACATGTGCACTTCAATTTGACATTCTTCACATTATCATGGTGTTTTGCTATAGCTTGAAGTCCCTTCTCCCCAATGACTCCTGATTGGATTTGGAGGACTCAGTAACTTCTGATTTTAGCAGCTTATACAGATATTATAAACTCTTCATAATACTTAGGGGAGGGGGTTAGGTACAACTGTAGTTTACTTTTCATTGCTACAGTTATTTTAAAAAGGTTTATTTTGGTGTAACCTTCTTCGTTTCACTCTTGTTCACATACCAGGATTGGTGAGCAGTTATCATTTGAGAAAGCATTTACGAAGTGCCAGATAATGAGCAAATTATGGGAATGCAAAAATGAAGATGCCTATTGAGGAGATGGTCATTGCTTTGTTACTTTATTTTTAAGGGTGCTTTAGTAAAAGTATATTCAGGATGTTCATGACAATAGATGAGGAAGATGAGGAACTGTAAATGATTTCTGGAGAAAACTCAAATCATTTTGTGTTTTTGCAAAAATATTTATGAAAACATCTTCTAATTAAAGACAACTTAGCATATTCGAGAAAAAGCCTTAACCAAAGGGCTTCCTTAGTAGCATGAGTTATTAATTTAGCCACTGTTAATATTTTGGAATATTATTTGCTTTCTTCCTTTCTGTTTTACAGATTTATATTTCTTGTCATTTGCTAAGAGTTGGGAAGGTCTGCTAGACAATGTGTGGAATCACACTGAAGTCAGTGTGAGTGCGTGAGAATATGGCTGAACACAGCCAGGCTGCAAAGCGCAGTTTACACAGTGCATGACTGAGCATGTGACTGCATAATTTATGTGTATGGCCGAGCATGTGTGACTCTGAGATTGTGTGTGTGATCGAGCATGTGAGACTGCGTGTGTGACTTAAGCGTGTGTGACTTGAGTGTGTGTGACCAACCATGCATGACTGAGACCAAGTGTGTGAGACTGTGTGTGTGACTTGGGTGTGTGTGACTGAGAGTGAGCATGTGAGCACTGTACATGTGACTTGGGCATGTGTGACTGAGATTGTGAATGTGACCGAGCGTGTGTGACTTGGGTGTGTGTGACTGAGATTGTGTATGTGGCTTGGGTGTGTGGGAGTGAGTGTGTATGACTGAAACTGAGCATGTGAGTACTGTACATATGTGACTTGGGTGTGTGTGACTGAGATTGTGTGTCACTTGGGCGTGTGTGACCTGAGTGTCTATAACCCACTGTGTGTGACTGAGCGTGTATGACTGAGACTGAGCATGTGAGCACCGTACATGTGTGACCAGGCATTTGTGTCTTGGATATGTGTGATGGAGATTGTGTGTGTGACTGTGTTTGTGTCTGAGCTTGTGTGACTACATATATAAGCATGTGACATTGAGTGTAAGACTGCGTGTGTGATCTGACACGTGACTGTAGACTGAATGAGCGTGTAGGTGTAGGGGAAGGGGATATGGAGAAGGGTAGCCAGGTTCCATCCTGAAGATCTTGTCAGAAGAAGGAAGAAGCTATTTAAGAATTTTTAGCTTAGAAGAGAGATGATGGCACTGGTGTATGTAAGAGTCGCCTAGACCTCTGGTTCACTTAGGATGGAGGCAGCCACCTGAATCGGTTCATGTCCCCACAGCCTCCACAAACTGCTCAGGCCAGGTGCGGGAGTAGCCAGTGTGCCTGTAGCTCGTGCACACAGCACACATGGGAGAGAGAATGTGCAAATTCCAATTTTCTGGAAGTGAGAAAAAGTATCCAAAATAGCACAGTCAGCTCTAGAGTCAGGACGGGGCATGAGGAATTTGTGTCGAGACTGTGGACCCGACTGGGGTTTCTGAATTCCCTGAGCTTGCACTTACCTCTTATGGGTTGCTGAACGTTCTTGATTGGTGCCTGGCCTTTCACCACCTCCAGTAGGTGTTTCTAATGAGATCTTATTTCGGTCCTTTTAAATACATTAATAGTGAGTTCTGGATTATTTAAGGAGAAAATTCTTTCCTGTATATCCTTCAAAAAGGAGGAAAGAAAAAAACCATGCTAAATAACTGATTTCACAACAGAAAAATGGAATTCATCAGTTTAAAAACCAGAGTATTAAGTGAGCATTTAAAGAAATGACATCTGCTTATATTTCTTTTCTAGAGTATGATCTACAAAGGAGAGAATACATACTTTATATCAGCCTAAGTAATTAAGTAAGGATCAGAGCAGATTAATTCAAGTGTCCTGTGGCAATACATGTATTATGTATTTTGTTGCCTGAACAGAGTATAATTATGCACATTGTGAAAAATGTCTGCTTCTGCTTACCTTATAATGTGAGGATAACTTCAGCTGCTTGCTATACAACATTCCGAGTAATATAAATGATTCATATTAGTATTATTGTATAATTGATTTGCTTATTGTTCAGGACCTAGGAATTCTCCCTGAAGTTTACAGTTTAAAACTGAGCTAGTTTTGAAATATTAGCAGTGTTCTTAGGCCTTTAACATCATATTCCCATTTAATATTCTTTATAATGCACTTTCTGCTGTCATTTCTGCTGCAAACCATAGTACACTCATCATTGTTCGGGTCTTTTCCAATCAAAATACTACCTTTCTAAAAAGCAGATGTCTATTGTTTGTTAAATTGGGTCCACTATTGAGAAAACAGCTTCAAGTGGTGGCATTTTCCTTTATCCCTCCCAAAGCAAATTTCATCTTTGCAAACTGTGTGGCATTAGGAGAAGGAAACCCAGAGAGAAAGTTACTTAGAGATCATTTATTTCCCATCTTCCCAGTCTTTATTCTGTACTATATGAGATTAGTAAAAAGCTATCTTTTACAATAATTTTCTTGATATTAGAAAAAGTTTAATGTTTAAAGTCCATCACTGTTACTACAGAATTGGAAAGAAACTGCATAGATACTGTGTGTTCTTCACATAATTGTGCTAGAAATAGAACGAATTCACATGATTAAATAGTTGTGCAAAAGTAATGGGAGAACCAACTTAAGTTTCTAAAATGAAATTGTATAGAACCTTTTATTTGCAGCTTAGAAAGCCTTATATGTATGTATTTTTTTAAGATTTTTTATTTATTATTTTAGAGAATAAGAGAGAGAGCATGATGGGGAGGGGAACAGAGGCAGAGGGAAAGAACTCAAGCAGACTCCCCACTGAGCAGAGCCAGATCTATATGGGGAGTGTGGGGCTTGATCTCATGACCCTGAGAATCGTCTGAACTGAAATCAAGACTTAGAGGCCTGGGACCCCTGGGTGGCTCAGCAGTTGAGCTTCTGCCTTTGGCTCAGGGCTTGATCCTGGTCTGGGGATCAAGTCCCACACCGGACTTCCTGAAAGGAGCCTGCCTCTCCTTCTGCCTGTGTCTCTGCCTCTCTGTCTCTCATGAATAAATAAATAAAATCTTAAAAAAAAAAAAGACTTAGACGCTTAATGGACTGAGCCACTGAGGTGCACCCCATGTATATTTTTTTAATACAATATTTTTTTGGAGTTTGACACAGTGGGAACATACTGTACTAAAGTTAAATTCAATTGAATTTCTTTCCTACTTCCCAAACTACTTTGATATCCTGTGATCTTAAAACGTATCCTGACAGCACATTATCAGTTACTAATAAAATACAGTTCTCCGTGGAGGTGGCAGTACACCTGGGAGACTCCGCACTCAGGATGGTGAAGGGTCTTTTCCCTCCTAGAGACATACATGTGGTGTGCCAGAGCTTTCCTGTGTTAGCTCCAAGTAAAGGGCTCTGGCCTTTTGTAATTCTGTCTTCTTGAAACACTCCATAACCAGAACTGCAAAGAACACTGTACAGACATGATGTCACATTAAGGCGAAAAGTTTCCAGATTTTAGTTATGTTTGTGTTTGAACATAAACATTAAAATGTAAAGATAAAACTAGGGTTTGTGGTATTACTGTTGTGATAGTGATGTGTGGCTGTGCCTGAGATCTGTGTACAGTAGTTGAAACATACAGCTTATATGTGAGCTTTTATTTAATGAAAAATATCCAGTATAATAATAGTTTTAAAGAGAAATGAAATAGAAATGTTACCTTTATATAGATAGAGATATGTATTAGTTTTAAAATATCCACAAATACAGTTTTTTCTCCCATGAATATATGTACATTTGAAAAACGTAACAAAAGGTGAAGAGAGGATATTCTGTGATAGCCACTAAATAAACATTGATGGAGGGCAGCCCCAGTGGCGCAGTGGTTTAGCGCCGCCTGCAGCCCAGGGCATGATCTTGGAGACCCTGGATCAAGTCCCACGTCAGGCTCTCTGTATGGTGCCTGCTTCTCCCTCTGCCTCTCTCTGTCTCTATGAATAAATAAACAAAATATTTAAAGAAAAAAAACATTGATGGGTTAATTTATAATTTCTTTGTGATAATATTTTATACTTTTTCAGGAATTCTGTGGTGTTAAGTTACAGACTAAAAGATATAATTTTAGTTTGCTGTATGAAAAAATTAGAACATATAGTAGTTTAATGCAAATTTTAAGTTCTTTTATTTATATTAAAGTTAAATAGCTTAAAAATGAATTGATTAAAGGCATTCTTTACACTTATGATTTCATTCTTAAAAATATCCTTGTATTTTTTGAAATTTTTTCCATTTTGTTATGGTAAAATACATGTAACATAAAATTGACCATCCTAGACATCTTTAAGTGTATAGTGCAGTGGCAGTAAATATGTTCAAAAATTTGTGCAGGAATCACCACCCACCTCCATACTGTTTTCATCTCATAAAACTGAAACTGTCCCCATTAAACACACACTCCCCATTTCTGCTCCCTGCACCCCTTGGCATGCACCATTCTCCTTTCTGTCTCTTAGATTTTTTTTTGGCTAAGTACCTCGTATAACTAGAATCCTACAGTTGTTGTCTTACTGTCACTGGCTTGTTTTCCTCAGCACCGTGTCCCCAAGGACCATCTGTGTTGTAGCAGGTGCCACAAGTCCCTTCTTTTAAGACTCAGTAAAGCTCCGTTAGATGGATAGACCACATTTGCCCATCCATTCATCCATCCATGGACATTGGGTTACTTCCATGTTGTAGCTGTTGTGAAGAATTCTGCTATGAACATGGATGTACAAGTATCTCCTCGAGACCCTCCTTTCCATCTTGAGGGTCCCCACCCAGAAGTGGAATTTCTGGATCCGATGGTAATTCCATTTTCAATGTTTTGAGGACCTGCCATACCGTTTTTTCACAGTAGCTGCACGTTTTATGTTCCTACCGACAGTAGGTAGAAACAGGGTCCCTTTTCTCCACAGCCTGTTTTCCGTTTTCCTGACCATCGCCATCATCCTGAGTGTGCAGTGGGACCTCACTGTGGTTTTGATGAGCGGTTCCCCAGTGATAAGTGATACTGAGCATTCTTTGATATCTTTTTTTTTTTTTTTTTTTGGTCATTTGTGTGTCTTTGGAGACACGTCGATTCAAGTCTTTTCCCCATTTTGGTGCTGGCGGTGAGTTTCAGGAGTTCTCTTTCTGTTCTGGGTGTTAATCCCTTGTCAGATATATGATTTGCAGTTATTGTCTCCTCTTCTGTGGTTGTCTTTTCACTCTGGATAATGTCTTTTGATGTACACGATTTTACAATTTCATGAAGTTCAGTTGGTCTGTTCTTTCTCTTGTTGCTTCTGCCTTTGGTGTCACATCCAAGACGTCATTGCCAAGTCCAGTGTCATGAAGCATTTGTCCTATGTTTTCTTCTACGAGTTTTGTTGTAAGTCTTATATTTAGGTCTTTGATTCATTTTGAGTTATTTTTACATGTGGTATTAGGAAAGGGTAACTTTATTTTACGTGTGGATATCCAGTTTTCCCAGCATAATTTGTTGAAAGACTCTTTTCCCCTGGTGTACGGTCTTGGAACCCCCTCCTCAGAAACTATTTTATAAGGATACTTGGGTGGCTCAGTGTTTGAGGGCATCTGCCTTTGGCTCAGGGTGTGTTCTTGGAGTTCTGGGATTGAGTCCCTCATTGGGCCCCCTGCATGAAGCCTGCTTCTCCCTCTGCCTATGTCTGTGCCTCTTTCTTTCTGTGTCTCTCATGAATAAATAAATAAAATATTTAAAAAATAACCTATTTGTATATGCAAGTATTTGTTTCTGGGCTTTTTATTTTATCCCATTGGTCTGTATGTTTGTCCTTATGCCAGCATCACACCATTCTGCGTACTGTAGCTTTGTACTGAGTTGTTTTTTTTTTTTTAAGATTGTATTTATTTATTCATGAGAGACAGAGAGAGAAAGAGGCAGAGACACAGCCAGAGGGAGAAGCAGGTTCCATGCAGGGAGCCTGACATGGGACTTGATCCCAGGTCTTCAGCATCACGCCCTGGGCTGAAGGTGGTGCTAAACCACTGAGCTACCCGGGCTGCCCTGTACTAAGTTTTTAAATCAAGAAATAGGATTCCTCCAGTTTTGTTCTTTTTTTTTTTCTCCCCTCCAAGATTGTTTTGGATTGTTTGGAGTCCCTTGGGATTCCATATGAATTTTAGGAGGGTTTTTCTATTTCTGCAGAAAATTTCATTGGGCTTTTGATAAAGGATTACATTGAATCTGTAGATCACTTTCGGGTAGTCTTGAAATTTGAACAGTATTAAGTCTTCCAATCCATGAACATGGAATGTGTTTCCATTTATGTCTTCTTTACTTTCTTTTAGCAGTTTGTAGTTTTTATTGTACAAGTCTTTAAAGTTAATTCCTAAATATTTTATTATTTTTGAAGCTAGGTGGAATTGTTCTTATAATTTCCTTTTCAGATTGTTCACTGATAGTGTATAGAAATGCAACTGATTTTTTAAAGGTTTATTTATTTACTTTGGGGGGTTGCAGAGAGAGAGGGAGAGAGTTTTAAGCAGACTCCACACTGAGCTTGAGCCTGACTTGGAGCTTCATTCCACAACACTGAGATCATGACCTAAGCCAAAACCAAGAGTTGAGCACTTAACTGACTATGCCACCAGGTGTTCCTGAAATGCAACTGGTTTTTGTGTGTTGACTGTTTTGTCCTGCTACTTTGCTGAATTCATTTGTTAGGTCAGATAGTTTTCTTGTGGAATCTTTAGTGTTTTCTACAAGATCATATCTGCAAACCAGTAATTTTACTTATTCCTTCCCAATAACATAGCTTTTTTTTTTCCTTTTCTTTTTCCTTTCATAATTACTCTAGCTAGAACTTCCAGTACTGTGTTTTAAGTCTAATAGATGTAGTGAAAGTGGACATCCTGACAAAAAAGGCTTCAGTCTTTCACCATCTGATATGATGTTCATTGTGGGCTTTTCATGTATGGCTTTTATTGTGGTGATGTAGTTCCCTTCTCTTCCTAGTTTGTTGAATGCTTTTTTTTTTTTTTCTTTCTTAATTACAAAAGGATACTGAGTTTGTTTTTTCTGTTTCAGTTGAGATGATCCTGTGAATATTTTTGTTCATTCTGTTAACATAATGCATTACATTAATTGGCTTACATGTTGAACCAACCTTGCATTCTGCTTGGTCATATGTATAATCGTTTTCATAGTTTGCTAAATTCTGTTTGCTAGTATTACAAGATTTTTTGCATCAGTGATCATAAAGGATTTTGATATATAATTTATTTTTCTTTTCATGTCTGTGTCTGGCTTTAGTATCAGACTTGTGCTGGGTTTATAGAATTTAATTTTTTAATTAAAAAATTAATTTAATTTTTTTGAATAGTTTAAGAAGAATTGATGTTAGTCTTTCTTTAAATTTTTGTAGATTTCATCCAGTGAAGTCATTGGATCCAGGGCTCTTCTCTGTCAAATTGGTTATTATTCAGTCTTTTAACTCAATATAGTTTTATTCAAATTTTCTGTTCTTCATGATTAGTCTTAGTAGGTTTTATGTTTCTAGAAATTCATCCATTTCATTCCATTTCTTGATGCACAGGTGCTCATGTATTCTCTTAAAATCTTATTTCTGTAGCATTGTGGTAATTTTCCCACCTTGGTTTCTGATTTTAGTAATTTGAATATTTTTTTTCATAGTCCACCTTGCTAAAGATTTGCCAATTTTCTTGGTGTTTTCAGAGGGCCAACTTTTGCATTCATTCACTTTTACAATTCTTTTATGTTCTTTATTTCATTTGTCTTTGCTCTAAACTTTATTTTTTCCTTCTTTGAATTAACTTTGGGTTAGTTTATTCCTCTTTTTGTTGTTCCATAATTGTAAAGTTAGGTAATCGAGTTGAGATCCTTCCTCTTTTTTAACATAAGCATTTGTTTCTATAAATTTCCCCCTTAGCACTGCTTATGTTGCACCTCATAAGTTTTCATAAATTGTGCTTTCATTATCATTTGTTCTAAGCATACCTTTATTTCCTTTGTGATTTCTTCATAATCCATTGCTTATTTAAAAGTGTTGTTTAATTTCCAATTTTGTGGATTTTCTGTTACTGATTTCTAACTTTATCTCATTGTGGTTGGAGTAGATACTTTGTATGATGATCTGTTGGGATCTGTCCTAGAAAATGCTTCATGTACCCTTGAGAAGAATATGTATGTTGTTTTTGGGTGGAGTGTTCTGTATATTAGATCTGGTTGGTTTATTTTGCTAAGTTTTCTCTTCTATCTGGTTGCTGTAGCTATAATTGTGAGTGGAGTATTAAGGTCTCCAAGTATTACTTATTGAGCTATTTCTTCCTTAGATTTTGTCAGTTTTTGTTTCAAATATTTTTATAGATTTTCATTAGATTCACAGTTGTTTATAATAATATCTTCCTGCCTTATTGAACACTTAATTTATAATGTTATATAACCTTCTTTGGCTTAACATTTAATTTGCCTGATATTATAGCCAGACCCGCTCACTTTTGCTTACTATTTTCATGGAATATCTCATCCCGTACTTTCACTTGCAGCCTCTTTGTGTCTTTGGATATAAAGTGAGTCTCAGCATATAGACAGTATATAGTTGCATCATGTTTTTATCCATTATGCCAATTTCTGTCTTGACTGTTGACTGTTGAGTTTAATCCATTGTTATTTGAAGTAATTACCGAAAAGGAGGGACTTACTTCTGTCATTGTTCAATTTTTCCGTGTGCCTTATGGGTTTTTTTGTTGTTGTTCCTCATTTCTTACATTACTGTCTTCTCTTGTGTTTAGTTGGTTTTTATAGTGAAATGTTAAAATTTCTTACTTCCTTTTGTGTATGTATATTTTATAGTTGTTATCTTTGTGGTTACCATGTGGATCACGCTTAACATTCTAAAGATGTAACACTTAATTTGAATTTATACCAACTTAAGTTCAATAACATACAAATGCTCTGCTCCTTTATAGCTCTGTCCCCACCCCTTTTGTTTGCTGATGTCACACAATTACATCTTTATACGTTCTGTGCTTAAAAATGTAAACGAATAATTCTTTTAAATACACCAGCCTCTTCAGTAATGTAGAAAACAAGGCTTGGAGTTACAAACCAAAGTTATAACAACACTAGCTTTTATGTATTGGTGTTTTAAATCATGTAGAGAACAAAAAGTACAGTTACAAACCATTGTTACGATAATATTTGATTTTCTAATTGCCTGTATGCTTATTGTTATGGAGATCTTTATTTCCCTATGTAATTTCAAGTTACTATATCCTCTTTCACCTGCAAGATGCCCATGAACAGTTCTCACAGGAAGGGTCTAGTGGTCACATACTCTCTTAGCTTTTGTTTGTCTGAGAATGTCTTGATTTTACCCTGATTTTTGAAGGACAGTTTTGCTAGATTTAGGATTCTTGTCTGACATGGGGTTTCTTTTGTTTGTTTTTGAGCACTTTGAATATATCAGCACACTGCCTTATGGCCTCCAGTATTTCTAGTGAAAAACCTGCACATAGTCTTATTGGGGATTCCTTGTTTGTGATGATTTGCTTCCTCCTTATTGCTTTCAAGATTCCTTTTGTCTTTTTTTCTTTTTACGATTTATTCATTTGTATTAGAAACAGAGCATGCGGTGGGGAGGAGTGGAGGGAGAAGGAGAAACTCTTAAGCAGACTCTGCACCAAGTGTGGAGTCTGACTCAGGGCTTAGTCTCATGACTCAGATCATGACCCAAGCCAAAACCAAGAGTCAGATGCTTAATTGACTGAGCTATCTGGGTGCCCCTGCCTTTGTCTTTTAAAACTTGTATTATAATGTATCTCTATATGGGTCTCTTTGAGCTCATCTTACCTGGATTTGGCTCAGCTTCTTCAGTGTTTACGTGCATGTCTTTCATCATATTTGGGGTATTTTCATTACTCCTTCACATATTCTATCTGCCCTTTTCACTCTGTCCTCCCCCCCATTCTGGGACTCCCACAGTGCATTTCTTGATTTGTACCATGGTGTCCTGCACTCCCTCAGACCCTTTTAATTTTCCTCCATCTGTTTTCATTCTGTTTCCCAGACTTGGCCATTTTCATTGTTCTGTTTTTCAGGTTTGCTGATTCTTCTGTATGGTCAGATCTGCCTTGGTCAGATCTTCTCTTTAGGGAAACTTTCATTTCAGTCATCATATGTTTCAGCTTTGAACAACTTCTGGTTTCTGTTTAACTTTTCTGTCTCTGTATTCATATTTATGTTTTGTTCATATATTGCTTTCTTGGCTTTCTCCACATCTTCATTTCATTCAATATCCTTAATACTTCTCATTTAGAGTCTTTGTGTAGTGTATCTGACATTAGGTCTTCTTCAAGGGTAGTTTCTCTTGATTTATAATTTTCCTTTAAACGGGCCACAGTTTTTTGAATGTTTTTTAATGCCCCCTTTTTTTTTTTTTTGAACACTGGTGGTGGTTTTTTTTTTTTTTTTTTTTTAATGTGTTAACTCTAGAAGTCAATTCTCCGCCTTCCTCAGGGTTTCAGTTATTATATTTATTTGCTTATTTTTTATTATTGTAGACTGTCTCCATGCTGGGTACATTTAATATCTTTTCAGGTCTCTTCTAAGCTTTTTGGGGGTATGCATGGTAATTTTTTCCATATATGTAGTTGTTTTAGAATGTTCTAGTGGGGACCCCTGGGTGGCGCAGCGGTTTAGCGCCTGCCTTTGGCCCAGGGCGCGATCCTGGAGACCCGGGATCGAATCCCACGTTGGGCTCCCGGTGCATGGAGCCTGCTTCTCCCTCTGCCTATGTTTCTGCCTCTCTCTCTCTCTCTCTCTCTCTCTCTCTCTCTCTGTCTCTGTGTGTGACTATCATAAATAAGTAAAAATTAAAAAAAAAAAGAATGTTCTAGTGTTTAATGTCTAGCTCCCAAAAGGGGCATCGGGGGTCACGTGTCCTCTAGTGCCCTTGCAGTCACGCGAGCTGGAGCCAGAGGGGTGACAGCAGTGGCAGCAGCCTCTGTATTTGCACCTGTGTGGTCAGAGCAGAGACTCTGCTCTTGGAAGGACAGGGTCCTTTCTGCCAACCTGGCATCAGCAGGCAGCTCCTAAAACACGTGCACAGCTGCCTGCTGCAGGGCTGGGTAGCTGCCCCTATGCTCCAAGCTAGAATAGACCAGAATTGACTCCTTCTCCTGGGCAGTTGAAAGCCTTCAGCAGACTCCACTGTCCCAAAATAGTCCCGTCAGCCAGGTTCTGCCCCTGCATTGGTTGCTGGGGTTGGGGAAGAGTCCTGGCGCTCCCTGCACTGCCTTTGTCCCAAAATCCTCTGTCTAAATTCCCTTGTTTTCCACCTTTATTCTGCAATGCTATTTCACTGCTCACTAATGGAGTCCATCTTGTTTTTATCCCTGTAGATGTCTGTAGTAAAAAAACAAACAAACAAACAAACAAAAAAAACAAAAACTTGCTAACTTGCCATTTTTCCTCTTTTTTTTTCTCTGAATAGGAAGACTGTGACCCTCCCATTCATGAGAGTCTCAGCATAGAAAATACACTGTGGGCAAGCACCATTGTTGCATCAGGTATGAGACAAGTTCCCTTGTTAGCATCAGCTCACACATAGACGTACTGCTTTGTGTTATGGAGGGACTCTGTGATGTCCCCACACAGGAGACCTTATTGATCATACACTATAGTTGGTGGGTGTGGGGCAGGCCCTGAGGGTTTGCGTCCTAGGCAAGCTCTGGCTATGGCCTCTGTGCTGCCTACCACACTACACTCCAAGGGGCAAGGCCAGCACAGCCATGGTGGTGCACCCTTCATGGAGCAGAGCAGGGGCATTTTGCTGGTTTTGACACTTTTCTTGGCAAACTTGTCTGTGTTCCTTACTGAGAGGTGGTGTAGCAGAACTGGGGAAGCCAGTGGTGGTATTTGAGGGATCTTTCCACTCATCACTCACCCAGTAGAATTTGTAAGACGTCTCTGGGTGGGTTGTGTGTCCGGGAGAAAAGTATTAAATGAGGCCATGGGCCTTGAGAGGTATTTCATGTTGGGCCTTAGGGGCCCAGGGTAAGCCTCTTAATTTTCTTCTGAGTGAAATTGGAGGATGTTGGAGTATTCTGGTGGCTGAACAGGGAGATCAGCTAAATTTACATCTTGGAAAGTCAATTTTATTGGGAGTTATTGAAATCTAAATGATTATCAGCTTTTCAGAAAGTAGCTGACTTGCTGATGATAACCAGGAGTCACTTCTAGCAGCAGGGAGCATGAAGGTTGTTGGTGGGGGAGGAAGGCCAGGGAGCATTCAGGATAGGGCTGTTTGTCTCTCAGTTTGTGGCCCAACACTGGCAGCCCTCCTGCCTTGGAGCTCAGGTGCCCTTCCAGGGCTTTTGTAAGAATCTGTCTGCAGATCAGACACTGCTGATGCAACGTTGAGCAGAGTCCTTATGGGTCCTGTCCTAGGGAGCTCACAGGCAGGGATGACTGTAATAAGGAGAGGCAGGTACTTTAAGCTATAGGTGCCCCATAAACAAGCCCATATCCTTACCTGGTCATAGTTGGAGGAAGGCCTCCCTGTAAGCTCCTTTGAGGAATAAGCAGTGCAACAGGTAAGGGATGAAAAGGTGAAGGCTGTTCTGTGAGGGCCTGGGGCAACAGAAGAGGATGGTGCCAGGGCCTGGTGCCTGGCACACGGAGATGGGAAGGCTAGACACTCTCGGAGTAGTTCTGTGTGCGTGTGCACTGTTGGGGCCTGTGTGTACAGGAGCGTGTAACCCAGACTCCTGTAGGAGAGTAATGTTCACCTTTTAGGGAATAGGGAATGAGAGGGGACTTGGTTCTATACTGATGTTTTATATGTTTAATAAAAAGCTCGATGGTGGGGATCCCTGGGTGGCTTAGCGGTTTGGCGCCTGCCTTTGGCCCGGGGCGTGATCCTGGAGACCCGGGATCGAGTCCTACATCGGGCTCCCTGCATGGAGCCTGCTTCTTCCTCTGCCTATGATTCTGCCTCTTTCTCTCTCTGTGTGTCTCTAATGAATAAATAAATTTAAAAATCATTAAAAAAAATAAAAAATAAAAAGGTCGATGGCAAATAGGACAATTTTAATGGAAACTATGTGAGGTATCTCATGATTTTGTACTGATGGATTTTTTTAAATTTCTCAAACTAAAGAGAAAGAGAAGTAAGGACAGCACACCAAGGAGAGACCTCAGGGGGAGCAGGCCATATCTCTGGCTGTGTAGACGTCAGGAAGGGAAGAGTTGCAGTGTCCATAGGGTCACCATGGAGGGGGCATTGCGGCCAGGAAGAGTCTCAGAATCTTGTGCTCATGCTTCCTTCACATATCTGTTCTGTGCCGCCATGCTGACGGCCGAGGATGGCCCGAGGCTCACCATAGCTCAGTGTGGTGCTCACGTTGTTGCAGCCTCACTGTGCGGGCCAAGGCCTGTGCTTAGAGATGCCCACGTTGTTGCACAGTCACACAGCCAGGCTGTCGCGGGATCAGGATTCAAAGCCAGGTAGCCGTCCTTGACAGCTGTCACCCTTTAGCCTTTACTGTTGAGTAGTTTCTAGGAAAATATTTACCACATACCACACACAAGCTGATGTTGGTCCCAGATGTTACGTTTCCCATGTCTAGAGTTGTATTCTGTTTGGTTTCCATCATAGTGAAGATGCTCTTTTTACAAAATACGTTTTATTTGATCTTTTGTTCCCTGTGTATTAGAATATTGCTACTGTTCCTCAGTGCTATGGATCTGTGGCCTTTCTCCTCAGAGACGGAGGAGAGGCCTTCTCTGAGGCCCTCTGATAAATCCGGTACACACTTTCCCTCTCCTGCCCTGCACTCTCTGGATGACCTTGGCATGTGGTAGCTCCTGGTTGCATATGAGGGCAGAGCAGACACAAAAGTAATGTCAGATATGCTTGCCCACATTGATGACTGTTTCTGATCCCATGATGTGTAGAATTCAGTTCCTCCAGGCATTTGATCTTCCAAGTATCTATACTGCTTCAAAAAACCAATTGTTCAAAAAGAATCAAGACACCTCTAATTTTAATTTGTGTTTGGACATTTTAAAATATAAACTCTTTTCATTAATTTCACATACTTTAACACATAATTACCTTTAAAAGCCTTAATAATGTGAGCAAATACTAGACTCTATATATTATCAAACTTGCTGTATCCTGAGGAATGTTTGAAAGACATTGGGTTTCCAGGAGTAATATAAGAGCTGATATCTTCTTTATACTTGATTACAATTTGAGAAAGAAGGACCAGAATTTTTTAAAGTCTTATTTTTTAAACATTACATGTCAGCTTGATTCAGGTTGCCTCTTAGGTGAAGTGGGCCTTCCTCCCTTGTCATAGGATTCTGAGTGCATGGGAATATGGTGGCTCTAGTTAACACCACAGGGGATCCAAGGACCAGGGGTCACCAAAGAGGGACAGCTACTTGTGGTGCTATCCGTCTTCTCCCCCTGATGGTTCAGTGAACATCGTTTCTCCAGAGCAGAGTCAGTGTCCCAGGGAACTGCCATGTTGCAAGTGATAGGTGGATAAGAGACCGTTCTGATCTTAAACTGCCAAGAGCCTAGAAACAGAGTGTGCCTCTAGACAGGACTGCCAGGTGTGCGTGCAGATGGGGGTCCAGGGGTGACCTCTCTAGAGTGGAGCTGCTGGGCATACATGCGCATGAGGGTCCAGAGGTCACCCTTCTAGAGAGGGACTGCTGGGCATGTGTGCAGACGTGGGTCCCGGGCTGATACTGTTTGTGATGAATGCAGAAAATGGGAGTAAATACTTGGAAACTTTTATAGCAGATGATGAAATAATATAATGGAAAAAAATTGGACATGTATGTTCTTTTTGGTTTTTGTGTTGTTTCATTTCTGTTGGTAATTTTTGGCATGATATTTTATAATACTTGTCCTTATGACATATGAGAAATTTTAAAATGAAACCTGTCCGTTCAGTGTACATGGTTTTGAGGCTCCTGTGGCAGAGAGGTCGGTAGATTAGGATTGGGATAGTAGGAGAAGCTGTCCCAGTAGAATCCCCTTGAGGGACCCGACCCAGAGAGCTTTGGAATAGGTGCACTAAACAGTGTGGTGACCAAGCATGGCAGTGGCAGTGGAAATCGCAGAGAACACACCAGCACGTGGTACATAAATCACAACAAGGCTGGGAGTTGTTGCTTCTTGAACCTTGGGTCTCTGGGTCTGGCAGTCTCTGCAGCTGGGAAGTGGGTGGAGCAGCTCCACCACCCCTTCCTGGTGGTCTGTCGCTTTCCTCTGGCACGTGGGGTTGGTGGAGCCCAGACCTGGTGCAGGTCACAATGTCGCTCTTTGTCCCTGGCCTCAGCATCTCTGGGTAAGTTTCCTGAGGTGAATCCGTAGTCTTTGTTAGGGTAGTGGCTGGTACTGGGCTCCCACCAGCCTTTGCTGCGTTACATCTGTTCCAGGCACATGGAAACTCTCTTGTGGCTGGGCAGCCCATGCTGGGGTTTCTGCACTGTCCCCAGCAGGTTCCTAATTGACAGGAAATACTTTGACCAGCTAATAGCTTCTAGGTCTGTCTGTCTCTCTTTCTCTGACATGTTACCTTCGTCTTTTCAGATGAACGTGCTGTGTTGTGTGCCCTCTCACGTCTCATTTTCAAAATGAAGAGGAAACACCTCCCCCCTTTTCTTTTTGCCGTATATACAGGGTTTGCTCAACCTTTTAGCCTCTACTAGTCCATAAATAGGGACCCTTTTTGAAAAGAATGGAGACTACTCCAAATACTCCATACTGACTTCAGTAATTTTGGTCTTTAAAAAGCATTGACAGACTCAGAAAAAAAAATTCGTTATTCTCAGTATACTGAGTATTCCTTTTTAGTGAGAATGAAATGAGATAATATATATGAGAGCCATTACCAGACTTTGGTAGATTATACAAATAAAACTACAAGAGAGATTCTGTTAAGTACACGTTACCTACGATATATATAACATGCAAATACTGATTATATATCAAATCAGTGTATATTTGAATGCATTATATTTTGTCATTTCTCAGATCTCATTTTAGGTACTTGTAACTGTAACATCCACTTAGAGTCAACATTGCTAATAATGTGTCTGGATCTCAGGACAGTGTTTTCTAGCGTGTTCTGCTAATAGTAAAAATAATTGTGCAGTTTGTCTTGTTCTGTGTTTGTGCTTTTTTAACATTAGTGAGCTTATTTAACATTAGACACTTTTATATTTTGTTTAAGTTAAGCTTAATTGGCAAAATAGGAAGAAAATACTGATCTGGTAAGATTTAACTTATTACTTCACTGACAAAAGAATTGTTGATATGTTTGTTTAGAAAGTCCTTTATAGTTGGATCCTTATGGAATCTGTGTTTTTCTGAATACTAAGTACAAACCATTCATCGGCAAGTTCGCTTGGATGGTGTGATAGGAAGGGAGCATCTGTGTAGTTAGGCTGGCTTCTGTGCTAGAGAGGCTGCTCTGCTTTCCTCACAACTCTGCCAGCAGCACACAATTTACAAAGGAGGGAAGAAAGGAAATGGATTGTTGTGAAGGAAAGTGTAACCACTGCAGATATGACCACGGAGCAGCCTTCTAGCATCTCCCATCTTCCTGAATATTCCATGGAGGAAACCATTCGTTATCTAATGCATATTATATGCAGCTACCAGTTCATATAATCCAGGATATCGCTAGAATTACATTTATTCCATGGGTCCTAACTTACAGTGCACTGGATTTCACACATTACATTAATATGATATCAAAGAGTTTTTGTATAATTATTCTAGTGATTTCTGCAGTGGTTTTGGTCTCAGTGAGTATTTATGGCTATGACTATCTTTCTCCCCTTAATCATTTCTCATCTTCAGAATTTAAGAAAACTAGTAACATAAGTAATACATAGCTGCAGTTTAGAAACAGACTTGCATAGTTTTTAATTTGACATTACTGAGGTGAGTGCCTCTGAGCCTTGTCACCCAGGAGTTGTTCTAGGGGTATTTGAATATCCTTTTACCTTAAGTTTGATAGAATAGACATGTACACTTAGAAAATCAGACTTTCAGGAGACATGAATAAAAAAGACTAATAACATCTACATTCAACACCAAGCATTTATGTAATTGTTTTACATAATTATGTAACTGTGTCTTATTGTTTTAATCGTATCTGTGCTGAAGTGTCAGCAGAGGCTCTCACACCTGGTAGTACCTGCATCTCTTGTGCAGGGAAACCGGTACAGCTGGTGTAGTTTGGGCTTGAAGGTCTGACCACTTGAGGATGTAGCATCTCCTCATTTACCTGCATTGTCCACACACATGGACCAACGAGCAATGTCAACCTTTCTCTTGACAGTGAAAACGATTTCAGTACCTTTTCTCATAATTCTGTGTAGGTCAATTTGTATAGCTTAAGAAATCATTTCTGTTCTTAAAAGTTTATTTTGAAAGTTGAGATTAGACTTTGTTGAACTAGCCAAATTAAAAGTGCTGTTAGATAAATTTGTATAAAATTAAGTAATGAATAATATTTTCTATCAAGACAGTTGATTAGAAAGTGTTCTCTCTATGCTTACCCTCTGAGGCATTTCTGTAAGGACCACTTTCATGTTTTTGCAGGTACTGTAATAGGTGTTGTCATTTATACTGGAAAAGAGACTCGAAGTGTAATGAACACATCCAATCCAAAAAATAAGGTAGGCTAGATTAAGGAGAGCTGCTTTAATGACTTGATTTTCCCTTTCAGTGAGAAAGTTCTGAAGTTCTGAAGAGCTTGTTCATTTTAGCTTAATATATAACATAAAAACAGAGTTTGAAAAATGTGGGTGATTTCAGATGTGAATTCTCTGTATTTATGTAACAGTATGCTCATACTGAAGACCTTCCGGAAGTATCTCTTCTGGGTTAATCAAAGTTTTATATGTCTCTTAAATTTTCTTTGTCATATATACAGTTTGCCCATAATTTGATAGCTGGCTATGGTCTTTTCAATTTATTTATTTTACACTTTGTACTCTTTTGTATGTTGATGGCTCATTTTTAAAATAAAAGAATCTATATTAATATTTTATAGTATTTAATTGATAGTATGACATTATTAACCTCGTATCAATTTATTTCCATTTCATAAGCATGTTGAAAGACATTTTAGTTTTAAGGACTGCTTAATTACATTACTAAATTGATCATATTTCTGTTATATTCCTGAAATTGCTGTTTATGTAGGCAGCATGTGTGTGTAAGTTACAGCGGAGCAAAAAAAGTTAGTTTGAATCCTCAGATGCTGTTATTTGGGTAATACATTTTGTACAGTCAAGTCATAGAATGTGCTGGTGTCTACTTTATGAGAAGCACTTTCTACCTGTGCATTTTACTCACCTTTATTTGAAAT
This sequence comes from Vulpes vulpes, assembly GCF_048418805.1. Classification (NCBI taxonomy): domain Eukaryota; kingdom Metazoa; phylum Chordata; class Mammalia; order Carnivora; family Canidae; genus Vulpes; species Vulpes vulpes. Next base: position 57,919,607 of record NC_132784.1, read on the forward strand.
ATAATCTGAGGTATATCTAAGTAGAAGAAAAAAGCACTCTCATGGATTCATACCTTGCTTTGTGAGTAATTAATAGAAAAGGTCTTTTGCAGGAAATTTCTAAAAAGCGGTAAAAATGAAATAATTCTTTGAAAAGATATATTGAAGGACAAGATGTATTCCATCTTTTTCAGCTAAATACTATTTTAAAAAAAACAGTTAACCCTCCCAACATTAGGAAAGCATCCCTTACCCTTTGAATGTCTGTGCCCGTTTGCAGCGCAGCAGAGTGGCACTGATGTGTTTCCCATCTGGAGAGTATCCTTGCCCTGTCCCAGGTCATATGAGTCATCCTAGTGAGCTCGATGAAGTATTGTGTTTGTTAGGGCTCCAAATGTCTGTGTGTGACATATTTACTAAAGTGAAAGACAAATGTTGTGCTACTATTATTTTAGTATAAATTCTGATTGTGATAACAGGGAAAATTATCCCTGTTGATTTATATTACAACTTTGTGCTAATTTGAGGAAATTGAATATACTGCAAGTCATTATTTTTTCGTTAGAGTTAAATTTATTTAAAAATAAATTATTAAATTTTTGACAGAATTACCTGCATGTTTGTGTATGTTTTCTATGAAGTACAGCGATTTTTTTTTTTCTTTAGTAAGCAAAATTAGAACATTCTAACGATGCATACATGAGTCCTAGGGTAGTATTTTTTCTTAATCATTTCTAATCATTTTACTTTTAGGATGAATATTGAGAGTAAATTTAATTTTAAATATTAAGATTTAAAATCTTAAAAGTTATCCTGTCATGTAACACAACTTCTGCTTCTTCTCACCTTCCTCTTAAGGGCAGCTTTCACCTCGCATTGTCTGTGTCCACACCTGACTGTTTTGCATGTACCTTTGGTTTTGGTTCCCATGCTGTTCCCTTAGGTGTTGACACAGAGCCAGTTAGGTGACCTTTCCCAGGTGTGTGCCTGTGGTAAAGAACTCTGGCCCTGAGGCTTAGCTGCCTGGTTAGAGCTGGTGTTGCCACCAACCAGCTCTGTGACCCTGAGCGAGTGGCTTCATTCTGTGTCTCACCACTCAGTATGTGTTAGCCATTGCTACTGTCTTCCTGTAAAATGAAGCACACCTTGTGAATGAGTGCCCGGCCCTCGTCAGCCTAGAAATAGTCTGTGTGCACATAGCTGTTCGTACACTCTGTCCTGCCCCACGCTGCCCCAGCCTGGAGACCGTCTCTGTGCCCATGTCAGAAGTCTTCCCTCCATTCCTCCTCCTTCTTCCTCTTCCTCTTGCTCTCCTTTTTTAAAAAAAACTTCTAAATCCCTTGGTATTAACACAATGTATCTATAACAGGAAGGGTATCTTTGATTTTTTGCACAACTGGATTCAAAACTCTGCTCTGCCACTGGTCAGCTTCACATGTGGAGCAAACACGGCCTTTCATTGGCTGGCACCTTCCTCGGCATCTCCCTCTAGTTGGAAATCAGTGTAACTGTGATAGCGACAGCCCAGGGAGAATGCTGACATGCGGCGAGTTCTGTTCAGAGCACTTTGTGTACATGATGTCTGAATCAGCGCGACCAACCTTGGGGGAAATGGCATCATCTGGTTTTAGAGCAGGGGACATTACAGTGCAGGAGGCTCTGCTTGTCACCATGGTGCATGCTTCGTGAAAGCACTGTAGATCATAGAACTCCAGCTTGCTAGGAAAACATTTTGTCATTAACAAAATAATCTTAGGATAAGAGTAAAGTCTCTAAATTTGCATGTGTTACTAAATCTAAGTGTTAAATGCCAGGTTTATAGTAAAAAATTTCAGGAAACATTATAAGCATGTTCGGTGGACAAAAAGTAATGGGTGTAATTTATCTAGGGGAAGTACTGATATATGTTGAATGAAAAGATGATGTGATATTTGAATCCCTAAAGAGAAAAGGAAGACAGAAAATATTATTCACTGTAAGACATCATGTGAAGACTACATCTTAGTGTTCTTCCAGTAGCTTACTAAGCCAGTAAACATTTGGAACAAAAAGGAAACATTCGAAAGGGAAATCAGATCGTTTAGCTGAGTTTCCCTTCCTCAGGGAAGTGCACTATTCCTTATACTCATTCTGAAGTGTGTGTGGGCCAGTCACTGACACAGTGGTCAGGTGAAGTTCTGTGGTGGCATTCATGACAGCAGAGGAATTGGGGCTGGGGAAATACATATTTATAAAGGAGTTCTGTCTCTCAGTCATGCTGTCATACAAACTGCCCTAAAACCACAGGAACATACTACAGCAAAGACTGCTTTTCTCCTTTGAGCATGTGTCTAACATGTTGGCAGGTGCTCTGCTCCTCATTGTCCCTCAGGGAACCCTCCTGGACACATGCTTCCATGACCACTGGGTAGAAAGACACTGACATGACGGATTGCATACTGACTTGCAGCTTCTGCCAGTGAGTGGCACAGGTCACATTGCCTTGGTCAGAGCAAGCAGTGGCCTCGCGGAAGGTGAAGGAGTCAGGACAGTTATATCCCTTCCTCAAGTGCAGAAGGTGGGAAAAGCGGGAACATGTAATGACTTAGTACCACTGGCTACCCCAGCATAGTTATAGATGAGAGTGTCCAGGCCTTTTCTGTACACTAAGAACCAAAACAAAATAGGAACTTCCTTAAACCCCGTGGAATGCTGGCGGTAAAGGCCTCTAAGGCAGAGGAAGAGGAGCCAGGAAGGCTGAAGGAGGAAAGCCCTTCTGAAGATGCATGGTGGTGCACACACAGCATGCCGAGATCATTGGGGAGAAAAATGAAAAGAGACTAGTGATTTAGCAACAGGGGGATCCTGGTGAAATGAGAATCATTGTCTTTAATTTCTTCAGGCGGAATCGGATGCAAAAGCAGATATGGGGACCCTGTGCGGAAGGTCGAGGGTGTTGGGAAGGACAGTGGTGGGGAGGGAACCCAAAGCACTGAGGGAGCAATAGGGATGCAGGCAAAGGATTTTATTGATTTTGTTTGTTTCTGGTGAGAGAATGATAAAACTATTAATGCCTTCCATAAAAGGAGAGAGAGAGAGAATCTTAGTTTATAAAGGGGAAAATACAGTCTACAGAAGAGTAAGTTTGATGTGCATCCCGCAGTAACTTAAATGTGGGAGCCTGAGGTCACTGGAGAAAATATTGTATGTTGTTAAATGGCAAAGAGCTGCTATGTGCAGTAGGGTGTGGTTGTTGGGCTTTGGAGAAGTGGGGGCAGTGCTTGGTCCTTGGCTCTGTAGCATGTTGTTCCCTGCCTCCCTCATAGTGTGTGCAAGGGGGACCTGTTCCTTTGTGAAACTGCGATGAGCTGTTGGGACGGAAAGCACTGCAGTCAGAGTTGTGTGGATGAAGAGGGAGAAGCTAATGATAACACTCCTTCAGGTGGGGAGATGGATGCAGAACATGGCTGGAGTCAGCGAGGATTCCTGAAAGCACAGGGGAGCATTGCGGCCTGACCATTTAGCTCATTGGTTCTTGAGCAATGGTAAGGACCCAACTGCTGCTGGGAATCTTAAATCTGTGATGGAGCCAGTAATGAGCAAGTGGCTTTCTCCGGTGGATGTTCAGGAGCCCCAGAGCAGAGGCAGAGACATGAACAGAGAAATGTCTGGTCCGAAGTGACGGGTGGTGGGGCGAGCGGGTCGGGGCCTCTTCCCTCAGTAGCTGCCACACCTGCCTGCAGATGCATACAGGCAGCCAGGGTCCTGCGGGTTGTGATACTAGACATGACGGCCTGCTCCTGGGACCCCTGTCCCCCGTGCCCTTTGCCCCACGCAGGTGTGGAGTGTTGGGTGAGGGCTGTTGCACCAAATCCTGTCTCCCCCTGGGAAAAGCACCAGTTGCCTCCATTGACTTGGGGGCCTTGAATGTGACTCCTCATGGAGGCGGGAGTGCTTATGTACCAGCATACCCTGGTATGCTGATGGAAGAGCTTCCAGAGCTGAGGGAAGGACATCTGTTGTGTAACCAGTTTTACTAGTTGCTTCATAAAATCTATTTTTAAACTTGTCATTCTGCCTATCTCATTTCCCAAGCCTTAATTTGGGCATTTCTCCTTTTGTCTTCATTTTGTCTATTTCGTTCTTCTCTAGCTGCTTATTAGAAAGAAAACATCAAACAGAAAAGTAAGGAGAAAAATATGATCACTTGTCTCATCTTCTCCTGTGGCCACACATCCCTCCAACTCTATCCTATCCATGCATTTTAAAAAACAGAGATTAGGGCACTTTGTCTAGCTGCCGCATTAGCTGGCTACCTTACTTTGCAACCTCTCTGTCCACACAGCCTTGTCTCATGACCCATCTGAGTGGCCTCAGCGTCACCTCTGCTTGTACAAAGGCCACCCCCAGGTGTCTCTCCTAGACGTGAATCAGAAACTGCAGGTGCAGTCACCTCTGAGACGGAGAGCCACCGCCTACTTAGTGGCCACAACAATATGAAATGTAAAGAGAATTCATAGGCAAATAAAGCTGCAACCACATTTCACTCAGTCATATGTCCCACCTGATGCACCCTTTCAGAGTGGTCCTTGGAATTGGTTTTCAAAATCTAAGGTGATAATTTTATAGACTCAGAATATACAGCCTTAAGCTTATTACAAGAGTTTATTAGAATACCTTTTATTTATCTTTAAAATATTTTATTTATTCATGAGAGACGGACACAGAGAGGCAGAGACACAGGCAGAGGGAGAAGCAGGCGGGGAGCCTGATGTGGGACTTGATCCCAGGACCCTGGGATCACTCCCTGAGCCAATGGCAGATGCTCAACCACTGAGCCACCCAGGCTCCCTATCAGAATTTTTTTAAATGTAGCATGTTTCATCCAGTCGTGGGGATTAATACCACAATCTACAACGTTGTTAGATGGAGGACCTGAGTTCTAAGATACAGACGAGTTCTTGTGGCTTCTTTTCAGGACAAGAACGTGTGCCTCCGGTGCGCCAACAGGCGCGAGGAGGGACATGGGGTCTACTTAGTCTGAAATTGTTATCTTAAACCTGAGCAAATCAAAAGTTTTTATTACTAAGCAGTTACTTTTATAATAATATTTGGTGAAAGTTTAAATTATAAGGAATACAACTTGAGTAATGGACTGTTTTATAAAACCTAGCTTGAGATATATTTAATAAGATGATACTTGATTACATTTAAGAGGGAAAAATTCTTACAGGAGGTTAAGAAAAATCAATTGTGACAGGCTGCCATTTTCATGCCATTCATAATAATAAGTTGCTCAGAGCAAGAGCATCAAGGATGAAATGGTAATACAAATTGCTTCAAGTAGTTATTGTAGTCCCTTGGGCATATTGATTTGTGTTTCTAATAAAAAGATGCTTTCAAACGTCTCACTGACAGACAGGTGATATGTGCCATTATGTGAATTAGAGCTACTTCTTGTTCTCTGAATTGTTGTAAAGGCGTTTTCAGATAACAGAACAAAATAGAATCAGCTATGCTGTACTTTGTGGGTTGAAATATCAAGGTTGTGTTGGAAAATAGCTTACTTCTTTTTAAAAGGACAATTTATTAATATTTTAAAAGTTGTATTGACTTATATACTAAGATTGTTACCATAGAATAACTTCTCTTTTTTTCTTGTGGTTGCATGCAATCATGGCACCCCATAATTTCTTTAATAGTTGCCTTCTTGAGTAATAAAATCTTTGGGTTTAAATATGTGTTTAGAAATGTGATGTGCTTTGCGAAAGAGCTGCATGTTGTAGAATACAGCAACGTGGTGGATCTCTGTGGATAAAAAGACTTTGGGAATGCTTTTTTTAGATAACTGTTATTAATATTAACAAATCATAGTGTTTGAAAGCCTCATCAGGAAAAGATTAACTAGAGAAACAAGCCTACAATAAAGTAGTTCAGCGGCATGCCGACAGGACCCAGTGTGGCTCTCAGGGTTATGGCAGCACCCACCCCGCCTTTGCTGCATTTGTGACTGCACACTTTAATATTACAGCTGCTCACAATTAAAAATTGTGTTTCTTCATCAGCAGTGTGAATGTAAATAAACTTATAATTTCAGGAAAGCAATAAAGAGGCAAAATGCTAAATAGTTAGAAAGCAATCCTAATGATAACACCTGGGACATAATGCTCTATCAGCGTATGCAGCAAATATCTATACTGGGAAACCTGGATTTAGTCCCTAAGTTCATTTTAAATATGAATTTGATTATAAAGCAGGTGTTCTAAATGGGAACACGAGCATATTTATTATTTAAAATAAATACTTTGAAAAATAAAATAAAATAAAATAAATACTTTGTATCAATAAAAAAACTTATTGTTACATAAACTCTGAATGAGGAAAGCTTACTAATCATTTATTGCATATTCATTGAGAACTACTTGATAATATTTTATCATTTCTGAGCAGTATAGTTAAATTCTTTATAATCAGAATCATAACAAAGAAGTATAGGGACCTCTGGGTGCCTTAGTTGGTTAAGTGTCTAACTCTTGCTTTCGGCTCAGGTCATGATCTCGGGGTGTGGAATTGAGCCCCCAAGTTGAGTTCTGGGCTCAGAGAGGAGTCTGCTCGAGATTCTTTCTCACTCTAAGTAAATAAATCTTTAAAAAATGAAAGAAGTATAACTTATTGAAGAAGCAAATAAATATTTTCATAATAGTCTTTATTTTTTGAAATCCTTGTTTCCTTACTCTGAGGCTTTAAAAATTGTTAGAAATTTGTGGAAGTTGTGATGCCTTGTTGATCAGGATGTTTCCATCTTACTTTGTATGAGCTCACAAACCTGAGTGCTTACCATCACCACATTATCCTGAAGCCTTTTTGACCAGGATCTGAAATATCTAGTGGGACCAAGAGTAAGGAGTAAGGTCAGTTTTAAACCTTTTATCAGAACTGGAGGAAGGTGGTGTGTGGATAACAATGTTATGAGTAGAGACAGGAAGGGGGAATAGTGAGGTTTTCTGTTGTTCCAAGATTGCCAGACTTGGTGTTATCTTCCCAGGGAGGCTGTGGGTGTGAGTGGTATAGGCCTACCGTGGGACTCTTCATGCTGAGGCCTCGCATGGCTGTCACGGATCACGAAGAGGTTACGAGTGTGGTGTGGGTTCAGAAGCAGACTTCCAGTAGGGGGGAGATTCTCAGCCAGCCTAGGTAGAGGGGAGGGTCACCTGGTTCCTTACTGTGCCTGGGAAGGCCTACAGTGCAGGGCTATCAGCCCCCACGGTGGCTCTTCCTTCTTAGAGAAGCTGGTCAGGAGGAGAACATGGCCTAGCCTCACTTGTCAGGCCATGTGGGGTGCTTGTCTAAGGGCATCTGCCTGGGTGGGGTGGGAGGCCCACTGGCTCCTTGTGCTAGGCACCTCCAGTTTACTACCGGGCCCCCTGCACCCCACCCCCGAGGCCAGCTCCATGCGACGATTGCTCTGTGCTGGCCACTGTTGCAACATCAGCCCACTGGCATAGCACCCACCACATGTACTGAATGATGAGGTAGTTTTCTTAAGGAGCTGTTCATTTTTTTTCCCTTCCATAGTTGATTTTTTCCAAGTGATAATTTTTTTAAAATATTCCTCAGCAATAAATCTTAAAACATCTGGTTTCAACTTAATTGTCTTCTCATACATCTGAAAATATATTCTGAATGCTACTGTTTTTTAAAAATTTGATTTGTCAACGTACCAAAGTTTCTTTTTTAAAACTGCATTAACTAAAACATGTGTATGATAAATTTAACATGAAATTAAACGGCTCTGTTTTCTCCTATGTAATTAGCAGTGTCAGCTAATAATTACCTTTTGTAAAACTTTAAAATATATCGTGTGTGTGTGCATGTGCATGTGCAGGCGCGAGCTTTCCCCACTGTGCTGAACTGTTGAGTGCCTGGGATTTCTTTCTGAGGGACAATCATCCACACGAAGCATCTCTGAAAGGCTTGTTTTTAAATTGCATAATGCCATCAAAATCAAAACGTTTTGGAGGGAGGCCTTGAGTCAGAATGATGTTTTTGAACAGTGTTGTTTGAACACTGTTAGGCTTAGAAACTTCTGTGGGATAAATTACACATCAGAAGTTCCTTTTCTTTACCTTCAGTATAAATTGAAATCAGCATGCCGGTGTATTTCATAGTATATTCAAGAGGTAATAGAAAGTTTCAAGTGAACCCAAAATATAGTGGTAAAGGTTAATTAGTCCCTTCCTCCAGTGAACAGAGCCTTCCAGTAGCAAAACTTGAGTAAATATTAGTTGAAGTACTTGCTGTTTGATGTTTTGAAGTCTTGATGGGAGGTGACGTCACAGGAAGAGCTCTGCCCCAGGCAGATGGGAGGGCCTCAGAATGAGGGAACCAAGGATGCCAGAGGGTGCACAGGGTATGTCACCCGTTGTCAACAACTCATCTTAGTGATTGTGTGAGCTGGATCCTGACACAGGTTTAGTTACTGAGGGTGGGTTAGTTAGTGCAGTGGGCTGGCTGAGTGAGCTGTTTGCTTGGTTGATGAGAATTTGTGCTGAATGAGGCCAAGATGGAGAGGACCTTTCAGGAGAGCAGTGTCCCCTGAGTTATCTCATTCCTGGCAAAGGAAAGCAGGCTGGTAAATGATGGACGGTGACAGCAAGGTGCTCACGGTCCTATCAAGGGGCTTTGTGTCACCTGGGGCACCTGTGCTCATTGGCTCCTTTGCTCCATTAAAACTTCTAAAATATTTAGGCACATCTGCGTAGCTCAGTGGTTGAGCATCTACCTTAGGCTCAGGGCATGATCCTGGGGTCCTGGGATCGAGTTCTGCAACTTCTAAAATTTTTAAACAAATGAGATATTATTACAGACAGAACTATAAGTAACAGTACTTTTTGATTATGAAACATTTTTTGAAGCACATCTAGTTCACAAAAATTTTTATTTTCAAAACAGAAAAGAATTATTTACAGTAAAGTTTATAAAAGTTTTCACCGTGATACTTTAGGGATTTAAAATGGTGTATTTTATACAGATACACAACAGTATGGGTAGAACTTTGAAAATACAATTATTGCCTAAGCTGCCAATCACTGTTTCCATTGGGGCTCCTCTGGCAGGAGATGGGGTTGTAAAAACTCAGGTGAATTTAATATGTGTGCATGCTCTGCAAGTGACTGGCAACACCTGTATGCTGGTGGCTGGAGTGCTCTCGTGGTCATCTTCCCTTGTACCCGTGCCTGCCTGCCTCCCCATGGGTGGGCTTCCCCTCCTTCCCCATGGGGCCCAGCACACCTGGATATCAGCACCCACACATGTCTCAGGCGTCACCTCCACCCATCAGGGTTTCCCACAGTGCTGGGATGGCAACCTGTCCAGGTGCCACTGCCATCCCCCTCTCCCACATAGCTCACACAGCTGCTTCCCCATTTGTTCTCAGCTTTGCGCCCAGCAACACACATGCTTGCAAAGTACAGGTTGGTGTGAGGTTAGTTTCCTGCCCAAAGTGGTTCCAAGGGTCCCCATTGCTCTCAGAGCAAACATCGGCCCCTCTGCTATAGCCGGGAGGCCCTGACCTCTTGCAGGAGCTCCTTGTGGGCTGTGCCCGCCCTGCTTGGTGTTTTTGCCCAGAGGCTCACCTCTGCTTCTGTGCTTAAATAAGTAAACCTGGGGTAACTATTTATGTGTCTGTGGTTTCCACACATCATTAACTCCCTGGAGGCAGGAGTTGTGCCTTTTTCTCTTCCTGCAGTCCAGGTTCCTCAGACATAATAGATGTTGGATAGTTTAAATTAGGAGCAAATAAGGATATAAAGATGATTCGCCTGAAAGTTATGTAGAGTCTTTGTGGGAGACGTGGGCCTACCTGTTATAAACACTGGAGATGCTGTCCTAGGTGATAAAAGTGCTCTGGCAGTATGTGGATGGGGGGGGTGGGTGGCAGGTACAAGATGGAGGGCACACATTTATTGATCACTCCAGATTCTACACTTGGTGCTGTCCGTATCATCTTATGTGTGACTGGTGGTTTTCTGTTTATTAGTGCGGTTATTATCTGTTACTGTCCTTGGTTTTTTGTTTTTTGTTTTTCTAAGTATTTATTTATTTATTCATGAGAGACACAGAGAGAGAGGCAGAGACAAAGGCAGAGGGAAAAGCAGGCTCCCTGTAGGGAGCCTGATATGGGACTCGATCCCAGGACACCAGGATCATGCCCTGGGCCAAAGGCAGACACTCCACCACTGAGCCACCCAGGCATCCCTACTGCCCTTGATTGATGTTTATTTTTTTTTAATTTTTTTTTTAATTTTTTATTTATTTATGATAGTCACAGAGAGAGAGAGAGAGGCAGAAACACAGGCAGAGGGAGAAGCAGGCTCCATGCACCGGGAGCCTGATGTGGGACTCGATCCCGGGTCTCCAGGATCGTGCCCTTGGCCAAAGGCAGGCGCCAAACCGCTGCGCCACCCAGGGATCCCTTGATTGATGTTTATATTCTCCCTTTGTCCTGTGGGAATGCATTCAGCCCAGTGTCTGTGTCCCATTATCATAAAGCCATCATTTAGAAATATTGTAAGTGGGATTGAAAAACTAGACAGCCACATGCACAAGAATGAAACTGGACCATCTTCTTACACATAAATCCAAAATGGATGAAAGGCCTAAATGATACAGGAATCTTACCAAATCCTAGAGGAGACCACAGGCAGCAACCAGGTTGACCTCGGCTGTAGCAAGTTTTTGCTAGACACGTCTCCCAGGGTGAGGGAAACAAAAGCAAAAGTAAACTATTGGAACCTCATCAGGGTAAAAAAGCTTTTGCACGGCAAAGGAAATAACAAAACTAAAAGGCAACCGACAGAATGGGAGAAGATATTTACAAATGTCCTGTCAGACAAAGAGCTAGTATGCAAAATCATAAAGAACTTAATCAAACTCAACACCCAAAAATCAAAAATCCAGTCAAGAAATGGGCAGAAGACATGAACAGACATTTCTCCAAAGAAGACCTACACATGGCCAACAAGCACATGAGAAAATGCTCTGCATCACTTGCCATCAGGGAAATACAAAACAAAACTACAGTGAGATACGACCTCATACCTGTGAGAATGGTGAAAATTAACAAGACAGGAAACAACAGATGTTGGAGAGGATGTGGAGAAAGGGGAACCCTCTTACACTGTTGGTGGGAATGTGAACTGGTGCAGCCACTCAGGAAAACAGTGTGGAAGTTCATCAAAAAGTCAAAAATAGAGCTACCCTAAGACCCAGCAATTGCACCTCTAGGTATTTACCCCAAAGAGGGACACCTGCACCCCAGTGTTCACAGCAGCCATGTCCACAAGAGGCAGACTGTGGAAAGAGTCCAGAGGCCTTCGACAGGTAAATGGATAGAGAAGATGTGGTCTATATATACAATGGAATATTACTCAGGTATCAAAAAGAATGAAATCTTACCATTTGCAGTGATGTGGTTGGAACTAGAGGGTCTTATGCTGAGTGAAATAAATCTACCAGGGAAAGACAAATACACGATTTTACTGATATGTGGAATATAAGAAATAAAACACAGGGACATAGAGGAAAGGAAAGAGGAAAATAAGATGAAAATCAGAGAAGGATACAGACCATAAGAGACTCTGAACTCTAGGAAATAAACAGGTCACTGGAGGGGTGGGGGATGGGGTCATGGGGTGATGGGCATGAAGGAGACACGGGATGTGATGAGCACTGAGTGTGATATAAGACTGAGGAATCACTGATCCCTACCTGTGAAACCAGTGATACACTATATGTTAACCAAATTGAACTTCAGTCAAATAAACAAACCGTTTGTTCTTTCTACCACAAAAAGATGTTCCAGATTCATCTTATAGTTTCTTTGCCCCTGTCCTGGGATCAGCCCTGGGTTGCTCCCAGCAGGGAGTGGTTATTTGGAAGTCAGGATCTGGGGCCTGCGTGCGCTTATTGCTGTTGAGATGGCTGTATCCAGACGCCGGCATCAGACAGAGTAAGGAGACTGGTGCTAGTATGACAGGAAGACACATGCACATACTGTCAGGCCTATTTTGTATTGTATATACTAAACACTGAGTTCAGATACACTTGCTCTAAGTTTCTTCTAGAGCCTGAGAAATATGGCTACTGTTGCCCTTGACATGTTTACTTATTTCATCAATCCCTGCACTTGCCAGCTGCACCCCTTACCTCCCGTCCAGCTCCAGTGTCTGGGTCAGACCATCCTTGCCTGTCTCCTTCTTCGGGAGGCTTGCCACTAGCCCTACTTCTGGGCCGGTGTCACTCTGCTTGGGCACAGACATATGCATTGTGTTTAGAAAGGACAGGGACACATTCACATAATTACTCTCCAGCTGTTTTATTTTTGTTTCATTTCTTGAGGGCTGAAACCATTGTTTATTCATTTTTTAGGCCTCAGCCAAAGCTTATAATGTGTTAAGACAGACCTGTGAGGTGTGCAGTAAGTGCTGATTGTACAGATGAGTTGGTTGTTGAGAGAGCCAATGAAAGACGTATTAAATACTTAAAGCCTCACCCTGAAAGAACCTTTAGGTGAGGATAGAATAGTATTTGTCTTTAATTGATTTAAGAGGAAGTAAGATCAGAATTACTCAGAGTCTCTTTGAGTGTTTAATATAACATTTCTCTGGTGAGCAGATTTTTTTATTGTTTGCATGTCCATAGTCGCAGACTGCTGTGTAACAGGTGTTCATGGATGGGAACCTCCCATCTCTCTGTAGAAAGCCCTGGGCAGACACAGGTGCCGGGGCCTGATGCGTCATGTGGACTCCAGCTCCCCTCCCTCCACATCTGCCAAACAGCTATCTGTGGGACCCTGGCCAAAGAGATGAGTAAAACCGTGTCCCTTCCCTTTCTCCGTCTGCTACTTTCTCCACAAGTGGAGCTGACCTAATGTAAATTGCCTTTTGCATATGGTACTGTTTAGGATTCAAAATAAACACTGTCCTGAAAGAGATTATGATCAAAAGAGGGAATTCGTCATGGATATATTTCTCTTCTGCCTCTTTCCTTACATTTTACACATAGTACACTCTCAGTAAATAGTGACTTATTTTAGGTCTGAGTTTCTGTGCTGACATTAAGGTTAGGCTCTTTTTGTTTGTTTGGTATTCCAAATTAAGTGACTTTAAAGTTCATAAACAGACTCAGGCCTAGCACTGAAGTTTATGTCTTCAAGCCACAGAGCAGGATTCCTATTGATTCTGCTGTTGGTACTGATGGCTAACTAAGCATCGAGTACCTCTCTTCCTTGCAGCAACGCTGATGGCTGATGCTGCGCTCTGTAGAACTGTGTGGTTGCAGAGCTGCATTGTGGACCCTCTCCAGCCACCATACACAGACATACACACGAGAAGCAGAGAAAGAGACAAATGTCACATTACTACATGTATTGCGTTAACCTGTGGAAATGAGGGGCTTGTGTAGGTTACAATTTAGAGAAGGATTTATTTTGTTTTGGTTGGATGTTTAGTCATTCAGGAAACAATCTTAAGTTAAAGTCAATAATTTGTTTTTTTATTACAATTACAAAAATTGTTTCTTAGCCTTAAGACACAGACATAGTTGGAAACACAACATAGAAAACAGAATTTTCATAATGGACCAATTTAATGTTTTTAATTCCAAACAATATGAAGAAAAATGATTACTTCCAAGTTTTAATTTTGGGCTAAGATGATGCATTTGTTCTGTACTTTAGATAAATGCAGATGACATTGCAGCAGCTTGATTTCAGGGGTATGTGTGCACTTTGCCTTCTCAGCAGTCAATTCAGGTTACTATGGAATGTACTCTAGATTCTAGAAGAGAATCAGATTGAGAAGTTTCCTCACATTCTTTAGTTTAGTCATCAGTTCTTTGAGATCTGTTCTCAAGCCATGAGAGTTGTAACCCTTCTTTTTTTTTTTTTTTTTTTTTTTTAAGATTTTATTTATTTATTCATGAGAGACACAGAGAGAGAGAGAGGCAGATACACATGCAGGGAGCCCGACGTGGGACTTGATCCCAGGTCTCCAGGATCACACCCTGGGCTGAAGGCGGCGCTAAACCGCTGAGCCACCTGGGCTGCCCGACTTGTAACACTTCTAAAGATATTTGTAGTTGCTAATTAACTGACACCAGTAAATAAATATGTGGGTTTTGGACATTTTAAAGGATCCATGTGATTGCACAATTTCATTTAGCATATGTGAGTCATTTTAAGGATGTGTAATATTCTAGGTTGTAGCTGTGTGTTCTTTTTTTGTTTTAATGCTGAATCAGTACATTGAAAGGAAAAGAAGGGTTCTGGGGAGCTGGGTTTGTTTTTCAAAGTAAGATTCACATTGCTCAGGAGAGACTTTACGAATGTGCGAGTTTTATGAATAAATGAAGAGTAATTTAGTCATTTTCCCCTTACAATCAATGTAAACAGTTCAAGAAGTATAAAAATGTTCAGTGTGTTACTTTGTTAATGCTGCAGTGCTAGCTTTTTGAAGTAAAATGGAAGGCTTTCAGGCATCCTTTTGTCTCCCCAGAATGGTGGGAACCTCTTCTTACTGGTCCATTCTACCTCTGTTTTGTTGTCCCGTCTGAGTTTCAGTTAGTTCGGTTGCTGGATGCAGGTCGAGCTGTTTGCTGCTGTTACTAATTTTGTGAAGTTGTTTCTGTTTATAATTCTTTTCTTTTTTAATGGCGGGGGCCGAGGGAGACAGAGGGAGAGAGAGAGAATCCAAGCAGACTCCACGCTCAGCACAGAGTCAGATGTGGGGCTCCATCTCCCAATCCTGAGATCATGACCTGAGCTGAAATCAAGAGTCAGGCACTTCACTTACTGAGCTACCCAGGAGCCCATTTATAATCTTTTGATATCAATTCACCAATTATGTTTCATACTAAGAAATCAAGTATAAATTCTCCAAGTTCTATTTAGTGCTCCCGGAACCACCTGGGACACTGCTGACTTGCTCCATCATCCATCCATGAACACTTGTTTTGTCAGCTCAGGAAAAGCACAGGGGCATAGACATCTGTTCCTTTAGGGACTCCTCATCCTCTCCCTGGGAGGCACATTAACAGACCATTTTAAAACAGACTTGACCTTTACAGTCCTACTAGTCCTTGGGTGTTTGGGGAACACTGGAGACTGACCTAACAAACCTGGGATTGTGAGGGAGGTATAGCCTGGAGGGGGTTAGACTCCAGGAGTGGTAGGGCGCTACAGGCTCCTCCCTGTCAGGGGCGAGCAGAGATCCTGGGTGCGTAGGTCCTGCAGCAGGACTGATTGTGTGCTGTTGGCGTGTGAGGTTAAGGGAGGGAGGGGCAGAATCGTCCTTGAGGAAGCAGTTGAGGGCTTCGTGCCGCTGTGGAGGGCTTGACCCACATCCTAGAGCCAGGAGAAAACAAGCTAAGGGTGGGGGGCTGTGTGTGGTACATTGTTCTGACCACTGTGTGAAGATGGACAGCAGGTGAGTAGGGTGAGACCCATTTCAGGCAGTTCAGTGTCATAGTCTCTACAGCACAAGATTGAGGTCATGATACTGTGTAGTTTATATACAACACATTGCCTGACACCTCATAAATGCTCAAAAAATGGAGTCAGAGGTATGAGAGAATTGGAAATTTTTAAATATTAATATAAAAAATATGTACCTTGGTGCTTAGCTTTTAAGTGTTTAAATAAATTTTAAAAAAAATTTGATGATCTTAAAGACTGAGACTTGATCTGAAAGAGCTGTGTTCTCCTGAGATTCAAGAAGCCAAGTCTTAAAGAAACCAAGGTGGAGTTTATGTATGAGCAGTAGAAAATAAAGACAGCAAGCCATACTGCCCCATCGTAGACATCCCATTATCCCTGCCCTGGCAAATAAAGGAGAGAATAATGGGAGAAGCAAGAAGGAGAGCAGTGCGTGTGGAATTCTTGCCTCTTAGAGCACAGCCCCCAGCAGCACAGCTGTGGAAGCAGAAGATACCAAGGCCTCGGGTCCTCCACAGGGGAACGCGTCACGCAGGGGCAGGCTTCAGGGTCATGTAGGACAATGCCAGAAGGGCCCCTGCCACCGAGAGGGTGCAGACTGGAGAGAAGAGCAAGAAGAGGACTTCCGTGGTGCTGACCGCCCACCCTGGGAGTTGAGCATCCAGAGCTGCTACGATGCCAGGGGCGGAGGGGGTTGCTCCCCATCCTCAGATGCCACTAGGACCTCTCACCCCATCTTGGAACTTAGATGTATGAGTGGAGAAACAGTGGCAAAGGCCAGAATACAATTTAAATCTGAAATTCTAATCACTAATTTAGGATGTGACCAGATTATATTAGATTGAATATTTCGGGATTTATTTTAGGAAAATAAAATATATGCTTTGCACATCTCAGCCTATGTTCTATAAAAAATGATATCTACTACTCTAAAACTTCCCATATTTGGCAATTGAAGGAGCTTTTGATACTTGTAGGTATAGAATTCTAGATGCGAGTTAGATATGATTCCTGAGTCCTCTGGCCTTGAGAAAAGCCCCGGGGATTTGCAGTAGAGGAGTCTGGGAAGGCAAGCCATTACCAGGTACTTGGGGAGCTTGAGGCCTTGTTGAAGCTGAAGACTCTGTTTCTAGAAGGATTATCTTAAATTGCTGTGTGACTTTCTAGCAGAGAGCCTCTGGAAGCAAAGATCTGATCTTGGGTTTTGCGGGTTTGTCAGAGTTTTACAGGCTGTGAATGAGAGAAAGCTCATGTGCAGTAACAAATAGACCCTGACCTGTACAGTGGCTCGGAAAACACCACTCACCTCCTTCCTGCCTGCCAAGTGCTCTTCTTGGGGTGACTGGGGATTTGGGTTTCTCCTAGCTTGTGGCTCCAGTAGCCCTAGGGCCTTGTTCACTGCCACTGCATCTCACCACAGGGGGAGGAGCACGGTGGGCCCCATCCAGCGACCTGGAAGTCAGCACTCCGGGTCCTACAGCAGGAAGGAGCTGAGCCAACAAAGTCAATGACTGTCACCTGAAATCTAAGAGAGAGGCTGGGATCTGTTGAACTGGAGCCATAAACTGGAAGGAAAAACTAAGTCATTTTGACAACAGATTCTGGAGGGTGAGTGGGGAGTGTTACGGCTGGGACCTGGGCAGTGAGGAGTGTCCCCTCTAACAGTCTTGTCTGTAGGCGGTGAGGACCCTTTGTGGCCTTGTCCCACCTGGGGAGGGTATCTTGCCCACTCAGCCCCCCACTTGTGAAGGTGACAGATCCATTAAAAACCTGGGAGTAGGGATCCCTGGGTGGCGCAGCGGTTTGGCGCCTGCCTTTGGCCCAGGGCGCGATCCTGGAGACCCGGGATCGAGTCCCACATCGGGCTCCCAGTGCATGGAGCCTGCTTCTCCCTCTGCCTGTGTCTCTGCCTCACTCTCTCTCTCTCTCTGTGACTATCATAAATAAATAAAAGTTAACAAAAAAAAAAAAAAAAAAAACCTGGGAGTTATTCACAAAATTATAGAACACTCCTTCTGCCCCACACCTCAGCCCCACACTGGTCGGTCTCCAGTGCCACCATAGCAGATTTTAGATGGAAGAGCTGCAGGGCCCAGACCCCCTGAGGAGCTGCAGTCAAGAGGCCAAGTCAGCAGGGGAGACGGGGAGGGGGCACCAGAGGTCCCACAGCTCTGGTCCAGATTGCAGGAAACCTCCCCCTAAAAGCTTTTTACATCAGTTCGTGTTACCTGGCACATCATGTCTGGCTTTAAACAAATGTCGTAAGACATTCTGACAGACAGGGAAAACAGTCTGAAGAAACAAAGCCAGCAACAGACCCAGACTCATGTAGGGCAGGACGTGAGGAACCCTGGTCCACACGTGAAGGGCTGTGGTATGAAGGACAGACGTTGCTCAGGAGCAGATATGGACGTTGCAGTATGGAACTGCATATTGTCTAGAAAGGATCAAAAGGAGGTGGAAGAAGTCAATCACTGTGGCAGATGAAGATGTGAGAAGCTTCTCACTGGGCTGCACAGTGCGATCTGGACAGGTCAAAAGAAACTTCACAAGTGAGAAGCAAAAAGAGAAAAGAATGAAAAAGGGAACAGGGGCCTGGAACAGAGCCTCCAAGAATCGAGAGATGGTCTCAGAAGGTGTAATGCACCTGTAGCGGCGACAGCAGCCAGACGTTCAGACGAGTGGCTGGAGTGTGGATGGCCATGTGTTTCCTAAAATGAATGACAGACATCAAACCACAGATCTGGAAGCTCAGAGAACAAGCTGGAAAAAGCCAAAAGCGTCTTAACTCACTTGTTTCACATGAGGCTCCAGCAACCCAAGGGCAGAGAGAGAATCTTGGCAGAAGCCAGAGGAAATACGAGCAGAGGCCTGGAGAAGGCAGGTGATGTGCAGGTGGCCGCTCCTCATTCGTGCCCAGGGAGGCCAGGGTGAACGGCAAGCTCCGTGAATGTTCCAACCAGACTGAGGGGAGAAGCAGCAGAGCTGGAGGGTTTGCTGGAGTCTTCCAGAGACTCAGAGGGAGGAGGAGCCTCTAGATGTAACATGAGCATGAAAGCCCCCTTGTCTCTACCTTCTTCCCAGTCCCATACCCAGAAGACCATCTCCACAGGCAGAGAGGGCTATGTGCACACACCCTGGTGTGTGTGTGTGCGTGCGCATGTGCACTGAGTGCCACCAGGGCTTTGCCCTGGCGGGCCACCATGTGCAGACAGACGGTGCAGGAGTGCTCAACCGTGGTCACCTGCTCTGGCTCAGTCCCTGTGCACCCTGCTGGGTTTGAGCAGCGCGTGGGGCCATCTCAGCTGGACTCCCACAGAAGTGTTGGTGCCATCCTAGGTCACTGTGCATGTTACATCATGAGCTCCTCACTTAGGTTCTGCAGTTTCAGAAACACTCCACAGTTCTTTGCCTTTAAGGCATTAGATCCAGTTCCATACCCATTTACCTTTCCTCTGAGATGGTCTTCCGTGTGTCTTGTTGCCAGCTAGGGAGCAACGTAAGCTTCAACATTGGAGGTTTTCCTTGGGTTTTGTTTGACAGCAGGAATGACACTGTTTTGATTTTGTTTTAATTTTTGTTAACATGCATGCACAAAAGTGCAGGAATTTAAAGTCTACAAGCCGGTGAGTCCTCACAAAGTGAGCACTCAGGTCTAGTCCATTACTTAGGCAAGAAATAGAACTTTACTCGTACTCCAGAAGCTTCTCTCCCGTGCCCTTTCCTCCCCCAAGATAAACACTGTCCTCCTATCTAGTTGACATTATTTTTTTTTTTTTCAGATTTTGAAGTTTACAGAAAATGCAGTTATGGGAAATGTGTTTTTTGCATCTGGCTCTTCCAGCACCTGTGCATGTGTGAGGTTGGTTGCAGCACTCTGCCCTCTGCCTTGCCCACGAGTGCAGTGGCTGGGTCATAGGGTAGCTCTATTTTTAACTTCTTGGGGAACCTCCACACTGTTTACCAGAGTGGCTGCACCAGTTTGCATTCCCACCAACAGTGTGGGAAGGGTTCCCCCCTTCTCCACATCCTTGCCAATATCTGTCATTTCCTGACTTGTTAATTTTAACCATTCTGATGGGTGTAAAGTAGTATCTCATTGTGGTTTTGATCTGTATTTCCCTGATGATGAGCGATGAGGAGCATCTTTTCATGTGCTTGCAGGCCATCTGGATGTTGTCTTTGGAGAAATGTCTGTTCATGTCTTCTGCCCATTTCTTGATTGGATTCTTTGTTTTTTGGGTACTGAGTTTGAGAAGTTCTTTGTCGATCTTTTCAGTGATATTTTCTGATTTTTCTTTGTAGAGTTTTGTACACCTTTTCAATTTATTTCTAGGTATTTAGATTTTGTTGATGTGGTTTCAATTGTTACTTTTTAAGTTTCATTTCCTCTTCACTACTATACAAAAATATAGTTGCAGTGAAGCCTTTTATTCCCAAATTGCTTTCCAATTAAAAATATTAAAGACATACTTTGCATTTTAATTATGGATCCTAATCAGATATTGAGAATTGTCATCTCAAGAATTTACTTGACATCTTGGGGCACCTGGGTGGCCCAGTCAGTTAAGTGACCAACTCTTGATTTCGGCTCAGGTCATAATCTCAGGATCGTGAGATTGAGCCCTGCATCAGTCTCCATGCCCAGCAAGGATTCTGTCTCTTTCTGCCCCATCCCTCTAAAAAATTTACCCTCTAGCCAGCTGATAGTTCTTTAAATGAGTTAGCACAAGAGTTTCTGCTGCTGCTGGCAGGTGCTGCGTCCACCTCAGGGCCCCAGGGAAGCCATCTCCTGTCTCTGTGAAGGAGGCAGATCATAGGTACCTGAAGTGTCATTGCAGAGGTGCACAGAAACTCTTTGGAAAGGAGGCAGTGTGACCCTGTTTAGTAGCAGTTTGGGCTGCCACTGTGCCAGGACAGACACTCCCAGACCATGGGAGCGAGAGGTGGTCGCTTTGAAGGTATTTGGCCAAGTCCAGATGTTACTCCAGCCCTTTTTACTCATGGAGGTGGCCAGCTGGTGCCAGCTCCCTAGTAGTTGTGGGCACAACATGCCCCTGACCATCCTGGCCAGTCCTGACTCACCTTTCTGTCTTTACCCTAACTCATGAGCTGTGGACAGGCAGCAAGTTTGATTTGTTTGAAGTTTGGCTTCCTTCCTCTTCTTCCTGTGTTCAGATGGTGATGTGTACGACCAGTGGCTAAGGGGCCAGGAGCTGACATCACCCCCCTTTGGAGAAAGCTGTTCTAATGACTGGATTTCAAGGGGAAAGGATATGCAGCATACAAGTCAGCTATTATGTGAACAGTGTTTTTGTTTGGATGTGAAAGAAATCAGATCAAAGGAGAAATATGTGCACTGTTATGACATTAAGAGCAAGAATGATAGCAGTCAGCTTCAAGGAGCAATTCCCAGGCAGGCAGCCTGGTGAGCGTGCCCTGAGTGGTCCACACAGAGGCCTCGGAGGGGAGGGGGCACTTTGTGACCAAAGTCCGCCGTGGGCTCAGATGTATTTTTCCCTGTAAAGGCTTCAGAAAGCCATGCTGGGAGGTGTTTGGGGCCAGCTGCCTGGTTGGGTGGAGTTGGCCTGGTTGATGGACACGTCCTGGAGAGGCCAGGCTCTGCCCATGTGCCACAGCAGTTCTCCTGCCAACACTGCCCACAGGCAGTGACTAGTTGTGCATCTTGAGTGCAAACAAAGATGGAGAATTTGCAAACAGGCCAGATCCCATTACGGCACTTCATGCCGATGTGGTGCTCACAGCCCTCTGCACACAGGATCGTTCTGGCAGAGCTGGGCCCCAGGATGAAGCGGGAGCCCTGAGCTCTGGGAGGACGTGTGCTGAAGCCTCGCTGAGATCTATTGTCGCAGTGACAGGTAGATGGGAAGATGGGGTGTTCCGCCGTGTATTACAGGTACTTAAAATAGTCTGGCAAGAATTAATTCGTTTAAATTCTAGTCATTATGGTGCCATTTCCTACTATCATGTCATACTTATTTTGAAAGGAAATTGAAGAAAAATTAGCTTACCTGTGGTGGATCATTGTTTAAGACAAATCTGATGACCAAAGCTTACTTCAGGCATTTCACAGCAGCTTCTTCTGTAGTTGAAAATGCTCTTCATGTAAGTTATATGATTATCCTTCAGGAAGAATATTAAACTAACCTTGCTGTTTTCTGGAGAGCATTGTTTTGTAAGGACAGTTAATCATCAGGTAAGTATCAAAGCTCTGAGAGATGCGGAAGGACACAAAGGAGTGCAGAGTGCATTTCTGAAAGTCCTTCGGGCCTGCATTTCCATGCAGATGGGGAGAGGAGACCTGTGGCCACCATGTGCCCCCGCCCTGGCTCTTTGAGGACCCCCCTCCTGCCTGACCTGGCACCTCGGGGCTCCAGACCCACCACCCCATCCCTGCTTGGAGCTTGGCAGAACCCACTTGGGGGGGGGGGGAGGCTTGAAACACATGACGCAGCTACAGCTAGGTGATTACTCTGCTGGATAAAAGACTTGCCTCTGTGGACTGTTTACTTCCTTGGTAGTTATTTTAGTTGATCATTTTATTTAGTTTGCTCTTCTTTTCCCAAAGTAGTTGGTACCATTTCAGTAAGTTTTACCACATTTCAATAAAAATAGTAAAGAAAAACTTTTTGACAAGCAAGATTTGAGCAGTTTTTATTTTATGAGCCTAATGGAAGTGTGTGTAGTTAATGGGAAATGTGACCAGAGGTCTAATTATGGGAATGAGAGTGAGATCACTTATGCACATGCTCGGGCCCAGGGAGCCAGACGGGAGGACGAGCCTGAAGCTGGTGAGCCGGGCCAGACACCTCAGCTCCCAGAAGTTCAGCCATGGTGCTGACCTGTGATGGAGGTATGAAAATCCAACAGCACAGTCATGCAGCAGCACTTGGTGAAGGCCATTGGGTTGGAAATTGCTAAGGTCGCAAGAGGTCAGAAATTAATCAGGTATAAACCAGAAACGAAACTATTTTATGTTAGTTATTAGTGTGGAATTAATCTTGTTAAAGTAAACCAGTTACTTGTGCATTTGTTTTTTGTCTGCCTGGACCATTTTTGCCTGCATCTTTTTTCACATAGAACGTGGACTGACAAAATCCAGTATTGCACTCGCTCCTGGGGGTCCCTCCCCATGTCAAGATGGCACAGCCTCCCCATAATCTTGCTGCCTCTTATCTCCTCACATCCAGCCTGGCTGCTCTGTCATGAGACTTTATTTTTGAGGACTTAGGCTTCGTAGACCACCTCTGACATTCTGAGACTCCTCTCAGATCGCCAAGGAGCCTAGACCCCCGTAGGGTCCTCCTGATGCACAGTGTGTATTTTCTGTAACCAGCTGAGGTGCTGGGGAGTTTTCAGGGAAGAAGCCTGGGGCCATGGCTGTTTGCAGCCTTAGCCATCAACAGCCCTCGTCCAAAGTTGGAACCTGTTGAGTACATTCTACCATAAGACAATTCACTAATTACTAGAATTTTAGCTCTTTTAGTTTGGGACAACCTTTTCGTCGTTACGTGGCATGCTTCTTTTTAGCAGCTAATATGTGTAATTACATTTAAAATAAGTGGCTCCCAGTGCTTTAACGGCATTTTGATATTAGTGTTGTGACCTAGCAGTTGTCTTCTCGTGGTTGAATAATTAATTTGTGTCTAAGAGCTTTTACATTTGATAGTTGCCTAACACGGGGTTTCCTTGTGAAGGTTTGCTGGCTCCCAGTGACCCTGAGCTGCCATCTGGTACAAATTCAGAGTGTTTCTGTCATCTGCTACTAATTGCTGTCACCTGCACATCGTAGTCCCTGGAGCTGAGATGTGTGAGCAGGGCGCATATCGCCTTTCGGAGTGGGGTCCTCCACACATGCACATGTGTGTCCCTGAACGGGGAGACAGCCATGTGCTGCGGGGTTTCTCAGTAGAATCATGTTTCAGTTCATTTGTATTTTAACGGGCAAGGTATGAATGATGGTGACTGTTTGGGGAAGGTAATTAATCCACTAAATCCAAGTGTTTTGTCTTTGTTTTGTTTTGTTCTAGTGGTTCTCTAGCACTTAGTAGCCTGGTTAGGCTGGTAAGATTGTTTCCACGACATTTGACAGAAGTCTTCTTGAAATCCTCTTTTGTGAGCAGATAAACTTTAGTCAGGGTACTAGCCTATAGCGCCATATTATATTAATGTATTTCACTTGTAATTTAGAGAACAAGAAGAATGCCCTGATCTGAAGGCTAAACTGTCCCCCGTGGCAGTGGCACAGCTGATAATCGCGAGCTAGAAAGATGCGTATATCAAATAGTTTACAAAATGAAGCCAGCTGTGTTTCCCTACATACTGTGGCTTCCTGACATGCATCATTAAACCTTATTAGCTACTTCCTTTTACAAAGATTCTTGTAGTCTTGAACATTGCATATTAACATTTTCTGCCCCTCCAACTGGAAATTATTTGCTTTATTGTAGAGTGTCAACTTGCTCTAGTTTCTGATGCGTTCTAATTGGTACTTTAGAGTGTAATCATCGTGAGATACCACGCCATGCATTTCTTTATTTGGAAATTAATACAGACCTTTTCACTTTATCTGTCAATCTGGGCAACTTTTCACACAATTTCTAACTCCTGGGATTGCTTACAAGCCATTAAGTATGAAATGGTTCATAAAATGTCTTTGAAGACTTACACTTACTTTATAGTAACACAAAAATTTTAGATGTTTAATAGCGTTACATTTTGCCAAGATACCACTAATAAAGCTCTTACACAGTTTTCATAACAATGGAGGTAAAGAGGGAAAGTTTCTCGAACCACCTCAAGTTTGTCATTTAAAATTTTCAGCAAACCTGCCGAATTCCATTTTTCTTAAAGAACGAGAATATAGATCATGAGAACTGTGGACTGACTCAGAGCTAGCTCTGAGCCCCCTTGGCCAGTGTCTACCAGCGTGTCCCTCTTGGCCGTCTTTTGTCTGCCTTACAAGTATGCGTGCACCAGCTGCTGCCGATGCTTCTGCAGGGAGGCACCGACATGGGCAGAGGAAGTCCCTGTGCGCACACAATGTCATTCTGACACACCTGGAACACTGGTTCTCAGGGAGTTCGGTATTGCCCGTGTGCTCCATGCACTTACAGTTAGGGCCTTGCCCCTCACAGCCAGGGAACTTCAGGAGTTGGGTGAGACAGTCATCCTAGCTTGGATTCCAATAAATACTTAGTCATAGATCTTGTCAAGTCAGCTAATGACTCCTGATTTAAAAGCACTGTTGAGTGGTTTTTGTTGTGATAGGTGCTGGGTATTTGGAGATTGGGGTACAGACCTTAAATGGTCCATAAGTTCCTTCATATTTACACAGTAAGCTAAGAAACCGTGAGGGAGACAGTGACGTGTGACTGGATGCTGTTGAAACCTTTGTGTGACATGGTGGCTTGCAGGACAGCGTGGGTCCCGGGGGCTGCCTGCAGAGGATCACCCTCCCACCAGAGCCACTGAGCATTCATGAACTGGCCTGCTGATTGTCAGCGCTACCCACCCTGAGACGTGTTCCTTAGAACTAGCAGCTTCATATGCTATGTTTAGCATTCGACTGAAGTCCCCAATGAAACCAGACTTTCTGGAATCTATTACATAAAAACTCTGTTGACTAAAGTTAGTAAACTCCTTGCACAAACCATCACATACGTTGTGCTTGCTGGTACGCCGAAGGAAGAGTTTAGATGTAACATTTTGAAGTTAATCACTGAGCAAGTTTATCTTTATATATATATTTTTTATTTATTATGGAGACCCCTCTGTATCATGTCTTCTTCTGAAAGAGGATCTAGGATTGGAAATTCAGGTTTCATTGTAAATTAATAATCTCATTTACTAATAAAAACTTAACCATTTCTTTAATCAGAATTTTATAAGATAAAAGCAGGTAGAAAGGTGGTATCTCCTGTCACCATTACGCGCAATTTCTTTAAAAAAAAGAAAGAAATACAAAAAAACAAGAAACAAAAACCAGTTCTCACGGCACAGTGCCAGGCAGGCTCCAGGGCCAAGGGCTGCTGCAGCCCTCCCCCCACCAGCCTGGCATGGCCTGTGGATTGCAGTCCTTGCTGTGCTGGGGAAGGGGCACTCTGACCTGTGCTCTCCCCAAATCCAGCCTTTTCCTGTCACCTGTGGTCCAGCAGCTCCATACCAGTTACCAGAATAATTCCTTCAACACCTCATTTTCTGGATATCAGAAAGGGATCACGTAATTCTTTTCTAGCTCTTTAAAAGAGTTCCGAGTTTCTTGAAGGGAAGCTGTCATTGTGCTCGGCAATTTCAGGATGCAGTAGTGTTGGAAGCCCTGACTGTGTGTTTAGTAATTCCCTTAACAAGTAGTAACCAAAGCCCAAAATTTAGTAGTGGTGTTATTAACATACTTAGCAATACAATATTGTTTTCTAGCCAGTAATAGTTTGCAAATTATATCTAAGTGAATAAGAATGTGTTTTAAGGGCGTTTTTTTAAATATACACAAAATATTTGCAATAAAAGATTTGACAGGTTGAGGAGAATGTGCATGTGCCTCCCAGGAGAAAAATGTGCAGGGTGGTCTGGCTTGCCCGTGTAGACCTGTCGATAGACAAGCGCCTGAGAGGCCAGCAGTGCTCCCGGCAGCACAGTCTCCCCTTCCTGCTGTGCCCCTTCAATTCTTAAGAGTCCTAATAAAAGCCTTTCTTTAAGAGTAGAGGTTTTTTGGGAGTTTTTTTAGAGTTAATTATTAGAAAAACCTGATTTTTATGTTGCTGGGAAATAAATCCCAAGAGTGTCGGGGTGCACCGCCAGCAAAGCCCCTGGGCACGAAGCACTTCTAGTACCTGTGCCTCTCAGGGTTTGTCGTGGAAGCACAATGACCGCATTGCTGGGCCTCAAACACTGGGTGTTGTGTTTGTAGATACAAAGGATTGGAGAGCAAGTGAATGCTATTTGTAAAATGTCTGTTAAATACAAAATTGCCAAAATCAACTGCTTGTTGAATCACATTGAAATCCAAATGCCTGACTTGGACTTACATGAATGAGGTTGAATGTTAAGGTTTCTGATGTCAGTAAAGAGTGTAGGTTATTGAAGTAATTATTTTAAATTGGTGAGTAATCTTGGTAAAACCATTTAAAATTGATAGCTTCTTACACTGTTAGGACAAAAATAAGGGAAATATATGTAGGATCTTGAAACCATCAATGGAAGTTGTTTCTAGGTCTAAATCTTCAGAAGCCTTAGTACCCTCATACTGTGCTGATTCCCTGCAGTATTCTGAATGTGTTCTGGATGTCAGATCTCTGAGCATGATTCCTTCCAGAACAGTACCTTTTTATTCAGGAAATTCCCTCGTGTGCACAGTCCAGCATGTTAAAGTCTATCAATTCTGTCTTGAATTCTGCAGGGCAAAAACAGATGCTTAGGGTAACCCTTTTTGGCAAAAAAATTATATCTACATATACAAACGTACTGTGTATTCAGTATACTGAATTGGCTGAATTTGAGATCGAAGTTCTGCATTCAAACAGCAGGCTTTCAGGATTCAGGGAAAAGCATCAAACGTGAGCACCCTCTGCTGTCTCAACTACAACATGCCACCCCTTTGCTTTTGCTGTCTCTTGCAGCTAGGAATCTTAGTGTAAACACAGCCACAAGATATTAACAGGAATCATGACAGCAGTGCACACGAGCTATATTCAGTAAAGTGCTGGGATGTACATTTTAGTCTTCTCACTTCCCCAGTTCTCAAATAAATCGTTTGGATTATTGTAAAATAAAATTAGGAGTACTATATATTAGAAAATTATGGGGTTTATTTAATATTCAGTGCCTGATTTTAATGTACCTTGTGTACATAGAGTACACATTAAATTTCCAAATAGTTTGCAGTTTCCATGTTTGTACATACTCATTTTTGTCTTAAATATGGCATTGATGTGTTAAAGGTTGTATATAAGAGTATTTGAAATAATTTATAATGTTAAAAATTAAACTTACAAATTTTTTGAAGCTATTACATTGCTTTAAATTTGATGACTTCTGGGCAGCCCCGGTGGTGCAGTGGTTTAGCGCCGCCTGCAGCCTGGGGTGTGATCCTGGAGACCCGGGATCGAGTCCCGCATCGGGCTTCCTGCATGGGGCCTGCTTCTCCCTCTGCCTGTGTCTGTGCCTCTCTCTCACTCTCTCTGAATGAATAAATAAATAAATCTTTAAAAAATAATAAAATAAATAAATTTGATGACTTCTGATATATTGGTTATACTTTAATAAAGGTTCTAATATGATAGAGGAACCTGTCAGACTTTCACAGACATGACCTAATTGTCCTTTGTGACATAAAGTAACCCTGCATTTTGCAAAAACAAATCAGATATGTGCTCGTGTATACACATCTGTTCCTGGACAATCTGCAATTTTCTGGCATTTTCATCAGTTATAAAAAGTATCCTGTGGCTGTGTGTCATGTCCAAAATACTAAAGCCAATATTGAAATTTCTCAAATGATCCACAGGGTGGGTGAGCAGTTTGACAAAACAGCTTCATTCTGCACTACGGAGCCCCTTCAGACTTAGAAGGTAATATGTTTGCAGATTTTAGGAATGGTTTCACCTTTTACTGCATGTTTATTGTAGGCCAGCTGACAAGTGGTCTGACAATGTAGGATCAGTCCCAAGTTTGTGTAAACCAGGCTCATTTAGGATTTTACCTTGAGTCTCCTGTCTTCTAAGTTTCTTCTATTGATATGCAAAGTGGTTTTATGTCCTTGCTGAATAGCTCTTCTCACACTAGTACTTTTTTTGTTGTTTAAAAAATATAACAACCCCATTTTCTTTTTAAATGTTCAACATTCAAGGAAAACCATCTTATGTAACAACTATAGTAAGCACGGGGAGCAAACTGCATTGCTGAATATAGAAGAGTCAGACAAATTTGTTGGTAGGTAAAAATGTAGGATATGAAATATTCTCTTGCAACCGACTTTAAAATGTGTATTGTGTAAATATACATTTTGATTTTTAAAAATTAAGGTGATATATTGTAACATTAAGAATTGTCGTACTGATACATACTTAGGGAGCTTTTAAAGCACAGATTATTGAGCCAATAGACTAAAATGGCTCAGAGAAACGCTGCTTATTTCGCAGATCACTGAGGCGATAAGCAATAATAGCTCAGACATGTCTGCAGTGCGTAGCCAGCCTGTGTGTGCAGCAGACACTTAAGACTTAGTAGTTCATGTCCAAAGATGAGTAAATAAACAGACTTGAAAAAAGAATAAAAGGCTATATAGCATCACTTTTTAAAAACTAATACTTTTAAACTCCAAAATGGAAAAAGTTATTGCTATAAGATTAGGAGTTAGATTTAGTATATGATTTTCAATTATTTGAAATATTAAGTACAAATGAAGGTCTGAAGATTACTTATTTTTTATTGTTTTTTAAGATTGTACTAAAAGTGGAAAATATAGGGCTGATTTGTTTCAAAGATACTTAAAAGGATGTGCTTTTTCTAGGAATTTCAGTTAGGTTAAAGTGCAGCCCTGTATCAGTTATGTATGTAGATCCAAATTCTGGATGATAAGAAACTGATGGGCTAATCCAAGAGTAGTTAAGCTGCTAAGAAATAAAACAATGTTTACAACGTTATTTTTTCTGCTAAGTAATCTCTCATGTATAAAGCTGTACATACTTCTGCCTGTGTAGAGTCTTCTTGAGTAAATTAGCTATTATGGTATTAGATTAGAGGCTTTTCTGTTTTTCAAAATGTGATACATGTACAGGGATAATTATGAGACAAATTAAAATAATATTTAGCTTTTTGCAAGAGTTTATGTTGGCTTTTTGACATTTCACATCTTATTGTTTTGCTATTCTCAAATACTTCTGTGTAGCAAATAAGTTAAATGTGAGTTTTGAAAGAATGATAAAAGCATTTTGATGTTCACATCATGCTAATCCAAGGATCATACCATGGTCAGCACTTACTGATGACGAGGCCTGCTATCTTGTCTTTTACTAAGTTTGTGTAGCATGAGACCTTTGTTCCAGTTTGGGGTGTACATTGACTTCTTAGGGACCTAGTAGCACGATAAGGGTTTAACTTTGAGATGGATGGGATGGCGCTGCGTCTCGGAGATAAGGCTGGCCCTCATTCGTCCATTTACAAAAACCTGACTGATCTTCTCTTGATTAAGCAGGAGAATACCGTATTTACCCATTATTGTTGGTATAAACCATTATTTTACTGAGAACCATTAGCTATTTAAAACTTGGTACATAAATTAAAGAGGAGCTAAATGGATTTGTGATCGTTGCCATTAGTAGCATTTTAGATTATACAGGCAATTATTGTGTTCATTATCCTAGAACAGCCCCTTTGCAGAACCATTGTGGTGTCTTAGGCATTATGCACAAATTTTCCCTTGGAGATTAAAATTTCCAGTAGCGTATTTAATTTTGTTATCACAGTTGTTTCAGATAAAACAAATATTATGACAAGTAGAAAAAAATTTGCCTTACTAATATAAGAAATTACAATAAATGTTGAAAATTGCTTGCTAGTGTACTTAATTTACCTTTTCTTTTACAGTCATAATTACTTTGAGTGATTAATAATACATTTTATGGGTGGAAGGGTTTTATAGTCATAGCAAAAAGTATTTGGCTTGTTCAGGTGTTTCAAGAAAATTTTTAAAGAAAGCAGAGATTCACATTTAAAGTGAAGCTACCATCTTCTTTATAAAACCTGTAAGTTTACAAGTTAACTAGTTATTCTACTGAATGTTTTTAAGAGTCCAGATTGCATTTTAAGTGAGTTGAAGAAACTTTTTAAGTGTTTTAGAGAAATGAGTGTAAAAATATTGTTAACTAAAAGTAGACTTTGTTAGAATAGATAAAAGAAATTTTTTTAGATCATACTATATATTATAGTGCAGTTGCAGTTATTTTCCAGGAAGAATCATCATAGTTCCACAAAGGCTACCTGAAAGAATGCAAGGAACAACCCATTACCAAAAGTTGTATTTTACTCTGTAAACTTATATGTTGAAAGTGATGACCCTTCCCTTTGGGTCCCAAGGGTGTGGGAGGACAGCCCCTGCTGGGCTGCCTCCTCAGGCAGAAAGGTATTAATACTTCCAGTTATCTGCCTCTCAGTGTGCAGTGGGCTGCTTTTCATTTCGGTCCAATATGTGGCATTTTTTTCAAAGGAAACTTTGTATTCCTTTCTGACTGTTCTGTTGCAGCTTTTACAGTTTTTCACTGCTGGGATGCAGAGAGAGTGTGAGGTAGTGCTTTGCATTTTGCAAGACAGTGATTCTTTATTTTATTACAGAAAAAAGACCAACTCTGCAAGGCCAGATTAAATCATTCCTTTCACTTTTTAATGGGATTTGGATGAATAGAGTAAAATATGCACTTTGCATTCATTGATAGCATCTTTAGGTTGAGGTAATTGAGTCTTTTTTCCCTGACTGAATGAATAATGACTTCATCTGACCCTCAGCGAGGCCTGACACTCAGTCCTCCTTTGTCACAGCAGAAGGGTCTGTGCTTTGAAACATGCTCTACTTCCTCGGCTTCATTTTTCTTCATTCTAATCCAAAAACCTATTTTTCTCAATAATTCAAGCATAAACTATGTAGTAGTTGAAGTAGCGGAAATTGCAAGATATTTGTCCTCCTTGTGCTGCTCTTTAAATGCACTTGATAAATCCGGCGCCGGGCTCTTCAGCTGCCCGCTTCTCAAAGGAAGCACAGCCCTGAACGGGCATCCCTGCCAAACTTTCCAGAAGCCAGTCAGGGCTCCAGTGCGGCCTGCCTGTGGTTTGGGGGAGAGCGGGGAGCAGCGCCGTGACCCCTGGCCCAGAGGTGACCCCTGGTGCAGGACCGAAGGCACCTGCAGCCCCCTGCAAACTTGAGTGGGTGTCGGGGACGCAGCTGAGAGCAAGCAGGGTGTGACCTAAAGTCTCAGTGATGAGGTTGTGCAGGGTGTGAATGTTCTGGTCTGGACTGAGGTCCAGGGCTCTGACCTCCTGCCCTGGGGCCACGGGGTGGGCAGGGGCGGAGCCTTCTTGGTCCCTGCAGTGTCCGGGCAGGTGAGCAGGTAGGAGCCAAGCTCTAGGCAAATGTCAGGGCTTGTGGCTTCTGTGGTTCCCATGACTCTAGGCTGTTCTTTAAGGCCATGGTGTGGCATCCGGCATCTGGCAGCAGCAGCAACAGCACCAATGAAGGAATGTGACTTACCTACAAGCTGGGTTAAACAAGAAAACTTGGTGTTTTATAATTTTGTCACTGGTGTTCAGCTATTTTTTCAACTAGACTGGCTGTTTTCTGCAGGTAAAATCTCAGCGTTGACTCATTTTTCATAACCTCACACTGTAGCAGAAAATTCAGTAGACATTGACATTTACTTGTTTAATGAGTGGATTTTCTTCATAGCTGCACTTAAGTGAACTTTCTGACAGTTCTGTGGGTTTTTTCTGACTACAGGTTCTGATGTTCCCATGCGGATTTTTGCCAGATATTAATCACAATTAGATGGAAACTAAATACTGAGACGGAAAAGCTAACCTTGTTTTGGCCAAAATTAGGAATTTTCAAAAGGCACTAAAAAGTAAACCACGTATTATTAGCTTAGTAATTCTCAAAGTAGCATCTCATTTATTTTACCAAAGTCATGGCAACCACTTTTTAAATTATTCTCTTTCACAGTTTGTAGCAGATTGAGGAGGAGCTTGGTGGAGGCGAGCTTAGGGTCTCGTCCGGGTTTATCTGTCCGGGTCCCATGTGTGAGGAGCAGGCAGGGTGTTGGGCACCTGCTGGGCTGCGACTGGCAGTCCCCAAGGGTGACCATGGGTTCTGCAGGTCCCAAAAGGCGCCCACCAGGTCAGCAGGCAGGGAGCCAGCCCCAGCTTGGGAGTGAAGGGCAGCCAGGGTAAGGACAAGCCCACAGAAGTGGGAAGCACGGATTCAGATCTCATTGTGGGATGTCACTGGTAACAAGAACAGCAAATCGTGCGTGTGGCTTGCTTGGTACCAGGAGCTGTGCTTCATCTCCTTTAACCCCCTGAGTCTTGTTATGGGGGCACTTTTTTCCTTTTTTCCTTGAAGATTGTATTTATTTATTTGACAGAGAAAGGAGGTGAGGCAGAAGGAGAGGGAGAAGCGGGGTCCATCCCCAGGACCCTGAGACCATGACCTGAGATGAAGGCAGACGCTTCACCTACGGAGCCACTACGCGCCCTGGAGGCACTTTTCTAACCCCATTTTGTTGCAGATAAGAAAATGGGTTTGCTGTCTGCCCTAGGTCAGGTAGCTGAACCAGCATTCAAATTAGTCTACATTTGAATTCCCAAGGAAATGTCATTGCTACATGACCTCACCTCTCCCTCTGTGTGCTTGGGAAGCCTTTTTTGGCAAAGTTGAAGACCCCACCCCTGTGTCCACCCACATGCTGTGTTCCTTCACTGTGTGTGTGTGTGCTATGTACCACACTGTGTTCCTTCAACCAACCGACTTAGCCAGGAATGGCAGCGTGCAGGCCACCAGAGCTCAAGATCAAAGTTGTGCACTTCTGATTTGAGGAATGAACACTATCGCTGTTTCCAAGATCCCACACAGAATGCACCCCAAAATGAGTTCATTCCCATGGATATAACTTCCCCTCACGTTTTGCTCACCTAGGACACGATCCACAGAATGAATTTGAGGTTGTGTACCTTACTGGGAGAACCTAAAGTGTAGGATTTATGCAAGTTAATAAAGGTATTCATTCAAGCTAACTACCTTGTCTGTTGCTTTTGTGCTTAATTCAGAAAAGGTGTTTTCAGAGTCATTCCTGGCAGATGGGCATGACAGGCACCGTCCTGTTCCTGGGGGCCTCTCTCTGAACGTAAAATCCTTGTGTGGGAGTGGACTTACACATCAGCTGGTATAGCATGTGCAGAGGGACACACATGTCCACTCTCCACGGACTCAGTAAACCTCTGGTGTCCTTGCGCCCCATCCCGTGCCCCCTCTGCCCCAGTCGCCTGTCGTAGCATCTTCAGCCTGAGAAAGGATCTGGGTGTTTTGTGCTTGGATACTGTGGACTCATGTCTTTGTAAATTATTTCTGGAATTCTCTGGGGATTGTGATTCCCTTTCAGAAATTCTGCTTTAATCACTAAGAGGCTTTTCAGGAAACAAGTAAAGTTAATAATTGTTTTGTATTTCTTTAGAGTTCAGGTCAGTACAAGAG
Organism: Vulpes vulpes; assembly: GCF_048418805.1. Lineage (NCBI taxonomy): Eukaryota > Metazoa > Chordata > Mammalia > Carnivora > Canidae > Vulpes > Vulpes vulpes. The sequence continues at coordinate 57,953,314 of NC_132784.1, forward strand.
GAAACTTAAGGATGTCATTCATCACTATCATATATTTCAGATTTGTAATATTAGGGACATTATGGTCATGTTTTTGTTTTTCTTTCAGGTTGGTTTGTTGGATCTTGAGCTCAATCAACTGACCAAAGCACTGTTTGTGGCTTTAGTAGCTCTCTCGGTTGTTATGGTAACCTTACAAGGATTTGTAGGTCCATGGTACCGCAACCTGTTTCGGTTCCTCCTTCTCTTTTCCTATATCATTCCCATCAGGTAAGTTTAAGAATTAAGATAAAACAACTAACTGGTTTCATTGAGTATGAGTTTACTGAAATTTTATTTTTCTTAGTCTGGAAGAAGTTATCTGCAAATAAAGAGAAAGGAGCCAGGAACTCTGATGAATTTTAAGGAATGCTTAGAAAATATTTTGTGGGGGCTAAGTCAGTTTTGTTAGAATAATCTAGAAATCTGACACTTTTCGTTATATGAATGTTTTGATAATATAATATTCAAGAATTGGGAGATATTTCTTGATGAAACATAGTTTTGTTTACTGCTGATAGACTTTATTTCCAGTACCCTTGAATCTGTATGTGTCACGAAGTTGTATTTCAGAAACCATCTAATATATCTGTCAAGTGAGATAAAATATTGAGTAAGACAGTCTTTTTAATATGAACAATTTTTCAAAATGATAACCCATTTAACATGAGATTGGGATATAAATAGTTAATATTAGATGTCTACTGAGTTTAATTTACTAATACTTACAGTATAAGTACATTCTGAAATATTTCCACAAAGTTTATTTTTAAAAAATGCTTCATATATATGATTGAAAATTTTTACATGAATGAGCAATGAAGACCTAATAAATCATTCATAAATCATGAAGCTAGAATGACCATCTTCTGTAACCCTGAACGGAGTAGAATAGAACACTCATGCACCAAGGATGTAATAAGCATTTTGAAAGGAAAGGCATATCTTTACAGACCAGCTTTCTCCAAAAGTTTGTCTAAAAGTGGGGTCTCTTTCACTTGCATACATCACGAAGGCAGGGCCTGCATCCACAACTGCATCCTGTGCACAGTCCACTCGAGCCCAACCAGCCCCACTTGCTGTTTGAGATGGGGAGCCTGTCTCCACTCCTCTGAGAACACTCAGTCTTATGCATTTGCGACTGTTCCTGATGTAACTGGAGCTCCTGCCTCAGTAGACACTCAACCCTTGATCACCTCAGTGTCCTACCTGATGTGGCCAGCCTGCCTCCCAGCTCCATATGTCTCCTCTCCACCGCCACACCACATGCCAGGCTGGCCCTTCTCAGCCATGTGCGCCGCATGAATGCTTAGTGCTCACTGCCAACCAGTCACTTGGTATCATGTCACCCTGTTTGAATCCTGCTGCCATCTCCACTAGTCCTGATGCTTGTCTTACTTGTTTTCTGGTGCTCTGTGCTCACCACGCTCCATGAGGTGTGAGGGACCTTGTTTGACCCAGTGCCTAAAACAGTGCAGGGTGTGTCCTAGGGCCCTCACACCCTTACTGAGCAGACCCCTTACCTGTTCTGAGGAGCTGTGAGTGTGCAGATGGTCTGTCCAGCTGTCAGGCAGCGGCCTCATCACCACATGGACACATACTGGGTGCCAGCAGCGGGCACTAGGGACAGACAGATCTTTGTTCCCAGAAACTCCCTGGGTAAGTGGTAATAGGCAGAATATTAGCTATTTATCATCATCCCAGAACTGACCCATTCCACTGGGATGGCCCTGCAGGCAGTCTCTGGTATGGATGCACACATCCTGACCTGCACTGGGGATGTTGCCCAGTGCTGCAGGCAGACATCATGGGACCCAACAGAGAGGGCCTTGGGTCAGTTGCTGCCTTGTTGATTTACCACCACTCCTGCAGTTCCCTGAGTGGTGCACAGCACATATGATATCCTCAATGGAAGTATGTGGAAAGAGGGGCCCTGAAGGAAAGAAGTTTACAAATGTGATGAGTCTCCATCGCTAGTTTTCTCACTCTTACAGTAATATGACACAGAGTTAGTTCACTGCCAGACACAGCACAGCAGTGGGTATTTTTCCCAAAACTAGCATTTGAAGCCTCCCTTCCCTTTCTCTCTATATCTTCTGCAAGTCTGTCTTGTTCTGGTTTTTCAGTCAGTAGTTTTATATTTACATGTTCAGTCAAATGTGGAGAGACTTACTAGGCAGAATTATACCTGCATCCCTGTTTAGCTCCATAATGTCTCACGCCAACTTCAACGTAATGCTTTTCCTAGTTTTCCACAGTTCCAGAATACAGTTATACAGATTAAGGAGAAGGCATGAAAACCATAAAATCTAAAAAATGTATGATGCTAATTTAGGGAATTCGTGTTTATGTTTGATTCAACCAGGTTTGTTTTCCTTTTGCAAGGAATTTATATCATTTAAGATATCATTTAAGATATAAACACTTAGTATTTGGTAAACGTTCTTTTCAATTTAATAAGGGGAGGTTTAAAAAAAAATTTTTTTTCAAAGTGCACAGTTGTGGAAAGTTAAGTGCTTTTTCCTCTGTTGACCTAAAACATGCTTTTAATGGATGGACAGCTGACTGTTCCTTTTAGTGCCCAGTGTCTACCCTGACAATTGGATGACTCGCTACCTTAGCACATGCTCCTAGTTGGTTGCCGGGCAGAGTTACTGCAGGCTTACTGACCTGTGAATCCCCTTCCCCGGGCAACCACCTGCTTGCCCTCTGTGTCTAGTCTGTTTCTGCTTGGTAGGTTGGGTTCAGAGGCTTTTCAAATTTAATAAACTTAAAATCATAGAAATTTTTCTTTACAGAGTAAAATATTTTTGAGTCACTTGACATAATTTACTGTGTCCTTCAAGGAAAATATTACAAGGTTTAACTCATGTAATTGAAATGGACATATATTCCCTGCATTATTCCTGTCACCATAACAAAACACATACCGGTAGGCCGGGCGCTCGCAGTGTGTGTCTCTGCAGTACCTCTTCTGCCCACACGCTTCAGGGTGCTGTGACAGTCCAGCACATCGTCCAGAAAGCTGTCCTGTCAGTGCTGAGTCAGAAGGTGCATGTGGGCAGTAGAGGTGAAATGACACCGGCAGTGATGACTGCCTCCTCTGAGAAGCACTTGGGCGCCGTCTGGTCTAAGGTGCTGCTGTTGGTGGGGTCTGTGTACCTGGGGTAGCAGGGGTTTCCTCATTTGGCCCTCTGTGTACTACCCAGCTGCCTGAAGGAGTAAGTACCCAGCTCTGCTTAGGGTACCACTCATGCTGCACCGTAAGAACCCAGTATCTAAAATGTCAGGTAACACGGGTATGTTTGCTTCAGAACTTAGAAACTATCTCCATTAACATCTCTGTAGGGCCTCCTTTTCTGTTTAGCGTGCTTGGGGAGTGCCTGGGGAAAAGAGCGTTTCCAACATAGGAAACCAGTTGATGGTGGGGGAAGTTGGCAGCCTATTCAGATCGCCAAAGATGATAGTATTAGAGACTTGAAGGTTTGGCAAGCATGCCTAGGAAAGAAAGCCGAAGGGTGTGTCTGGGCAGCATTTTGCTGGAGAGATTAGGTGTGTGACTCCTGGACTTGCTCCCCCATCTCAGTAAGAGCCTGGAGGGCTTGGGTTATCCAGGACAGAGCTGCATAGGGGCCTCTTGTCAAGTGGTATGGACCGCTGTGACATGCAATGGGAGACCCACAGTTTGTGAGAATGTGTCAGTAGAAGCACTGCTGGCTCAGGCTGGAAGTTGAAACAACTCGCTGTGAGAAAAACTCGCTGGACTTCCCAAATCCTACAAACGTGCTGAGGCCACAGGCCTGACCCACAGGCCCAGAGAGCAGGGCCTCTGGTCACAGAAGACATTCCCCAGCTCTCCTAACCTACTGAGCAGTTCATAGTTACCCATGTGATCTGGGTGTTCTTTTCAGGTCCACGTTTTACTAGTAAAACATCTGTAGCTTGAGTTTGTGCTATTGGTGAAGTTATGAAAAAAACATTAATTTTACATAGTCCAGTTTATAAATGTCTTTTGCTGTTGGTTATCACTCTCCATATGTTGTGTAAGAAGCCTTTCTGGGCCCTGGATGATGGAGCTATCCTCCTGTGTTAGCTTCTAAAAGTGTTGCAGGGTTGTTTTTGACTGCTAGAAGCAGTGGGGTTTTTAAATAATGCAAAACAGGATTTTCACATATCACTGTTTTCCAACTCCAATTGTCTCAGCATTGCTTGTAAGAAAGACTGTCCCCCAATGACCTAGGACTCTTCTGTCGTGCGCCAGGGTGCCCACACTCACAGGCCACTTTGGGTCGTCTGTGCTCTTTCCCTGGGAGTGGTTTCTTTTCCCGAGCAAAGAACAAACTCACCTGAACCCATATACCTTTATCCTGAGTCAGTGTTTTCTAGAATAGGGCCTTCCTCCTCGTGCTCTTCAAGAGCACCCTTGTTCTCACTGGCCATTTGTGTTTAATATTATATCTTCCAGACTGTGAATCTGGCATCTCTCTCTTTTTTTTTTTCTTAAGATTTTATTTGTTTATTCATGAGAGATACAGAGAGAGAGGCAGAGACACAGGCAGAGGGAGAAGCAGGCTCCTTGCGGGGAGCCCAATGTGGGACTCGATCCCAGGACCCCCGGGATCACACTCTGAGCCAAAGGCAGACGCTTAACAGATCTTAAGCACTGGGCCACCTGGGCACCTCTGGTTTTGCTGCTACTTCTGAGACTAAAAACTACTTCAAAGTTAGAAGTTATAAAACAACACTATCGTCATCTTTGGCCCATGAGAATTAGTCTCTACTTGCAGGTAGAGCTTTCAGGCTCTGGAGTCGGGGGGTTGTGAGTTTGCATTCTTGCCTTGAGCCTACCTCAGTGGCCACCTCATTCTTGCTGTGGCCTCAGGAGGCCCCTTCTGTTCCTTCGTGGGGTAAAGTTGGTATTGAAAATACTGCACCAGTATCTGAATTCACTCTTCATGCCTTTGTCCTTCTGGCTCTTGTTACATTCATCTTCTTGAAGCAGTTTGTATTGTCTTTTAACATAAAAATGAGTAGCTCTTTCATAATTGCAAATATATTTATCTCATTTGCTATTTATTTATTTATTTTTAGATTTTATTTATTCATGAGAGACAGAGAGAGAGAGGCAGAGACATAGGCAGTGAGAGAAGCAGGCTACCTGCAGGGAGCCTGATGTGGGACTCGATCCCAGGACTCACGTTCTGCATACTTAATTATACAAGTAAAAAGTGAATACTTTATTTCAGCCATTTCAGGAAAACTGAGAGTTCCTTGGCCCTGCCCAGCACCCACCACTGGCTGCATTGTATACAGCATAGGTTCACAAGGCCCAGTGTCCTCACCTGTCCTTGAAGGCAGGGTGGCCTCTTGTGCAAGTGCTCATCCCGGATCGCTGTGCATATAGGGCACAGTAGTGAGGGTGCTGTGAGGTGCTTCCTTCCAGCCCTCCTCTCCTCTGCCGGTTTCACTATGGTCACTGTCAACCTTTGGGTAGGGAACTGAGCTCAGCTTTTCCAACTTTGAAAAGCATTTTCAATTTTGAAAACCTTCAACCTTTTCATGTGGTCCTTTTTGCCTGGTTAGCTTTCTTATTAATTTTTTGACGTAGTCACCACCTGCTTGCTTTGGGGTGGTTTGTCTCCTATACCTTTGCCATTTCTTTCTTCTTAGACTACCAGAGACACTTCATTTTAAGGTGATCAAATTGCACATAATTAATACTTTTATTTATTTATGAACAGAAGGAAATGCTAATCCTCCAATAGGAATATTTATTCCTCTCACATATTGACACAAAATATTTGTGCTCATTCCTCATACATGTATTTCCTGTTGCTGTGGAGAATGCTGTATGTGTAAGTACACGCACACAGCCCTCTTAGCACTAGCTGCTGCATAGCACATGCAGTATTTTACAGGGGCCCGCACAAAACAGCTGAAACAGTTCTGAGTGTTGGGGAAGTCCTGACTTACCTTGTTGCCATTCACCCCAATATCTGACCCTGTGATTAATATTTTGATTGTTCTGGATGCTGAGGAGATGGGCCGACATCATTCTGAATAGAAGGCAAGAGGATGAGTCTCCCTGAAGAGCGTCCTGAGTTTGCCCATGTCTTCCTAACTGGCACAGAGCAGGGCTGCATTCTCAGAGCGCTCCAAGGGCTCCAGGTCCTGGCACACTGCTGGGGTCCCGCTGCCTTTTACACAGTGTCTGACTCTCCTTGTAGCTCCAGGCTTTCTTTGGTTCAGTTTATCTGGAACACTGATGCTCCATTTATTTCTCCCTAAAACACTTATTTCAAATCTACAGTTTTCCCACACCCATTCAAAAGTTTAGTAATGTGATTTAGAATTTTACATGTACCAATTTAAACTACTTTCATACCTTACTAGATTTTCTATTTCTTAGGACCCGAGACTATACATTTTGTTTATTCTTGTGTGTGTGGCAGTGGACTCTTAGTGTATTTAGGTGTATGTCTACTTTCATTCCACTTATGTACATCTGTACCTTCTGAGCTCTAGAGCCTTGCTGACCACCTGCCTTCCCTGAGTGAAGCTCAGGCATGCTGCCTGCCCCCCCAACCCTTTTATTCCCTTTTAGCTCAGGGCCGGTCTTTTCTATAAAACCTTCTCCAAGTTTCCTCAGAAAGTTGAACATAGAACTAACCTATGACCCAACATTGCACTACTGGGTGTTTACCCTAAAGATAACGATGTAGTAATCTGAAGGGGCCCTACACCCCAATGTTCACAGCAGCCATGTCCACAAGAGCCAAACTAAGGAAAGAGCCCAGATGACAGGTGAATGGATAGAGAAGATGTGGTCTGTATAGACAATGGAATATCACTTAGCCATCAAACGATGAAATCATACCATTTATATCGACATGGATGGAACTGGAGGGTATTATGCTGAGTGAAGTAAGTCAGAGAAAGACAATTATATTATTTCACTCATACGGATTTTAAGAAAGAAAACAGATGAACATAGAAGAAAAGAAGGAAAACTAAAGATAAAAACAGAGAGAAGGCTAACCGTAAGAGACTCTGAACTCTAGGAAACAAACTGAGGGTCACTGGAGGGGTTGGAAGGTGGGGGACAGAATCACTGGGTGACAAGCATGAAGGAGGAGGGCACAGGATATGATGAGCACTGGGTATGATATAAGACTGAGGAATCACCGATCCTCTGAAACCAGTGGTACATTATATGTTAGTTAATTGAATTTAAAATGAAACCTTCTCTGACTATTCAGGCCAGTGATCACCTGTGCCAGTAACCACTTAGTAACCTGCTTTTATGCATTAGTGCCATTTCCCATGGTGACCTTGCGAATATGTGGCATTTTACATGTACTATTACTGAGGCTCAAAAAGATCAGATTTGGGGCAGCCTAAGTGGCTCAGCAGTTTAGCGCTGCCTTCAGCCCAGGGCATGATCCTGGAGACCCGGGATCGAGTCCCACATCAGGCTCCCTGCATGGAGCTTGCTTTGCCTTCTGCCTGTGTCTCTGCCTGTGTGTGTGTGTGTGTCTCATGAATAAATAAATCTTTTTTAAAAATCAGATTTGTCATTTGTCCAAGATCATGGAACTAGTAAATTTGGAAATTAAGAATCAATTCAAGTCACACCTAACCTCAACCCTGCAAAATTCAGTTATTCATGTTTCTTCCTGATGGAGCGTAGAAATCAGGGTTTGGAGAATTTGGGAAGGTGAATGGCACGGGAAATCAAAGGAAAAGGAGCCTGGACTTAGTGGCCACTTGTGGGGTAGTTGGAGGGGTGGTCCTGTCCTTCACCAGAGGGAGAAATGTGAGTACATTTGATCTCTTTTGTCCAGTACTGGAAGAGAGGGAAATGGGGCTGTTACTTCTGTTGTCCGTCTTCATGTTAAGGTATCTGTGATGACCCTGAGATCGAATACACTGGTCTGAACCTGAGATATGGGTCCAGACTCCTAGCGCGGATGTGACTGTCGCCCTCAGCATGCGCAGCATTGGCAGCGTTCAGCCCCTGAGGATCTCGGTGCCACTCCTTGCCGTCCATGGTGTGTTGTACAGAGGTGATGGGGTGCCTGGCCTGCTGTCAGTTGGGCGTCAACTCTTGGTTTCAGCATGGATCTTGATCTGGAGGTCATCGGTTCGGCCCCACATAGGGCTCCGCACCCCCCAAAAGAAGTAGAGGATGTCACAAAATGAAAAATGCAGGGGGAAATTTCAGATAAAACAGCATCTGTGCTATTTCCCATAGATGACAATTAACAGGACTACTTTTGATAGAACTTCTTGTTAAAAAGACTTTTCTTTTGCTCAGTTTAAGATCTAAACAGAAGCCTCAAGCAGGCAGGAGTGCCACTGAGCCCTTCCAGGGGCCGCGGCCTGTCACACAGTGACACCTCGGCAATAGGTCTCACAGGTGTCGAGGGCTCACGTGCTGTCCTCAGACTGCCTGGCAGGGCTGCTGAGTCAGGAGAGAGCCCCCCATTCACGGCATCCTAGAGCTCCGCGGGGTCCATGTGACAGTGAGGGTCACTATTGCTGCCTTGTTCACTCAACGTCCAAAGTGGCACACAGCTTTTCCACTCAGTGTGGGTGGAGTGGATCACAGTTGGCCAGTTAGCAATAAGATGAGCTTAAAATATATTTGGTATCCATTACCTTATAATCTTTAAGTGTAATTCTCAAAATGATAGGCTTAATGGGTTATTTACAAGTCATGTTCCTATAAACTACTTTACTAGTCGAACAGAGTTCTAAATTTTAAAATTCTACAAATTACGTTACTAAAAAGTAAGCTTAGTGATGCTAATTATACTCTGTCAAATTCATGTTTGAAGTTTGAGCTTCTAGCGATTTTTAACATTAAAAAGCAAATATACTAACATTTTACCAAAATATACAATGTGTATAAACTGAAGCTTCTGCTTCCTATGTGATATTACAGTCTTAGTTGAAGATATATTTTTCTTGATAGCTTTTGTTTGTAAACTGAACTTGCCTTGTGCTTTGTTTTAACCTAAAGACTATCCACATTCTCTTGTTCACCAGCCTTCAGGGTACCTGTAGTCACCCGAAAACATCCCATGGGTGTTTATCGTGACACAGTATTTCAGGAAATAACAAATCCTTACAGCTCTGAGGCGATAACAGTTGTTTTATTAAATGTAAGTGCTCGCAATTTGAAGAGAACACCGTGGAAGAGCCTAGCAGGTGCTCCTCGGGCTCTCACTCAGCCCCTAGCCCAGCAGCCCCTGCGCACTCTTGGAGGGGAGTCTGCCAGACAACGGGCTCCTCGTGCCTTGTGCTGCTTGAGGCAGTCTGACACTTTCCAAAATAATTTGACCAGGATACACAGAGAAGAAAGTCACGTTCTTCCTCCATGTGGGTCTCTGGGCCCGCAGAGCCAGCACACCAAGCTCTGTGGGGCGCCACCACCCGCCCTGTGCCCCATGTCCACTCCTGGGTCAGGGGTCTGTCCTATCGCTGGTACCTGTCACAGATGAGCCCAAGCAAAAGCATGATGTTGCTTTTCCTTCCTCCAGCCCCAGGCACCCCCACCTTCCCAGACACTGCTCCTCGGCGGCTTCTCGAGCCTCTTCCATGCACCGGCCCCCTGGGTGCCTCACCACAGCCCCACAGAGAGAGTGTTGTCTGTGCCCCAGAGTTTAACAGGAGGTCCAGGGGCACACAGAGGTTGGGTGCCCAGTGCCCCTGGTAGCTCCGGACCTCATAGCCCGGCTGCCTTCTGTCCGCAGTGCCCCTGCCATCCCGGGACCAGGCCACCCGTGAGGCCGGGAGGCTGCTGTGTTCTGTCCCCATGCTGTCCTGCAGCGTCTGCCCTCCCTGATTGCTTGGCCTTCTGGTGGTAACAGGACCATAAGTAGCCCAGAGACATTGAGGTACTGTTTGAAAGCTGTGTGCTTGGCAATTAAAACTTTTCTTTCTGACCAGTAGCGTTCCTAGGGTTTTTAAGATGTGAGCTTTATGGACAAATAGCCCATTATGAATATTTTAATTTTCTTTGACTTACTTACAGACTAGACTCTCTTCACTAACTCTGAGTCCTTCACATTCCTTTTCAAGTGTACATTTGTTAGTAGATGATAGATCCATATGAATTGCCATTTTGGTCAAAATGATTGACTGTCAGCAGCTTCGCCACATTGTGTTGATACATTATATCTGCTGTTTTCCTGACAGAATCAAATTAGGTGCAGATTTTTTTCTAGAGTTTGAAGCATATCTGAATGATCCTAAGTCTGAATATGAACAAGAGCAGGGTGAGGCCAGACTATAATGAATGAGGGTATGAGCAGAATGAGTCCATCCGTTAAGCCCAGCAAGTAGCTGAGTGCAGCTTGGGTAACAGAGGAGCCGTTTATGAAGCGTCATTCAGGCTCTGGCTCCACCTAGTCCAGGGACTAGAGACGACAAGCACTGACCATCTCTCTGACCATGAAACCCAAGCTCTGCATCATGGTCTGGCCCCCACCACCTCCGATCCCCCCTCCTGCCACTGTCCCCCTCAGGCCACACCACCATCCTGGGCCTTCGGGGGGTCCTCACCTGGGCTCGGAAGCCTGGCATTCTCAGGGCCTAGTCTTCCTTCTAGGATATGTTGGGTCCCAGCAGTCATCCTCACGGGAAAAGTATTCTGTTTGTTCTTGTAAAATGAGTAGATGAAGATTATGATGCATTTCAAATATCTGTTCCCAGGGAGATATGCATGATTCCCTTACACACATGAGCAGCCCATTCTAGTATCCTCTACAAACATGGCGTGGGGCGTAAAAAGGTTTCTAGGCTTAAGTGTTAACAGATTCATGTATTTTAAAGTCTGAAATCTGGTATTATCGTGAGGTTCAAGATAATAAGTCTGTATGGAAAACATAAGCATGAAGGTATTGCATAGGTTTGGAGCAAACTAACCACTGTGGTGGGTTTTATTTGGCAGTTTGCGAGTGAACTTGGACATGGGCAAAGCCGCGTACGGATGGATGATCATGAAGGATGAGAGCATCCCCGGCACAGTCGTGCGGACCAGCACCATCCCAGAGGAGCTGGGGCGCCTGGTGTATTTGCTGACTGACAAAACAGGTACTGCTGCTGGTTCATGTTTGCCTTTGGTGTGCTTGCTTCCATCCAGTCCAGGCTGATCCTGGGTGTGTATGCGCATAGTGAATATTGAAGTCATTCAAATTTAGAATTTTCCAGACTTCACCTGAACACTGGCACATAACTAACTGGATAAGCACACTATCACTAGAATTAGTAAAATTTTAAATTCTTTGTTTTGTTTTTTTTTAAAGACTTATTTATTTATTTATTCATGATAGACTTAGAGAGAGAGACAGAGGCAAAGACACAAGAGGAGGGAGAAGCAGGCTCCATGCTGGGAGCCCGACGTGGGACTCGATCCCGGGACTCCAGGATCGCGCCCTGGGCCAAAGGCAGGCGCTAAACCGCTGAGCCACCCAGGGATCCCATGTTAAATTCTTTGAGATTTAAATGACACATTTGTATATTTTTAATTCTCTGCTGCCGTACCATTGTTTGTCAGGTGTTAGGTGTATTTCTTACACCTCTTCGGCAGCTTGTTTCTTACAGGATGGTACTCCTGAGCTGTTGACGTACAGAACCAGACGTGTGTGGATTTGGTATTTTAACAGTAACATTCTCCTAGTGAGCCTTACCAGCAACTATCCCACCCTCACATCCATGCCCCAAATTCTATCTGTTCTTATTTCATTTTTAACTTTTTTCATCAAAGCATTCTTGTCAATTCATAAGATACTAAATAAAAGATAAATCGAACCCAATGCTATAGTGAAAGTCCTATCAACAAGCTAAAGTCCCTCCGTGATTTGTTCATTCATGGTTTAAAATCCTGGTCATTCTTGGAACACCCAGGTGGTTTAGTCGATTTAGCGTCCAACTCTTGGTTTTGGCTCAGGCCATGATCTCAGGTCATGAGATTGAGCCCCAGGTTGGGCTGCTTACTCAGCATAGAGTCTGCTTGAGATTCTCTTTCCCTCTGTCCTTTCCCTCACTCACATGCATGTGCTGTCTCTCTAAAAATAAATACATCTTAAAAAAAATTTTCCTAGTAATTCTTGGTCAACTAGAACTAAGAATATTTGTATAACTTATAAAATATATCTCAAATAAAATTCAACATTTTTAATAACATACTATGAAAAGCTTACCACAATCAGGAAAAAAAGAAATCCATCAACACTATTCTCTAATGTGTTTTATTCCTTATTGTAAGACACATAGTAGAAATAAGCTGTACAACCAAAAGAAGGAGCAGATATTTGTAGATGAAACAATGAACCAAGGAATCAGCTGCTAAAAGTAAGAATCAGTGAAGTGGCGCATCATAGGTGGAGATAACAAAATAGCTCCTAGCATGTGGAGTAGCCTTAGGAGTGCGGTCCCTGCTCACCGTAGCACGAGCGAAGGTGAGACACATGAGCATGAACGTGAGGGGAGGGATCCCTGGGTGGCGCAGCGGTTTGGCGCCTGCCTTTGGCCCAGGGCGCGATCCTGGAGACCCGGGATCGAGTCCCGCGTCGGGCTCCCGGTGCATGGAGCCTGCTTCCCCCGCCCCCCCCCCCCCCCCCCGCCTGTGTCTCTGCCCCTCTCTCTCTCTCTCTCTCTCTCTCTCTGTGACTATCATAAATAAATAAAAATTAAAAAAAAAAAAAAAAACTATGAACGTGAGGGGAGTGAGGGATGTGCATGAGGATGATCAGACCCAACAGCAATGAGAAGGAAGATGCAGATGAACGGAGGGGCAGACTGTGGTCCCCAGCATGAGGTCCCCAGTGTGAAGATACAGGATTCCGTAGAGCCCGCCTTCTCCACAAAGTGATAGTTTTACTGCAGTTCTGTCAAAATCCAGTTGCTGGTGGTGTTTTGTTTTGTTCAATTTTTAAGTTTAAAGTGGTTTTTAAATTTATTTAGGTCATCCCTACCCCCAGTGTGGGGCCCAAACCCACAACCCCAAGATCAAGCATCACACACACACACTCCACCGACTAAGCCAGCTGGACACCTTGATGGCATTTGATTTTGGTCAGGGCTTGTCATTGTGGCCCATCGCGGACTATCCAAAGAACACTGACGTAACAAGGGGCTCAGGCTCGGGAAGGGAGGCTGAGAGATGCCCTCAGATTTCTCCCTTCCTGACCTCGTTGGGCTGACAGGGAAAGATTTCAATGAATGAACCTGTAACAATGTGTAAAATAAGCAGACATGCCATCACGGAAGTTGGGGTATTTCTGGAAGGACAGGTGGAATGATTTTGCTGGAGAAGCTGGAGTGAAGCAAACCCAAACTCAAAACGGTTCCTGAAGTGACCCCACAGGAGAGAGTCCTGGAGAAACCGTGAGGTTACAGCACACAGTATGTGAGGGGAGGCCCGGGGGGCCGTCAGGCTGCCCAGCAGCAGCAGAAGAAACGCACCCTCCTGCCCATGCTTGGTGCCTGGATGTCGTGTGTAAATGCAGCAGGCGCTTGGCTTCCAGCATGTGCAGGCATAGATTCTGTTTACAGAGAAACCCAGAGGAGCCTGAGGAAAGGCTGTTGGATTACAGGGGAGCTTAAGGACATCTTTAAATTCAGGGTCAGAATTAAACTACATCTCCCTATGCCTGCAACACTGGGGGCATTTAGTTTCCAGAAGCCCACGTAGAGTAGCAGCAAAACACGTAACATAATTAGAAATGAGTTCAAGCAGAACGTACAAAGCCTGTGTGGATGGAAGAGCTGAGTGGATGGGCCCATGTTCTTTGCGATGAGGACTGAGTGGCGAGGCACTGACATCATCGTCCCCCATGTGAAGTCCCACCTGTGAGGCGCACGCTGCCCCGGGACCTTGTCTGCACTGTCAGCAGGCGTGGTGCCCGGCGCACCCCTCGTCTGTCCCAATGGACAAGCCTTGGCAGCCTCCGCACAGCGGTGTCCCTCCAGCCTCTGTTACCCGGGGGGACACATGTGCGTCTGCAGCAGACCAGTGTGAGAATGTTCACTGTGTCATCTCAGACAACAAAACCAAACTGAGCATAACTCAGAGAAAGCCACCGTGAGTACAATATAGCCCATGGACTGTTTGTACGGCAGTGACAGATGTCACGGTTCACCTTGGGCCGGGAGAAGTCTGGGACCTCCCCTTTAGAGGCCTGGACTCGAGGGGGATGCAGGTGTAGTCTAGGCCATCCTGTTTGCACCACAAGTCCTCTCGTGGCCCCTTCAGTCTGTATGTAATGTGCTTGAGGGTCACACTGACCTGTTTGTTCAGCTCCGTTTACAGATAGGAAGCATAAGCCAGAGGGCAGCGGGTATGCTTGAGGAGTAACTGGTTCTCTCTCCTCTCCCCGTGTCTCTGGCTGTGGGAGAGCAGCAAGGGAGGAAGGATTTGTGACATTATTTCTCCTCAAAATGCTAACTTTTCATTTTGCATTTTAAATAGTAATGGGATCATCTTTGTGTAGCTCCTCTTTTTTTCTTTGGATTCTGAGTTACATCTAGGATAAGGATGAGTGGTTTTGCTCAGAGTCATAAAGGTAAAACCACATTTCCCTATGTCTCACTTTGCGACTTTTACAAAGCAAAAATAAATAATCTGGGCTCCTGAGACTTAAAAAGAATTACAGAAAATTATATAAAATATATTAGAGAAAATCTGCATTTCATTTTCCAAAAGGCCTATTTGTGGCAGTGGTTGTTGGAGGGACCTCCTATCCTTACTTCCTAGTGGTGGAGCTGCATGGAGTTTTAAACATTTTTAGTATTTTTTTAAATTTCTGGTCTAGAACTTTTTCAGAACCTTTCTCAATAAGGTAAATGGCACTTACGGAGCACATGTGGTGTGCCACACATTGCAGTAGCCCCGTGCCTGACCTGGGGTTGCGGGGCCACAGGCACGGTATCTGCCACTGCTTCCCCTTCACGGCTGCCCCTGCTCAGGCCAGGCTCCCAGGAGCACTCAGAGGAGGGAGTGTGGCTATGGCTGCTCGAATAGGCCACACTGACCAAATCGTAGGTGTACAACGTCAAGGACGAGTTGTGTAGCTGTCACGTCACTGCAAGCACATAGTAGGACTTAGTGCTGTCCTCACTTTGACTTTATAGAAACTGGCTCCTCACATAGATGGAGGCTTGAGCCCTCACCTCTTAACAACACATGGTCTTGGGCAGACCCCCAAGCCTTCCAAGCAAAGCCATGTGTTGTCAGCCAGGAAGGTTTTGTGGCAGGTGGTGGCAGACGTGCGCTCACACTCACTCGCCCTCCGCCTGGGGGTCCTGGTGCAGCTGCATATCTGGTGCCTACTGGTTAGTGTTGTATTCCAGAAGCTGGAGTGACTATGCTCTCTTTTATTCCTTCCTTTTGTCACGTGCATGATTCATATCCTTCACTGCCCCCTCAGTACATCCAGAGTTGGTCAGTCACCATGTTGACTTCCACCATCACAGAGGGTCTCACAGGGTAGTAGATTGGTAGAAGGGTAAAGAATTTGGGGTGTGAGACAGTTTGCAAACATCATCTGCTGAAACGATGAAGAATGAGCTATTGTGTGAGGAGCCTTTTGCTGCTGACATAATCATAAGGTGGTCCTTGGCCTGATTGTGATCAGGCTTGTGCCTCATCAATAAGCTTTCTGACAAGAAGCGTCTATCACACTGCCTCTCGTTTGCCCCGGCAGAACAGAAAATGAAGTATCTCGTGATTGCGTTATAGTTTCCTTCTTGTGGACAAGAAAGCAGTGTGGTGTAATTAGGTTTGATTGGGGTGCACGTTTCCGGTAAGATCTGAAATTAATGATGTTGCTATAGTGACACATGTGTGGCCACCAGTGCGTGAAACATGAAGTAATTCATTCGACAAGAGCAGACATCTGTTAGCTGCCAGGATACAGAGCGTATTGACACTGACCAGGAACAGTAGACATGCCGTGATAAATGAGCAAACGGTGTTGGCACGCCAGGACAGGTCATTTGTACCGAGTCCACTGCAGCTTGCTTCTCTGCACTGGCTGCTCTGACAATGCCATTGCTTAGAGAGCAGTGCTGCCGAGAACTCATCAATTTTAAAACTTAACTCAGGCTGCAGCCTGATAAAGAGCAAGGCACGAATTCCTTTGTTGGGAATTTTTACGTTCATGTGGAACAAAGCGTTACCAAACCACACCCTGACACAACAGGTTGGCAGAACATGCTGTGGCTCTAGCACTCGTGAGCCCGCTTGCCCTGTGTTTTGCAGCAGGGTCACGTCCGCTCCCAAGGCCATGTC
Source organism: Vulpes vulpes (assembly GCF_048418805.1). Taxonomy (NCBI): domain Eukaryota; kingdom Metazoa; phylum Chordata; class Mammalia; order Carnivora; family Canidae; genus Vulpes; species Vulpes vulpes. The sequence goes on from NC_132784.1 coordinate 57,969,632, forward strand.
CTCTGCGGTGGGAAGCTCTGTTTCCAAGGTGGGCAGGGGCGGCGGAGCATGACGCATGAGCCTCATGGGAGAGATTTAGAGGTGGGTGTTACCGTCCTGTGGGCCAGGGCCAGCTGGGTATAGCCTCTCCTGCCTGAGGAGGACGGCTTGCGCATCCAGTGCCAACACACTTGCAAGGTGGGGCTGGTATGGTGATGGACTCATGTGTGCACTTGTGTGTGTGCTGGGCCATTCACACTGGTTGAGACATTTGGCACAGGCAATGTTTGAACAGATGCGTATCATACCGGGAATCACCATCTTCTGAGAAAGCTTCATTTACAGCAAATATAATATGTGACTCCAAATTAAATGTCAAATATTTTAAAGAATATTACCACACTCTGCAGTGTGGTAAAATAGTCTTAGCCACTTTAGAAGTTGTTTCCATTCCTCATTCCTTCTTTGTAAAATCTGAGTGGCTTTGTGTTCTTGGCACCATTGATCCCATATGATCATTACTTACGGCAGGTCCCTAACCAGAACCTTCGCTGGAAATCCTTGGGTCTGGGTGGCGGCCTGTCCCTGTCTGCCGCAGGTGGAGTTCTCTGTGTTACTTTGCAGCTGCTTCTCTAGGACGTCTCCCCTCCATGGATGTGAGAGGGGTGCCAGGATTTTCTTAGAAATTGATTTCCTCTTTGCCTGCTTTTGCTCATTGTACTCCAAAGCACTTTGCTTTATTAAGGAACTACAGCATTTTCGTTTTTCAGGAAGCACAAACACAACTTTTGTCAAAGGGCATTTTCTGTCCCTGGTGTACTCATAATGGCCAGGTTGCTTCCCAGCAACCTGGGGGGCATCTGTCCACCCGAGTCAGCCCATCCCCGTCATGAAGCTTCAGATTTGGGACATGCTAATACTTGTATTCAGATAACAGAGACTATACCACCTATCACCTGGTTGAAGTCATGAAAATTGTTTAAAATTTGAAAAACAATTTTGCATTCCTGACTCTTTTAGTGACTGAGTTCACGTTAAATGTCCCTGCTGCACAAGAGAGCATAGAAAGTCAGAAACTAGCCTTGACTCTCCTGTTTAATGTTCTGTAGGATCCACTCTGAGATAAAAACATCACTGAAATTTAAAAAACTACTCCAGGATTCATTAGTATGTTAAGAGATAATATGCACTGCTCACATCGAGAAGTGTCTGCATACATACTCCAGTTTCTCTAACCCAGTATTTATTCAAGTGGCAAAATCAGAGTCAGATATTTCATTGTTCATTTGGTGAAATAATAGTCATTTGTTTGAAAATGTCCGTTATAGCCTCTGTAAAACATGATTTCTTAGCAGCTGGGACGATGGCACCAGATGCAGTGTTTGGGCCAGCAGGCTGCTGGGGCAGGCCACACCAGTATGGGGCACACCTGCTGCTCTACCACCGGTGCAGGCAGAGCTGAGGAGGTTTCTGTCCCTCACAAAGCCACCTGGGGAACTGCAGCCCCTTGCTCACCTGCCCCCACTCTGCCCCGCAACCCCTGATGGGCCCTGTGCCTCAGTAGGTCTGTCTGTGCCAGATGTCTCCCACGAATGGGTGCACACACCGTGTGGTTTTTGTGTGTGGCTTTTTCCCCAGGTTGTCCGCACTGTCTCGTGTGTCATTACTCCATTGCTTTTTATTGTGGGATAATATTCCATTGTATGAATAAACCACATTTTATTTATCTGTCAACTGAAGGACATTAGGGTGGTTTCTGCTTTTTCTGTTAGGAACAATGCTGCTATGAGCAGGGTTCTAGCCAAGGGAGCTAGGCAAGAAGAAGAAAAAGGCATCCATGCTATAAAGGAGAGTAAAACTGGTCTTTATGCAGAAAATCCTAAGGAATCCCCTAAAAATCTGTTAGAATTGATAAAGGAGTTTAGTAAGGTTTAAGATACAAGATGAATATATAAAAATGAATTGTATTTTGATATACTAGCAACAAATTATCCAAAAATAGGATTAAGAACAGAATTCCATTTACAATGGCATCAGAGAATAAAATCAGTACTTTATAGTGTTAAGATGGCAATAGGATTTCCCAGATTGATTGACAGATTCTACAAGATCCCTCTCAACATTCCAGCTGCCTTCTTTGCAGAAACTGACAAGCTGGTCCTAACATTCCTGTGGAAATGCAGGGGCGCCAGAGTGGCGTCAACAGTGTTGGGAACAGAGGTATCGGCAGGCAGGCTGGGAGAGCAGGACGTCCGCCTCACACCACACCAGCGACCTAAATGTAAGATTGACCTAAATGGTCGGGGTTTCTGTAAACTGTGGAGTTTTCAGAAGCTACTCTAAATTTGTTTTCTGTTTCATTCTCTTTTGCTGTGTTAAGCACCAGAATAAAGAACTTTTAGGATCTAGTTCAGTATAAAGCTTTATAAACATAACCCACAAGGAGATAGGAAGAGTTTAAATCTGGACTTACATTTTCTTGTAATTATTTTAAACTAAAATTTAAATGCAGCAGTATATTTACTAGTTTAGCATCTGCTGGTATGTGTCTGTGGTTACTCTGTGGCCTCAGAATTTCTAAAGATCTTGGTGGATTACTCTAGAGATTTCTCCAAACAGCAGCAAGAAGCAAATGTGATGGCATAGTTAGAGTTTATTATCTCAGAACCTGAAATGCTGTCATCAGGGTAATTGAGGACAAGTAAAATAGCAGCCATTCTGCAACCCCAGATTTGTTGACTAGAAATAGTCTGTGAGGGGACCAATGGTCATGGTTTGTTTGCCTTTGGTTTTGGAAAATATTTGTTGTCCATCTGGAGTATTGCATTTGGGAATGCCAGAATGTTCATCCTCAGTAATCTCTGGAGCAAGATGCTGCAGAGTAAACAGTCGACTTGTGACTTAGCCATGTGCCACCCTTAGGCCGTGGTGGATTGACGGGCTCAGGCCCTGATCACCGGTACCAGTTGACCTCACAGGAAGAGGGCAGCAAATGTACCTCCGGTCGAGATGCTGTGCCAATGCGCAGAGTGCCCGAGAGCCCAGGGGCTCGATGGAGACAGCACTGTGGGCGCATGAGCAGCCAGGTCCAGACTGCAAGGAACAGACGGTTCATTTACAAGGAAGAACAAGAAAACAGGGAAGGCTATGGAGTCAGGCTCAGGAGACTTCTCCTGGACCTGCACTTCACAGACAGCGTGAGAACAGGATGGGAATCAGTCCATGCCTGGTTATTTGATGCTGAGGAGCTGCTGCTGTTTGTTGTGATAACATGGGGCTGCACTTACTGTAAGAGCCCCTTCTGTTATTAATAACACTGACTCAATCAGGCAGGAAGGGGCGGGTCCCAGGCCAGTTCCAGCTGTGATCTTCGGGGGCAGCTGGAGGGGGCCCCCAAGGCAGTCCTGGATGAGAAGAGGCATCCATATGGTGCTTTATGTGACACCATTCTGTCCACTTTTATGTACGTTGAACATTTCCCTTAAAAAATACAATAGGGAGAGACATCTGGGTGGCTGAGGTTGAGCATCTGCCTTTGGCTCAGGGTGTGATGCTGGAGTCCCGGGATCGAGTCCTACAGCGGGCTCCTTGCATGAAGCCTACTTCTTCTGCCTGTGTCTCTGCCTCTCTCTCTGTCATGAATAAATAAATAAAAAATCTAAAAAGAACAAATACAATAGGATTGGAAGGAAGAAAACACATTCCTGATATTCAATTCTTGTCACTTATGTTTCTTATGTTTGTAGTGGAGATTTCTTGCATGTTTTGCTTCATCCCCACTGTTGGTACATACGTGCATGTACACAGGCACACACACTTGCAGCACAGTGAGAACAATGCTCAGGTGCACCGAGGGTGTTCCGGGTGCATTTGCATGCAGTAGGGCATCTAACAACATCTAACAACAAGACACCCAAAGTCATAGTGGTTTTCTTGACATCTGCTCCCTTACTAGAGCAGCATAAATGTATCAGCACCTGACTATATAATCAGGACCTTCTGGCTCATCGTTTCCATGGCAGGACCACTCCTACTCCTCTTCAGTTCCTCCAGGATGTCTATAAATCTTCCTCTCATGAAACTCGCTCAGTTCTTCTTGCTCAGCTTTGGCCCACTGAGGCAGAGGTGAAGAGTGTGTCCCCCCTGAAGGTGGGATCTAAAGAATCGGTCTCTCCCATCGCAGATTCCATATGAGCCAAGCCACCCCACACTCCCCACGTGTCTCAGGCCAGTTTTGTGCCACACCCCAGCTTCCTGCTCATGCTCCGAGGCTGCCTCCTGATGTTGGTGGCAGCCTTGTTACCACTCAGTGCAGACCTCCAAAAATCAATTCACATGGGAACACATGTGGTTCCGTGTTAAGCACCACAAGTAACTACAATTTGCCAAGTCAGTAAATGTTAAAAAAAAAATTCAAACAAACCTAGTTATTTTTCAGGACAGGAGGGTATTAAGTAACAAATAGTCTCCTGCTTTTGCATGCAGTGCTTTCCAGTCTTGGGCTCTATATGGGGAATATTTTTCATCTGGTTGGGAAACAGTAATGTAATTCTTTCAATTTCTGTCCTTTGATGGCAGTATCCTATATATTTCTGCCAAACCTCCCCTTCCTATTTATGTATTTATTTTTATTTAAATTCAGTTAGTTAACATATACTATGTTATTAGTTTTAGAGGTAGGAATCAGTGATTCCTCAGTCTTATATCACACCAGTGCTCATCGCATTACATGCCCTCCTTCATGTCCATCACGCAGTGACCCCGTCCCTCCACCCCTCTCCCCTCTAGCAACACTCTGTTTGTTTCCTGTGATTTAGAGTCTCTTACGGTTTGCCTCCCTCTCTGTTTTTATCTTATTTTTCCTTCCTTTCCCCTATGATCCTCTGTTTTATTTCTTAAATTCCACATACGAGTGAAATCCCATATGATACTTAATCTTTCTCTGACTGACTTATTTCACTCAGCATAATACCCTCCAGTTCCATTCATGTCATTGTAAATAGGAAGATTTCATTCTTTCTGATGGCTGAGTAATGTTCTATCATATATATAGACCACATCTCCTTTATCCAGTCATTTGCTGATGGACATCTGGGCTCTTTCCTTAGTTTGGCTCTTGTGGACATGGCTGCTGTGAACACTGGGATGCAGGTGCCCCTTTGGGTCACTTGTATCTTTGGGGTAAACACTCAGTAGTGCATTTGCTGGGTCATAGGGTGGCTCTATTTTCAACTTCTTGAGGAGCATCCACGCAGTTCTCCAGAGTGACTGCACCAGGTTGTATTCCCACCAGCAATGGAAGAGGATTCCCCTTTCTCTACAGTCTCACCAACATTTGGTACTTTAAAATATGTTACCTTCATGAAGGACAAAATATAGCTAAATCACGTTCTTAGCACATTTTGCCTTGGTGAAACTAAACTATCACTCAGTAATTATATCTAATACTGTATTTAAATCCGTGAAGCTTAAAATCATCCTAATTTTACAGTTTTGAAGCAAAGATTGATGCCCTTGACAGAATAACCATGTGCAGTGGTCCCCACTGTCAGGTGCACAAGCTTTCAGTCACGTGGATATGTGCTCCTGACCCAGCCCTTCCTGGGTGGCTGTGCTTCCCGTGTCAGCATTTACCCCTTGCATGAAAAGTATGTTTCCCGCAACACTGCTCTGTCAGAACCTTTGGTGCGAGCCAGTGTCCTAGAGAAGGTGCAAGCAGAAAGCACTTGGACCTGTGTCCGTAGCCTTGCTCCTCCTTATAGCAGGTTTCCTCAAGTGACCAGTTGTATGCTGTGTGTGGTGCTTATGCAGCTAAGGGAGTTCCGTTTTTGTATCATAGTTTACTTTTATGCCCTGTTTATATTCTTTATGTTCTGCAGACTGTATGAACTCATGGTAAATGTGTATTTGCCCCATTTATGTGCTATCTGGGTTTTATGAGTCCAGTGTGCCCACATCATCTCCCAGACAAGCTGACTGTGGCTTTGCATGGCTTTCTCTCACTTTAGGTCACTTTGAATTGCTTGTTGGGCAGCAGTATTGTGTTGCCTTCTTGATAACAGCAGCATTCAAGTACCTTTTTCCTTCATAAGTGGAAAGTGGGAAAAAGATGCAGATACCAAGTGTGAAATAAATATTGTTCTCATAAACATGATACAGTTGAGGCGACCATGGAAATGCTTTTGGAAGGGAGCAAGGTCAAGCAGCCATCACTGAGCTTTGTCTTTGCGCTTTCTTAGCCTTGAACCACTTGGCAGCATATTCAGTTGTGAATGGAAAGACTCGGGTGAAGGGGTGAATTGCTGGGAGCATCATGTCTAAAAGGCGAGACACAAGGACTATGGGTCTTACATTCCCGTTAATTCTCTAAAGGGATCCTTCTCTTTTCCTCACTCTGTATACTGCGTGCAACCAGCATTCTCTTGTGTAGAGAATAGTTCTCAGACCTCAAATCTTTGTGATGGGCTTTCTCCCTGGGTGCTCTGATTCGGGTAATTAGGGACTGTGACTTGGGCATCAGGATTTACGCTCTCCCAGGTGGCGAGTGGGCAGCAGTCCCCAGAGGCTTCTGGGGTGCACACAGTTGAACACTGAGCCTCCACCCAGCCTGAGCATGACATCCCTGTCCTGTTGATCTGAGGCCATGGGGTAGAAGACCCAACCTCACTGACATCTTGGACAGCTGACAAGTATCCAGTCCTACCCACACTGCCGCCTTGATGTGAAATAAATGGAATCTTCAATGAACTATCCATTTAAAACCAAAAAAGCAATAGTTTTATTGTAACAATATGTAATCTTAAGACTTCTTAAGAACATGAACATTAGCAAATTATATATGGATAGTAGAATTTAATAGATTTTTAAATTGAGACAGAGTTAAATTATCACAAAGTAAGTGGATGTATAACTACCAAATCTTAACATAATTTAGGGCAAGGTCCTCTGAACAACTCTGTGATTAGGACCAGTTGACCTCCTGAGCACCACACGGTGGTGGAGGCATCGTGATCTGTGCAACCTGTGAGAGACTCATGTGGCCCAATGTGTAAACTCAATTCTGGAGAGTACTCCAGAATCTCATCTTTAAGAATCTACCCTACATAAATGATGTTTTTATAGCTGCACTTTTTTTTGTAATAGCAAAAAAATGTGTATCACCTGAGTATCCATGTTTAGGAGGATGATCCAACAGAATGTGGTATATCCTAGTAGATTTATGGTGTGCCCACCAGAAGTAATAGAAAACACCTCTGTGTATAGTCACGTGAAAATATAGTTTGTAAATGTGTACCTGTCTCCATCAGTGGCATAATTATAGGGAAAATTGGGAGAGGTTATATACCAAGCTAGGTGACCCCAGGGTGTTAAAGGATAAAATGAGCATTTACAAATATAAAATAAAAACGAGGGCCTCTAGTTCCAGAACGGTGGAGTGGATGTGCTTCTCCCTGTTAGTGCCCTGACATGCCAGATGTAGCACACACAGGAAGCCTGTGAGCAGGGAGGGAGAATGCTGGCTCGCCCTGTCAGGAGGGACGTGGTCAGCTCCCGGGTGTTCTGCCTCGGACCCCAGACTGGGTGCTAGGGAAACCTGCAGTGCAGAAACGCCAGTGGGCTCAGGCCAGGAGCCACTCTCTCACAGGAACTCTTGTGCTTCTATTCCAGCCATTTGCAAACGTGTGCTTTCGCCATAGTATGTGTGTGGCCCTCTGGTGATGTGACATGTGGAGGTGCCAGCGGGCACTACGGTGGCAATCACATGGCCACAATATGTGTGTCCAGTCAACCTGGTGGACAACTTACACAGTGTAACCTGTTGGTTCTAGCTCAGCAGAAGTGAGGGGAAATCTGTAACCTCACCCTCTGCCCCCAGAGACCCAAGTGGGGACCCTAGACTTCCCCCTTCTCCTGGCTGTCCAGAGAAGGTGATCCAGCTCCCTGGCCAGCATAAAGTCGGAGAAACCAAGGGCCGGGCAGTCAGCAGACATAACATGGGCAGCCTGGGCGGCCATGGTCACTGACAGTGAGGAGCTGATGGGTCAAGCCAGGTTAGGGACAGGGGAGGGGGTGCCTGTGGCCACAGATGCAGGTGAGGGCTATGTTGGTGCAGATAGAACACCTGTGCCTCTAGATGGCTTTGCCAGCCACACAGATGCACTCGTGATAGTGACACGATGGGCACTTGGTCTGAGACCGTGGCATTCCATGTGAGAGGACAGCCGTGAGGGTCAGGTGGAGGGTACAACGACCCCCTCTGTGTGTCTGTGCTGCTTTCTATGAATCTGTAAGTATTTCGGGTTAAGTCAAAACAAAAGCCAATAGCCCTTCCCTCGGGCTGGCAGATGGAAAGGGCTGTGGTGCGCATGCTGCCCACAAGGAAGAAAAACACATTTCCTTTCAAGGTAGCATTTTTTTCTTGTAACTAGAGGCTTTCTTATGAAAAGCATATTTATCTTTCTTTTTCCTCTCATTTCATTGATATTTTTTTACCCCAGAGAGCTCTAATTCTATAATCGGTGAGCATTTCCCATGCCTGCTGGGTTCCACAGCAGTGGAGCGTGCTGCCAGTAGGCTTCAGGAGACCGGCTGCAAGTGCAGGACCCATCAGCTGTGCTCCTGTGAGGGTTAGGGAGAGCTTCTTGGAAGCGCACCGGCGTTTAGAGCTCAGCTCGGCCTGTGGAATGCTCTTGCTGGAAGCTGTGCAGTCCTGCAGAGTTCAGAGGGCCCCCGGGGCTGCAGAGACATGTGACAGAAGCAGCAGCTTGCACTGACCCCTGTCCTTGGGGCACATCTGCTCGGCACGTGCAGCGCTCTGCCCCAGACACCTCCTTGCCTCCTCGACCAGGGGTTGGGCCCTTCCATTCATCCTCGCTGAGTGCATCACTTCCCAGCAATGGGAGCCCTGGTACATGAATAGCACGGGGTTCATGTTTATTTTAACGTGAACAGATTAAATGTGGTGATGGTTCTTCTTGGCAGTTTAAAAACCTGTTGAAATTCACCAAACATGGCCCAAAGGATCTTCCTAGAAATGATTAATCTCTTTCTACAAATGGCTGATCCTTTCCACTAAAGCATAGTTTGATCTGTTCTTTTCCTGATACTCATCCTAACCCTAAAGCGAATCTGGTCTTCAGATGCAGCTTTCATCATTGGCAAACAGTGCAGCACAGAAATCGGTGATGAGTCAGTTAGTAATTAGCTGAGGCAGACGGGCATGTGGATAACAGACAGAATTCATAATCCCAGGATCTGAGTCCTTGGGTCTCTAACAGACCGACAGGCTGAGCATGAGCAGTTCACTTCACCTCTCTGCCCTGTGCTTGCTGACATGCAAAGTGGGCACAGGTGCTTGTGCTGTGCTCCACAACAGGTGGAGGTGGAGGTGGGGATGGAGGTCCTTCTGTGGGCCTCCTGACTGCACTACACCCACCTGTAGGGAAGGTGCGTCGAGTGTCTGGTTTCTGGCTCAGCCCGGTGCTCTGACTGTGCACCAAGGGCTAAGAAGGACAGTAAGGCAGGGCCTGCCATGCGGCCTTGCAGAGCCTAGGCCCCAGCCTGCCCCCAACACCTCGGAGTCCTGGCTTCCTGAGCAAAGGCACAGCCTCTCTCTACCCTGGTTCCATCCAAGCTTCCAGAACAATGTCTTCCCCTCCATCTCCAGCCCTGCCTCACCACCACCCCTCCCCTAGATCTTCCTCAACTTTGACCCCTGTCATCATCAGTGTGCTGACTGGTCACCGTCACCCACACAGGGGACGAGTCCCTGGGACCAGGAAGCACAGCACACAGTGCCCTTGGGGACAGGATGCGTGTCTACTCTACGGCCCTCCCTGCCGTTCTCCTGCAGCAGCTGCAGCCACAGACCCTGTGTGCGCCTCCCGTTGTGCTCAGGGCCAACAGGGAGCACACTTGTTTTGTGCTCTTGTCTCTTCCTCTGCGCCACAGGCTTCCTGAGGAAAGGGACTCTCGCTCCTCTCTGTGTTTTGGGTGCAGTGTATGTGACCTTATTTATCCTTTGATGCATCTGTGCAGGCTATGTATTCGTGTCCTTCTGTGCAGACACACTGAGGCATGAGGTTCCTCAGCCCACAGGTGACACAAAGGGCTTACACCCAGGTCCATCAGCCTCAACAACCCAACATGCAGTGATGCCTTTGAAGGAGTTCTTGGCCAAATGTATAAGTGGGGGGCCAACTTTGTTAGAAATCGATGGGAATGTGGGAGTTGACAGTGTGTCTGGGGAACAAAGACTGCATCCTGAAGCCGTGTGGCCATGGGAGCCTTGCCAGCTGATGTGGGAGGAGCGCATTTGGCGAGGATGGTGAAGAGACTTCCTTTCTGTCCTAAGGAGTTGACCTTTCATGTAGATGGTGGGAGTTGCTGGTGGTGTTTGAGGGAGGGAGGAACATGAACGGTCCTATTCTGGGAAGGTGGCACCAGTGAGCGACTGGCTACAGGTCAGAAGCCATTCCAGAAGCTTGCAAGTCAGGATGAGGGCTGAGGGCCGCAGAGTACAGATAGCAGCAGGAGGGCACTCACATCACAGCTGTGTGTGTGGAGGTCTGAGGATTGGCAGGATACAGAAAGTGAAGAAAGGGTATGGAGGATGGTGGGGTGGGGTATGCAGGGCAGCTCCTGTCATTAGGGACTCGGTGCATCCCAGCTCTGCCTGCACGCCTCTGGACCCTCCTGCCAGCCTTGCTGACGGGGACAGGGGGTGCAAGGGCTGGCAACAGTGCCCGAAGTCTCAGGCAGGGCTCCTGCAGGGGAGGGAGAGGCCAAGGTTGTGCGTGCACAGAGTAGAACCACCATGCTGGAGGAAGAGTGGGTGCAGCTGGTGCTACAGGATCAGGGAAAGTTAAACCCTAAAATGTCTGCAAAGCCAGAGTCATCATAACAGTGTGGCCCCAGCACAACACACAGATAGTGGAACAGAATCAAGAGCCCAGAAAATAAATGCCACACATAAATGGGTCACTAATGTATGACAGAGGAGGCAAGAACAGACAGTGGTGGGCAACAGTCTCTTTAGTAGGTCCAGGGAGAATTGCACCTGTTCCTTACAAACCACACAAGATGAGCGCAGAACTACAGACCAGAGCCGCAGAAGTTCTAGAGGAAAACGCAGGCAGTAATTGCTCTGACATTGGCCTTAGAAACATTTATTTGGATCTCTCTCCCAGAGAAGGGCTGCAAAAGCTAAAATAAATGGAATTACATCAGATGGGATCTCATCTAACTAAAAAGCTTCAAACCCATCAACAAAATGAAAAGGCAACATATTGAATGGGAGTAGATGTTTTCAGATCATCCATGCTGTAAGGGGTTAATATCCAAAAATATATAAAGAACTTTGATAACTTGGGCAGCCCGGGTGGCTCAGCGGTTTAGTGCCGCCTTCAGCCCTAGACAATCCTGGGGACCTGGGATCGAGTCCCGCGTCGGGCTCCCTGCATGCAGCCTGCTTCTCCCTCTGCCTGTGTCTCAGCCTCTCTCTGTGGGTTTCTCATGAATGAATAAATGAATAAAATCTTTTTTTAGGGGATCCCTGGGTGGCTCAGCGGTTTAGCGCCTGCCTTCGGCCCAGGGCGTGATCCTGGAGTCCCGGGATTGAGGCCCACGTCGGGCTCCCGGCATGAAGCCTGCTTCTCCCTCTGCCTGTGTCTCTGCCTCTCTTTCTCTGTGTCTCTCATTTATTCATTTATTCATGAGAGACACAGACAGAGACAGAGACACAGGCAGAGGGAAAAGGCTGAGCCACCCAGGGATCCCTAAATGAATAAAATCTTAAAAAAAAAAAAAAAAAAAAAAAAGAACTCTGACAACTTAGTATCAAAAAAATAAAAACACCCCAATTAGGCAGAAGATCTGAAAAGGCATTTTTCTAAAGAAGACCTATAATCGCCAACAGACACATGAAAAGATGCTCAAAATCAGTAATCATGAGAGAAATGCAAATCAAAACTATAGTGATAACGTCTCCTCACACTGGTCAGAAAGGCTAAAATCAACACCACGAGGAGCAACAGGTGTTGATGAGGATGCGTAGAAAGGGGAGCCCTCGTACACTGCTGGTGGGAATGCAGTCTGGTGCAGCCACTCTGGAAACAGCATGGAGGGTCCTCAGAAAGTTAAAATTGGAATCACGATGGGATTCAGCAATCTCATTTCTGGGTATTTATCCAAAGAAAATAATAACACACCACTTCTGTGTTTACAGCAGCATTGTTTACAATAGCCAAGATCTGGAAATAACCCAAACCAAATAATCCTCAGGTGAATGGATACAGAAGAGGTGGTATGCAAGTGCCTGGGGGGGGCTCTGCCTTCAGCTCAAGTCATGATGCTGGGGTCCTGGGATTGAGTCCCGTGTCAGGCTCCCTGCTCACTGGGGAGTCTACTTCTCCCCCTGCCTCTGCTTGTACTGTCTCTCGCAAATAAAAAAATAAAATCTTTAAGAAGAGGAGGAGGAAGAGGAGGAAGAAGTACAGACATACATTACGCAGCCATAAAAATGTAATCTTGCCATTTTTAACAAGGATGGACCTAGAGGGTATGATGCTAAGTGAAAGAAGTTAAGGAAGTCAAACTTGTGGAATCAAATATAAACAAAGGAGAAACAGACTCTTGACACAGAACAAATGGGTGGTTGCCAGAGGGGAGGCCAGTGGAATGGTAGGACAGGAATGAGATGAAGAGCTGCAAACCTCTTAAATGTGAAATGAGTGAGTCACGAGGGAGGACAGAAAGTACAGCACAGGGAGTGTAGTTGGCAATACTGCAGTGCCTGTCAGGCAGGTGGGACTGCACTTACATGGGGAGTGTTGTATAACTGTAACGTATAAAAATATTGAATTCCCTACAACATACACCTGAAACAGATAGTATTGCCAATTATACTTCAGTTTTCAAAAGGAAATATGGAAGTGATTCATATCATCACAGTAAGAACACCAGTGACACGGTAGGTCTTCTCGCTGGGTAACTGGGCACGACCCCAATGCTGTTCCCCGTGGGCCCCCAGGGCGTGAGTTAGTGAGCTGAGCACAAGATGGGGCCTCTTTACTTAGGCTCTTTTGTTACTTGCATCCAGTGGTTTACACACCTAAAGAAATAATAGTTTACCTTTGGTAGGAGCTGTGCAGGTGTAGTAGTCTTATTTTTGTTACACATAAAAAATCATTAGTAATCAAAGTCAGATTGAAGGAAGTATTATCATTTATCGTAGTCGTAATTATAAACTGCCTCATTACCACAACCTGCCATAAATTAGAATGCCTCACATTCAGTGTGTATCAGAAGAAAAAGGAAATTCTCTAATTATGTCAATCTGATAAATATTTTTATTAATATAATAAATAATTTTTCAGAGAACTCACTTGAGAACAAGTAATAGAGGTGAGCTTGGTGCTTATTCTAATAGGAATTAATATAGTTTCATTATCTTCTATAATACAACTGTCATTTTAATCTCAAATTTTTGATGTAAACAATCTGTAGAACTTACGTTATTTGGAGGTTGAATTATTTTTAATTAATTCTTTAATATAACCTACTATTTTCAATAATTCTACTGTATTTAATGAGGATGACATAACCAGAAAACCCTTTCAAACTATACTTCTCATGTAATTTTGATTTCAGTAAACTTAGGTGCTATTCAAAGTATTAAAGGACTAAATAGAATTTTCAAAAAAGCAAAATTTATAAAACTGATTAAAAATAGCTAGTCTTTGAAACTTATGAGACCCTGATGTATGTATCATATCCATTCTTATAAGAAGGTTAATCAAAATCTCTAAAACAGCGATGTGAAATACAGATTTTCCTTTATGTTAACGTAGCCTGCATGTCCTAGTGGGAGTTCTGAGTCAGATGTGCTATTTTGTTTTGAACACTAATGTGAATGGAGTCATGGGTAGATGTGAAAACACTTTGTATTATATCTCCAATGTCACATGTACCAAAGAAAGCAAAAATTAGTTGATATTTTATGGATGTCTTACAGCCATGCTTAGAAAGCCCAACTTTTACCATAACTGATTGGGGATATGATTGTTCATTTCCACATTTATAACTATTTCGGTCAGTGGGTGATCCCTCTGTGAGCTTCGAAGTAGGTGCAGAAAAGCCCAGGGGCAACTACATGACGTCCATACCCACAGGTGTTCACACTTCCTGGGTGGCTTTATTTTTCTAAAACCCGGTAAGCAGCAATTACATGTGCACATTGTGTGAACATTTTTATATTAAGTGTTATACATACGCAGTGTTTGGGGTTTCCAGAATCATGAGGACGTGTAATTGTGAATTTATGTGTTACTTTTAATGAAATTCACCATTTTTGAAATAATGTTAACCTCTCACTGTGTTCCATAATATTCACTGTACTTGGCTGTGTCTCTCTCTGATAAGAAGGCAGACACAAGACATCTCCTAAAATGGGCCTGCATGTGCTCCTCCCTTAAACTGCCTTCCTTACCCACTAGGAGTGCAGCACTTGCTCGTGCTCAAGCACCTGGGAGTGCCTGGCCTCCATGGACCTGCAGCCCCAGGGGCGAGCCCTGACCACCAGGCAGCTAGAGAGAAAGTGCCTTCCTCTTCATGGACTTTTCTGTTGCTCCAGTGATGCAAACGGATGCTAAGGGTTAAATGCATCAGTTTCTATTCAGTGAAAATACTTAATTTTTCAAAACTGGGTTTTTAAAAAAACTGGTAGGCATGCTAATTTGGGACTAGTTGATGTCTTTCTCAGGCAGTGTTCTAGAGGATAATTACAAAGATGTGACTGTTTTCCAGTTTCCTGCCTGTCTTAGAACAGGCAGAAGTTCTATTTGTACCAAACACATCTGAACTGATAGGCAGAGGCCCCACTTTGTTCAGGTAGCTAGAGCCCTACACATCATTGCACGGCCTTCTGGAGGGAACAGGGAGGGATGCTTGTGCTCAGCAGGGAAGGACATTCCTAGATGCTGGATTACATAGCAGAGCATTCTCCCTGCTGAGGGGTCTCGGCCCATGGATGTCAGTGTGCGGGATGGGAGCCCCAGTCATGTTGATGAGCTCGCTTCCTCTCTGGACTGATCTTTGTCACAGGAACCCTCACCCAGAATGAGATGGTGTTTAAGCGGCTGCACCTGGGGACCGTGTCCTACGGAGCAGACACAATGGACGAGATCCAGAACCACCTCAGGAACCCATACTCACAGGTGAGTGCATTTACTTACGCAGGGGAGCTGCCTGGCACCCAGGAGCCAGCCTATTGCATCTGCAAATCTGGAAATCAACAAATGTCTTTGAATGTTTCAAAACACTCAGTTCCAATTGATAAATCAAGAAGCAGTTTTTAGACTAATTTTAAATAAGCATTTCTGTATTGTAAAAATAATAGAAGGTATAGCGACCTTAAATCATTTATTCGTATTAAATATTTCTCCTAGTGAAAAAAGAATTAACTTGGCATAGGTAGTATTTTTAAGACTAGTAAGTACAATGTTGCATCACATGTGTTTCTTAAGTGCTTCTGTGTTTCTTCATAATTAATAAGACTTTCACTTTTTTTTTTCTTTTCAATGAACAGAAGTAGACACATGCTACCATGAGCACTGGTGTCCCTCTCACTCTGTCCCAGCAGGTATCTGTGGGTAGCGGACCTAATTCCATCTGAAGCCCTTCTTCACCATATCATTGTGAAGTGAAGCTCAAATGTCACATTATTTCATCTGCAAATATATTGTCTGTATCTGGATTAGATAAGGATTCCCTGGTACGGGGAAGGAGCATATCCTAAGTATTATCTTTTCTCTGGAGCTTCAGGAGGTCTCTGAGGTTGCAGGAGCAGGAATTACTGCCTTCCTGGGAGGGTGAAGCCCAGCCATAGTGTTTGCCAGAGATGTTGTAGGCAGTGCCCTCTGCAAGTACGTCTGTGGCCCAAGAGGGTCCTGGCATTGGGCCCACAAGGCCATGTGTGTGCACAGAGCATGAGCATGGGGCTGGCAGACGTAGGCTACCCTGCAGAGTTCATTTTAGGCCACACAGTTCCCATAGCATTTATGAGTTCATTTTAGTTCCCACAGTTCCCTAGGTAGCATTTATGTTGCATTCATTCTGTGTAACCAAACCTCGCTACCCCAGGGTATCTAAGATGCTCACGCACCAGGATGTGGTCTGAATTAGGGGCCAGCCATCACTTCCCTAAGCTGCCTCTCTGCTTGTCTGCTGCTCTGTGGTAGGGTTTGGTCACCCATATACTAACCGGCCAACATGTAACAGGTGCAAAAGTGCACATCACCCACGCCCCAGGGCAGAGGCAGCTCCTGTGTCCACAGACCACTGCCTCCACGGGGCTTCCAAGGGCCATCTAGCGGTGGTGCCCACGGAAGCCATAGACTGCGTGTATTGACTGTCACACTTCTGACTTGACTTCCACAGACGGGCCGAACTGCACACTCCCTGAGCAGTTCAAGTGCACTGTCTGCCCTGCATTCAGTTTGTGAAAACCTTCTCTTCTCTAATATTTACCAGAATGGCATATACTTTACTTTTCAAGATGCCATCAAATGAAAAATATTGAATGTGCATATTTATCGTATGTAACAAGCACACATACGTGCACACACACACACACTTAAAACCAAGCCCTTTCTTAAGTTGGATGTCACTCAGTTCAATACAGACTAAACCCAGAACATTTGTTAGCAGATGGAAAATCTTAAAAAGAGAAAAAATAAGACTTCCCTTGTCCTGGTAATCTACTCTGGGTGGAAACAGTACCAGGTAAAATCTGCTCTATAAAAAAATAAATTTATATTATCCATGAATATGATTTTAAAAGCTCCAAATAAGCTATTTTACTAGAAAAATTAAAAGCAAAAAGGATGAGTCACTGTGCAAAAACAGCAAATATTTACTACTTATTTCTATGTAAGAGGTCTTTTAAAAATCTTTTTCTTAAGCTATCTGTTGGTTGGCTGCTTAGACAGTACTTTTTATGTAAAATTGATTGTATCCCTTAGATTCTGTCTTTTTATTAAGATGATAATAGTCTACCAGGTGCACTGTAATAGAACACAGATCTTTCATAATCTGATTCTGTTTCCCCACCGGAAGCATTTGGTGGTGGAGGGCATAATCTTTAATGGCATTTGTGTGAAATTAAATTATACAGCCATCAATAAACATAACATAAGTCATAAGGGGAGTCAGCCATGTCCTGTGTTCCTGTAACACTGCCGCAGGAGCGACATGCAAATGGAGTCAGAGTGCTGGGGGAGAGGCGCTGCCAGCTGCCGAGCTGCATAGGCAAACCCTTCATTAGACAGCCCTGTAATTTGACGGGCAGAGTAGTCATGGTTCAGTGGCTCTGCACGCCCCGTCCAACAGCGAGAGCCTTGCTTTCTCAGGAGGACTGTCAACGAGTGGCTGTGGAGGTAGCCGAGGAGGGACTGTGGTGCTGTGGGGTTGGGGAGGTGAGCGCCCTCCAACACAGCCCAGCGTGGGGAGAGTCACCCAAACGGTGACCCAGGGAGTCACATCAGGAGCTCATTATGTTGAGAGAGGACACATAGGGGTCAGTTTCCCTCAGATCACAGTGGTCATTGCTAGGCACCAAACCAGACTCTAATTCAGGGGCTGTCACAAGCTGGATTCCTCTGTTGGATTAAAGAAATATTCATAAGCATTTTCCCCTGCTTTTCACTTTATTCCACTTTAGGTACAGCAGTTTATAACAAAAACCCAGAGCAGTTAGGAGTATGCGGTTCTAGGTGGTTCTCTAACTTACCCGTCTTTACAAGGAGAGTAAAAGTGAGTTATTAAGGACTTAGCAAGCCAATGCCATAGATCAAGTGAATCTAGTAAACAGAAACTCTCAGACTTTAAGTATTATAACAAAGATTTGGTATGTGTGACAACCAGGAAATGTCAATGCGCTGACAGCAGAAGCACGAAAAGGTCATTTATACTAACAGCTGATATGTAAGAGATGATTGGAATAAAATCAAGCTACTTTGATTATTCCTAGCTAACTAGCTTATAAGAATAATATATGCTGATAATTCCAATGTCGACTACATTATCACTTAATCTTGTGACCTTCCATATTTTATCAGATGCAATCTCAAGCTAGCGGAAACAATACCAGTTCAACGCTACCTAGAAAAGCCCAATCTTCAGCTCCTAAAGTTAGAAAAAGTGTTAGCAGTCGTGTCCATGAAGCCGTGAAGGCCATTGCGCTGTGCCACAACGTGACCCCCGTTTATGAGCCTCGAGCCGGCATGACTGGGGAGGCTGAGTACACCGAGGCGGACCAGGACTTCAGTGACGGAAACCGCACCTACCAGGCTGCCAGTCCTGATGAGGTCAGTCGGGGCTTCTTAGAGGATCTCAGTACAAACTGGCCATCAGAAGGCGTGAAAATCCGTTGTTACGGGGATGAGTACAAGGGGAGCTCTCTAACCGTTTCTAACGGTGCTTAGCTCCAGGCCATGAGGGCACACAACGGCTCTTCCAGGTCTCTGCATTTGGTCCTGGTGTGTCCCCATAGCCTAGAAAGTCTAAGAGTTAGTTACTGGAAAACACATGAGAATAATCAGAGTTTTACTGATTTCATAAACTGACTTGTGACCAAGTTAGATCTTAATAAAGCTGCTGAAGCTTGGACGGTCCCTCCCTTATCGTCTAGTTTTCTCTTAGCTCCACATGAATCGTCTGGCTCGCATGTTACATTTCTAGCTTTTTTTTTTTTGCCAGACTTTAGCTATAGCATATCTATTTCAAAAGAGAATTCGGATGTAGATCATTTTGAAAATTTTCAGGAGACAGAAATAATAAAATCTTAAATGTGGTAAATCAGTCATTTCTGACCTTACACCATTTTTTGATTTTTTTTTCTTTAAAGATTTTATTTATTTATCATGAGAGAGGCAGAGACACAGGCAGAGGGAGAAGCAGGCTCCATGCAGGGAGCCCAATGTAGGACTCGATCCCAGGACCCCAGGATCATGCCCTGAGCCAAAGGGAGACGTTCAACCACTGAGCCACACAAGTGCCCCCATTTTTTAAATGTTTAGATTGATAAAACCCATTGTTAAATTAATTTTTCCAATTCTATTTTTCAGCCAGTATATTTTAAATACAGTTTTCTTACGCACTCTTTTGTACTCAAGGTTCTTGAGATGATTCTGTAATCAACCGACCATGAAAACAGTAGAAGCAAATAAACTTCTTTAAATACCCTATGAAATTGGACTATATAATAATTCCCCCACAAAAGGACCTTCAATCACAGTTTAAAAAAAAAAAAATCTGATCTAATGTTTTAAGGAGAGGAGCCTGATGATTCTCGTTAAAGAGTATTTCAGAAGAGCAGAGTCCTTTCATTCTAATGACATCACTGCCAGGAACCTGGGATGCCCGCGTCAGTGAGGCCAGAGAGGCTGGGGCCTTAGACTGCTGCTCAGAACCGCAGCGTGAAACCGAGAACATCGAGGGGCTGGGTGCTTCTGTCACATGCACCGCAAAGTCCAGAGCGCTGGCAAGAGCATCCCTGCTATTAAAGTCTTTTAAGAAGTCAAATAGATAAATCTGTGAGTCAGAAATATTAAGAAGAGTGTCATGTGAGTAATACCTATAGTCAGCTTGTGACCCAGGGCAGAGAGAGGACTGGGTAGATGGGTGCTGTGGGTGCCAAATGGAAGAGGCCTGGCCAGCTCGCAGGGGCATGTGACCTGCTTTGCTACAGGGGAACTGCCCATCATGTGGGCCTATTTGTTCCTTGAAAGCAGCTTGTGACCATCCTGACATGCCTCGTTCCAGAGGCGCCGAGTCTTTGTCGGCCTGCCCCAGGGAGCCGCAGGTAGAGATACCTGCTCCCTTAATCCTGTGTGTCAGGTGGACTGCAAGTTTTGTTTTCTTGTTTCTTTCTGAAATATGTGCCTTCTTGTGTACACGCACTGCGTTCCACACATGCCAGCTGCGGGGCAGGCCTGGTGTGGGGCTGGGGCTTCTCCATTCTGGAAATGCAGAGTCACCCACAGCTGCGACCACTGAGCCTGGAAGTCTTCCCAGGGTGCCCCCCACCCAGGGTGTGCTGCAAGCCAGGTAGGGCACTAGTGTGCAGGGTCCCTCCACAGTGCCCCCTGCAGGCCACCCAATGGAGACGGACATGTGATCTGTGACCTAGTTCTGACTTCATTGTGATTAAGAACAGGAGCTAGAGACCCCAAGTGCAGCAGCAGATTCAAGGCACTTTACAAAGCTTTAGGCACAGCTGTATTTGTTGAAAATCAAATTTATTTTTGAAGATTTAGTTAACATAGGCATTTCCATGTTGATTTAGTCAGAAAATGATCACATGATAACCAGAACAAGCTACTTTAGAAATTAGGACATGTTACTCACCTAAGAACTTAGAGGTGGTGAAAAACACCCCAAAAGATGAAAGTTCAGTTTTCTTTAAATGTAGAAAGCTGAGACTGCTTTCGCTGGCTCCTGGCCTCCTCTTAACGCTGGCATGGAGACCCCTCCTGATCTCTCTCCCCAGACCTGTACCTCCTTCACCCCCCACAGCCGCCTCACATACACCTGCCGTCCTGGCCTCACTGTGGGTTGCATAGCTTGCGTGGAGCTCCAAGCACCTCCCAGGCATGAAGTATTGGGGTTGCTGTGCTGGAATCATTTCCATGCACCCCAGTTTCTCCCCACACCTCTTCTCTTGTGCCCCACCCAGGATGTTCTTCTGGTTAGGGTCCTTCAGGGCTAGAGTTAAGGGAATTTTCACCCTTTAAAACATGGTTATTTTACTGTTAGACATTTTTTTTAAGGCTTTATTTATTCACGAGAGACACAGAGGCAGAGATATGGGCAGAGAGAGAAGCAGGCTTCCTGCAGGGGTCATGCCCTGAGTCAAAGGCAGATGCTCTACTGCTGAGCCACCCAGGTATCCCTACTGTTAGACATTTTTATAATAACTTTATTATTATTGCAGTTTTTGAGTTAAACTGAGAAGAATGAAAAAGGCTAAAGAGAAAGAAGGATCTCAAAGCCTGTTTGATCCTGAACCATCACCTTCATAGCAGCTTGTCTGGGTCACCCCCTGGCACATTTTGGGCACAGTGTGGCACCACAGGTATTTGAAGGGAGAGACTGTGCGCTTCCTCAGCCTCCTCAGACACTTGTCTTCTTTTATGGGTATGCCGATCTCAGCCAGGGCCCCTACCCAAGGTGTGCGGGTTTCAGCCAGGAGCCCCCTCAAGGTGTGCAGATGTCAGCCAGGGCCCCCCAAGTATGCAGGTCTCAGCCAGGACCCCCCAAAGTGTGTGGGTCTCAGCCAGGGGACCCCCCCCAAAGTGTGCAGGTCCTATCAGGGCCCCTGAGGCCTGGGCTACAGGGAGGTACTGACATCACCCACCTTCTGGGAGTATCAGCCTTGACATTCAGGTGGGAGCCAGAGAGCTGGAGGCCCTAGCCAGGCTCTTCTGGTAGCTTAAAAGGTCTTTCCCTTTTTGGTACCTGATGACATTGTGATGGTGAACTCTCGTCTAGTGTGGGTCACAGTGCCACCCATCCCTTTCCAGGACTGTTGGCACGGCCTGTGAAGACGGGGACTAGCCCCACAGTGTTGCAGGTTGTCGAGCAACTGCAAGTAGCTGGCTGGTCACAGGGAGGAGGTGCTGGGCACAGGGGAAGGGGGAGGCCGAACTCCACCTCCCTGGGCTCCACTGTCTCCTCCAAGCGTGCTTGGTTGGGAGTCTGCTGGTCAGTGGATGCGACTTTGTGAGCACCACTATTCCACTCAGTAGATGGTGGTGTGCTATAAGTATGTAAACATCTATTGTAGGCAAACTCAGTGCGGCTTCTGGAATCGTGTGTATAGCAAATCTTTTTATTTGGTAATAGGAACTTTAGGGAGAAACTAAGAGAGCTAAGATTCAGAAGATCTGTAAGTTTCCATCTTAGTATTCCAGTGTCTACCCCTGGTCACTGCTCTTTGAAGGAAATGGACCACATTCCTTTTCATATAAAGAAAGGGTTGAACACATTGTTTTCTATATAATATTCCAGAAATTCATACAATTATATATTGAAGAAGAATTATATCCCAGTCTTATATTGGAAGTTGTAAAAATACTATATTATATATTTACCTTATTATCTACCAAAAGTAAATACAACTTTTATTGAAAATACATGGAATTTTTCATCTTTAAGCTTTTAGAGACGTCATAACACTTTTTAAATCTTTTTTTTTTTTAAAGATTTTATTTATTTATTCATGAGAGACAGAGAGAGAGAGAGAGCGAGAGAGAGGCAGAGACACAGGCAGAAGGAGAAGCAGACTCCATGCAGGGAGCCCGATGTGGGACTTGATCCCAGGACTCCAGGATCCCACCTGGGCCAAAGGCAGGCGCCAAACTGCTGAGCCACCCAGGGATCCCCAACACTTTTTAAATCTTAAATTAGGAATTCACAATAGAGAGGGATCTCATCGATTCCAAGATTACTAGAACCAAATTGAAAGTGCTAATCTTGTAATTAAATTTTTTCCTTGTTTAAAAGTTCTTTCTACTTTGGAGATTGGACAATGATTAAAAGTAGCAGCCCATTAAATAACCCTAAAAAAAAAAAAATCCCTAACACATATTTTAAATCTGAAAATGAAGAAATAGAGTTCATCATAATTTTTAAAGAGTTCTATTGATGCAATGTTTGCAAATCCCTAAGGCCCAAGGAAAATAATCTAAATGGTTCATTATTTAGCTTATTGAGCTTTGCTGCAGTTAGGTTGACGGATGATGGCAATGCTTCCCAATCACCAAAGCACCGTTTTAAAAGCATTTTTTATTGAATAAAGTGCTTAGAATATTGCACCCTGGAGCTTTATTCAGGGAAATGGCTCAATTGATGTTTTCTGTGTGACCCTAGCTTTGACCTATCACAACATGTATGGTTAATAAGCAACATTATCATTTCAGAGACGTCACTGGTTTTGTACATTCTGCATCAACACTCTGCTCTTATAATCCCTATGTGTTTATGGCTCTTGTGGCCTCTTCATCTTTAGAAATACTGTAATTTAGTAGAATGTGGTTTCTGAGTTCTAGTATCACAGTTGCAATTCTTCACAACATTAAATGGCCTTCATTTTCATTTTCCTGAAAACAGAAAGGATCTCTTACCTTACCTACTGATATACACAAAGGAATATTTTATACAAATAATGAAATTCTGGAGGAGTTAATGTTAAATCCTTAAAGGTTCCATGAGGTACGGTCATTAAATACTTGCCATGATGTGTCCTCATGGAGTGTCAGGGATGCTTTAAGGTGTGGCAAGCCGTAGTAGTATTCGAGTGTCAGTGCCTCATCTAGTATTCACCATGTGGAACCTGCTGATGCCCTGTCCCTGTTTCTTATGATAAGTGATCAATATTTCATTTTCTCTAAGAGAGTAGAAAGTTTCACTTGCCTGTTGCTTAATCTCTACAGCCTCAGCATAGCAAACTGCAGCTTAGTAAACATTAGCTGTTCCTGGAAATTCCTGGACGGAATGAAAACCCATCCCCCTGCAGTTGTTGTATGTCCATTGCAGTGACAGAACCCAAGACTCGAGTGTCGTGACCCATCATCGTGGACACCAGCTTAGTGGGCACATGGTGACACAGACCTTGAGGACCTCCAGCCTCCTTGGGTTCAGAATGACTGATTGGCCATGATTTTTAGTGACTCCTTACTTCTGAGAACTAGCTGTTTACTGGCAATATTCTTCTCTACACTGGGGCTGCATCCTTTCATGTAGGAACCTTCTTTGTTTACATATTATTGTAGATATCAGCTCCTTGCTTGGGCATTTATTTGCAAGGATCAACTAAAATTTATGCCAAACCACAGTGGATTATTTAAATATGGAAGAATATTATGTCCTTAATGGCATTGCTTTTGGACTTACCAAGGCAAGCTCTCAAGCATGTGATGGCTTCAGTTGCACACTCACTTTATTGTGCATGCCCAAGGAAGTGGGCCTAATCGTGCTGTTCATTAGCACCCGTTGGGGCAGGTCTTTGTCAGCCATTGGAAGCCCTCTTCCCAGGAGCAGTGGAGAATGTGCGCATACAGCCTACCATGAGTTTTGATGGGCAGTTTCTCCAGGCAATCAGATTGCATTTCATGTTCATAATTCTGGTAACTATAACAACAATGATAATACCACAGTTGAAAATGAAGACAAGTCAGTGATGAAGTTATGATCTATAAAATGCATAGTAAGAGGGCAGCTGGGGTGGCTCAGTGGTTTAGAACGCCTTCAGCCCAGGGCCTGATCCTGGAGACCTACGATCGAGTCCCACATCAGGCTCCCTGCATGGAGCCTGCTGCTCCCTCTGCCTATGTCTCTGCCTCTCTGTTTCTCTGTCTGTCTGTCTCTGTCTCTGTCTCTCTCTCTCTCTCTCTCTCATGAATAAATAAATTAAATCTTTAAAAAAAATGCATAGTAAGAAATGTATCCCTGAGTGTAGCTGGCAGGTATGTGTATGTAATTGCTAATATGATAAAAGAGATTCTCCCAAGCTTTTAAATAGTAATAGCACAGAAGTTTCTGAATAATGGAATTGCAGAGGAAGACTAATGATAAGGTCTTGCCTCATATTATATTTTCTCTCCTATGGCAGGACCCTTTGAAACACCTTCCTCCCCTGGTTACTTAGCCTGGAGAAGTGTGAATGTGTACATAAGCTGCCTGTGACAAAGATTGTGTGTTACTGAGTGGCCTGTGGAGGAGATTTAGCCCAGGCTCCCTCTTAAACATATTTTTTATATTCACGTTTTAATTTTTTCTACCTCTGTGTTATTGTCAGTAGTTAACATTATTAGAAATTTCTAAAGGCTCAGAAGTCATAGAAATAGTCATAGGAAATATATTAAGACTTTAAGTTTGCAGTTATTGATATATTTCAGAGAAAAACCTCTCAAGATTACATCCTGTTATAACATCAGGCAGCAGCTTCCACAAGAACATGGCAGCACACAAGGAGGATTTGATAAACCACTTTTCCCACATTTTATTCA
Organism: Vulpes vulpes; assembly: GCF_048418805.1. Taxonomy (NCBI): domain Eukaryota; kingdom Metazoa; phylum Chordata; class Mammalia; order Carnivora; family Canidae; genus Vulpes; species Vulpes vulpes. The sequence goes on from NC_132784.1 coordinate 57,994,678, forward strand.
AATACTGACAAAACTGCCTATAAAGAGATCAAATCAAGTAATAGCACTGGAAACTTTCTTGCTAAAGAACTCATACCTGAGTACCCAGAAAATTTCATTTTCTGTAGGCAGCAGATACAGGATGAGGGGTGCTAGATGGCCCACACATTCACTGAGAGCATCCCAGGGAACAAGAAAAGATGTGCACCCCACTTCTGTCTGACTGAGCAGCCTCACTGATGGGGAGGGAGGCAGGTGGCAGTGTGCTCCCTGCTCCTGAGATAAATTCTGAGCCAAAAACCTGACAGTGTCTGCCCCACCCCTCAGCAGCTTTGTGTGCATGTCCTGTTAGTACAGAGAACACGACCTAAGAGAAGCCATGGTCAGAGAGGCCAGAGATCCAGAGCTGTTTCCATGTAAACACTGAACAGCAGCTGCTCAGGCTCCAGCTCACAGGCACAACTGACAGCATGGCAAGGGCAGCAGATGAAACTGCATTTCCCTTGGAGAACATACCTGGGAGCACCTTGCAGACCAAAACAGAGGCTGTGCTCACCATTAAGAAGAAAGAGAATAATGAACTCACATCAACTAAAAATTTCAGAAGGATAAAAGAAAATTAGAGAAAGGTAGGAGAAGAAAAAAGTAATGGTTGAGAAGGCAATAAATTCAGAAATTATTGGCAAAAATAGGAACCTAATATAAACCAGTGAGTGCAAAACTAAGTGCACACAGAATTATGCACATGAGGGGTGTGTAACACACATAGGCCTAAATGCTTACATGAGTATTAAACAGCCCAAACACTAATATTTTTTGAAAAGCTCATCAAAAAACTATATTCAGGAAAAATATAAATTAGCAAAGTGGAGTCTAAAGAAACACATAAAACCTGAATAAACGAGAAAAGAAATTCAAAAAGTTGTTAAAACCAAGGCACCTGGGTGGCTCCGTTGGTCAAGCATCCAACTCTTGACTTTGGGTCAGGTCATGATCTGACCTGATTCAGTACCCATTCCTGCTCAAAACACACAAAGTAGCCCCTTCTCCATTTCCAGTAATAATAGTCAAGCAAAATAGAGAGGTCCATCCTTAGCATGATCCGTGAAACTAGTCTTAAATCAATACTCACCATCACACTGTAGAGATAAACTCTACAGTTGTTCCCAAGTGAAGAATAAAACAAGGATGTCTGCTAACACCAATGTCATTTAGTACTGTCCTGGATGTTCTCTTCAGACAGTATGTCAGAAAAAAATCATTATAGTTATTACAAGGGAATAAAATTACCACTTAGACATGACATGACTGTATATCTAGGCAACCAAAGAAGCATCTTTCAGGAGACCCTAATAAAAATACACAAATCCATACTTTGTTATGTATCAGTAACAACCTGCTACATTGAAGACATGTCCCATTCACAAAGTTACAATAAAAATATTTAATCATGAACTTAAGTAGAAATATGTCCTGTGAGCAAAAACAACTTACTTTAAAGCTATGCTCTTTAAAGCACTGTTATTAACGCCTTACCTACACTGCATCTTTTCGCCACTTCTGAAAGTCGTGTCCTCATTCATTGTTCAGGTAATTGTCAGCCCTGACTCCCCTTCGGAAACATCAGAGGAGTTTTAAACCCTCCCATGTCTAGATCTCCTCCAAACCTACTGAAACTAAATCTACAGAATTAAACATTCTTTACCATTTCCTTACATTATTCTTAATCTGCTTTAAAAACAGTTAATTTGATTAAATGTGAAGGTTGCAGTGTATGTTGCTTAATAACTTAAGTAGGTACACGTGTTCACATTAGACTGTTCTATGCATCTACATTTTACCAGCACAGACGAACCTCCTATGAAGACCACTGTGCCAGGAGTCTGTAGTCTCAAGTCCTAGAAACCACTCACCCATGTTAAGCCTCCATTACCCATCAAAGGAGAGCAGGTCTGTATGTTTGTGCACTCGCTGGTGATTCCCCACCTCCCTTTCCCCGCCAGCTCTCTCATGGTTATTGAAACACCCAAAGCAGTCTTAGGCCCTGTATCTAATCAAGAAATACGATTTGCAATTGCACAGCTTCCCATATCTATCTAAGGTCCAGGTGGCTTCAGGTGAATTCAACCAAACATGTAAGAGGAAGTAATACCAATTCTGTACACACTCTTCTAAAATACAGTAAGGAAAGAAATGCTTATCTGTTGTTAAACTGATACCAATATCAGACAAAGGCATCACCAGAGAACTACAAACCAAATCACTTAGGGGCATAGGTACAGAAATCTCAAGAGTGGGAGCAGTTCGAGCCCAAGCAGAGATGAAAACAGTAATACATCCTGACCAGGTGCATACCCCAGTAATGCAGGGTGGGTTCAACAGTCGTAAATTTATCTACAGACTACAGGGGGAGATCCGAATGATCACTGCAGTAGCCTCAGGGGGGGAAAGCACTTGGCAAAAATCCAACATCTGTTCCCGATAAAATCTCTCAGTAAACTAGGAGTAAAAAGGTCTGTTCAGCCTAAAAGGGCATCTATGAAAAATCCTGTGGTTTCTGTGATACTTCATAGGAAGCAATGGGTAATTCCTTTTAATGTTTGGAGCAGGCAGTGGTGTCCTCTCTTCGCACACAGCTCCTCACCAGGGTGCTAATGCACGAAAAGAAATAAAAGGCATACAAGTTGGAAAGGAAGAAGTAAAACTGTTTGGGTAGAGAGTATGATTCTCTCCATAGAAATTCCCAGAGGCTCCACTAGAACAAAATGGTAATTTACCAAGATCGTACATTATAATGCCTACATACCAAACCTACTTGTATTTTTATATATTAGCAGTGATCACTTAACAAATTGAGATTTTTAAATGTGCCATTTATAATGCACTAAAAGCACATGAAATACTTAAGGATCGATCTCATAAAACATGTACAGGGTTTTTGTGCTATCAGCACTGAGGCCGTGAAGGAGGGGGTCACAAGGGCCTGAGTGTGAGGACACATTGGGCCCACGGACTAGAAGACTTTCTGTTGCCAGGGAAGTGCAGCAGGGGTGATTCTTGGAGAAACAGTGCCCAGAACAACAGGACTGTTGGACACAAAGCCTCAACCAATCTCTCCCCACGTACAAAAATTAACTCAAATTGGTCATAGGGACACCTGGGTGGCTCAGTGGTTGAGTGTCTGCCTTTGGCTCAGGGTGTGATCCTGGGGTCCTGGGATCGAGTGCCGCATCGGGCTCCCTGCATGGAGCCTGCTTCTCCCTCTGCCTATATCTCTGCCTCTTTCTCTCTCTCTCTCTCTCTCTCTCTCTCTCTCTCTGCATCTCTCATGAATAAATAAAATCTTTTTTAAAAGAATGGTCATAAACATGAAAAACCTAAAAGTGTAACATTTCTAGAAGAAAAGTATCTTTGTAGGCTTGAGTCAGAGAGTGATTTCATGGGACACACATGGCACAGTTTGTAAAAGAAGTTGATCAATTGGACTTGACGGGAAGAATCCCATTCTTGAGAAGACGTGGACGCACCACATATCTGTGGGATATGTGAAATAGGTGTCTGATAAACGCGTGGAAACCAAAATACATGAAGATGTTTCAAAACCCAGTAACGAGAGAACCACCACCCAATTTAAACATTGGCAAATGATCCGAACTGACCCCCTCAGTACCTGAAGAGGTACTGTTTATGGCCTTGTACGTCTTCCAGGTGACTGGCCTTTTGTGTGGTGAGGACTGGCTGCATGGTGGGCTGGTAACTCACAGGGGGAGGAAGACGCGACGTAGACCGCAGCCCCCCTGGTGCTGGCACTCAGGAGGGAGCCACCCGTGAGCAGGTGTCAGGACTATCCTGTGGACGCCTTCACTCGTGTCTCCACTTTGAAGCCACTCTAGAGAAGAGACTAGTCCTCTCCTCTTGGAGTGTTCATGCTGGCTCCAGAGCACACTACAGTGAGTGCAGTGCACTCGAGGGCCTCAGGCACCAGGGTTCTAGAACCGCTGCAGGTTCGGGTGTGGGAGGTGATCAGCAGACCCCTAGGCATGGGGGGTGGTGTGGTCTGAGTGAGTGCCACGGTGGAGAATACAGGCAGGTGTAAAGGGGAGAGTGGGAGGGAGCCAGGACAGTAGCACGTCAGGCCAGCTGTGGAGCCTTCCAGAGCGGTGGAGGCAGGAGATACAGCTGGGGGTGGCAGAGAGCCTCCAGGGGACACCACCTCCATGAGTCTGTGTCCCAGTAGTGAGGGATCCTGACAGCTCTGAGTTCATGCTGTCATCACTCAAATCGCTCATGCTTTATAGCCATGCTGGTCAGTACACAGGAGGCACAGCTAACGTGCTTTAGCAAAGTATATAGGTTTTAATTGCTTCAGTGTCTAGAAAGAAAATAGTCAAACTGTCAATGCCTTTGAGATTTTTTTTTTAGATGTACTTGGTTTTGTTTTTTAATTTTTATTTATTTATGATAGAGAGAGAGAGAGAGAGAGGCAGAGACACAGGCAGAGGGAGAAGCAGGCTCCATGCACCGGGAGCCCGACGTGGGATTTGATCCCAGGTCTCCAGGATCGCGCCCTGGGCCAAAGGCAGGTGCCAAACCGCTGCGCCACCCAGGGATCCCTGCCTTTGAAATTTTTAATTTCTACATTTAATATCCCTAGATAGAAGTTATTTCTAGGAGCCTTTTTGAATACTCCTGCTTTACATCAGATAATGTGTATGAATTCTGATCCAGTTCCTTTCATGGTCACTGTGCTCGGAGTCGAGGTGGTAAAGCTCAAAACCAGAATGAGACCCTGTTCACGCTTTACCACGAGCTCATAGCCGCGTGTCTGACTCGGGGGACAGGTACTGAGTGTGTTGGTAGGAAGCCTACCACAAAGTGCTGCGTGTCCACATCCATCCCTTTTGGTTTGTTCTAGAAATGTTCGATTTTGTATTATCCAAAAGAATTCTCCCCACCACTAAGCAACTTGCATCAGAACAGTGATTATAGCATCTATCTTGTGAAAAATTTTATACTCTTTTCTGGTTGGCATTATGTAGGAAGTTAATCCTCAAAATGATGATGATTAAAAGCAGTTGGCATGGCACACTGCCAGGTGTAAGCATCTAGACTGGTCCTGTTAGCAGCTGCTGCCTGAGCAGGCCGTAAAGGCACACACAAAGTAATTAATAAAGAGGTGTAGTCCTCAAGTACAGGCTGCTGAGCTGCCTGGTGGGGCAAGATGGTGATGGGGCAGGTGTCAGCAGGACATAGTTTATGGTCAAAGTGTAAAAGTCCCCTTTTACTGTGAATGTTCAAAACCACCTGGGGAGTCCTGGGTCATTTGCAGTTTATAGTGAAGTTTTATAGAAAATGTGTGTCCAGTGCGTATTTCCTTCTCCACCTGAAGTGACTTGCTGAATTCTTCGCTTGCGCCCTCTGGATGTGCTACTTGGGTTGACGGCCATGTGTCTCTCTGTAGGTGCTATGATTCAGAGCATACTGCTGGTGCTCTAAATCACAGCACTGGATTATCCATAGCGTGGTTTTAGGATCTTGGCAAACCAGCGGCTTAGTAACACGCTGGAAAGCCACAGAACTCGAGTTCTAATTCAAGCTGCACGGTGACTCAGTGTTTAACACCCAGCCCCCCTACAGGGTGTTGGACTCCCATCTGACCCAGCTTCTCAGCTCAGGAGCAAGGTGGCCCACACATGTTCCTGTTCTGCAAATAAACCACACAGAACAGGGCCGCGGAGGGTAAGAGCAGTAGGAAAAAAGCTGCTGCGAGTGCTGCTGGTCAGGGGCTTGCCCAGAAGGCCACCGTGGATGCCAGCTGGGGGTGTCCATCCTGTCCTGCCTGGGAACCTGGGGCCATGGGAACACTTCTGCCCCCCCCCGCCCCCGGGTCCTCACGGCTGTGGGAAGGCCTGCCTGCTTACAGTGCTGTAGCATGTAACATCCTCGCCTCAGTTCAGACACTCAGATTCTTCCTAGGACCAGAGATGGTGCCTTCCTGGAGGGCTTTACTTAATTTTAGAAAGCACTGAAATACCCCAAATACAGCCAAAAGGTTGTTTTTTTTTCTTGTGTTCTTTCCCCAAGGCAGTGTTAGGTGACATTTGGGCATCAACATGCGGCCTTTCCCTCCTCTGCCTTGGCCGGGCTGGACCGGGGCTAGGGAGGCTCAGCTGGGGGCATCCACTGGCACGTGGCCGACACACATTCTGCACCTGGTAGGTACAGAGCTCGTGTGAGACATGCACTGTGGTTTGGGGTCTGCAGGACGTTTTTCCAGTTTGCTGTTCACTAGCAGGACCGTGCACAGCTGTTGTTATCACAAAAGGACTAGTGGGACCCGAGGAAGAGGTGCATAGGCCAGGGTCCCTGAGGACCAGGTCCTGCCCTGGGGGTAGTATGGACAGCACTCGCTTCTCCCAGCAGTGATGTGACAGCACACGTCAGATGCTGCCAACTCAGCAAGCCCACCTGAGCCTTGGCGTTCAGGGTTTTTATTGGGGGCCACTGTGTAGACAAGGTTGACCCCCACATGGCCAACCTTCGTTTCCAGCCCCTGCAGAGGCCAAGGTGACGCCAAGAGACCGGTAAAGCACAGTGCAGACCACGTGCAGCCAGCCACGCATTCCCAGGGCACATTCCCGTGGGTGGAGGTCACTCCCAGAAGCATAGGCCCAGCAGGCCAGCCCAAATACTGCACAGATCCAGGGCTTTGCACTCTTAATCTTATTTTGCCTTCGCTCTCAAAATTCAGTCTTGCAGCCTGCTGGTCAGTGGTGCTGGGTGTTAGAACCGGGAACTACCTAGGAAGCCCCACTGATGCTTGGTCTGCCTGAGGGGCATCTCTGATGACACCGTGAGTCAGGACGAGGGAAGAGCCTAACGTGGACATGTGCTGAGCATCCCCAGGGGCCCTACCGCCACAGCCGTACGACGAGGCATCGAGGTGGGGGCTGACCTGAGCGCTCCCACCTCGAAGCCACAGCTGGCCAGCCTCATCGTGGCCTGTCCTCGCATGACTGCAGTGGATGCTGAAACTCCACACTGACCTTCTCACCCGACAGACCCCACGAGGCCCCTGAGTGACGTGATTCCTCAGCCCCTAGGTCAGGTGCTGGGAGGGTCGACGGGGAAGAAAACTGCAAGCAGGACGCGGCACTGGGCTAGGGAGAGACCTGGCATCAGAGGAACGGGGTGGGGGAGCGGGGCAGGAAGAGTGCTGCCTTCCGCATGTGTGGCAGCCCTCTGGGACCTGGGGCCAGCCGACCTCGTGCCAACTGATGAGTCTTTTGTCGTAAGATGGCTTTTAAAGACAGACTGATTTTTTTTTTTCCAGAAAACACTCATGAAAAATACTGTTCATAAATTAACTTTAAAAATTATTCTTCAGGTGTGCCTGGGTGGCTCAGTGGGTGGAGTGTCTGCCTTCAGCTCAGGTCATAAGCTCAGGGTCCTGGGATCGAGTCCCACATCCAGCTCCCTCGTCAGCGGGTAGTTTGCTTGTCTCTCTGCCTCTCTTCCTACTCCCACACACTCTTTCTTAAATAAGCAAAAGTCTTTTAAAAAATTATTTTTCTGTTCATGATTCTCCCACTGTAATTCTTGGTAGTAAATAACCATGAGGAAGAATGCTTCCATGTTTCAGAGCTACCTGTGTGCCAGGGAAGTTTGATCCTTCAGATCCAGAGCAGTTTGCAGCTGTACTTTCCACGCTGGGAGGCAGCGAGCCAGCTGATGCATTGGGGTGGGGCTGCCAGAGAGCTGGTGTTGGGGTGACCCCTGCATTTCCCTCAGCCGGCAGTTCATCTGTATTTCGAAAGAGACAGGAAAATCAGGGATGGGGGGCTGCGGGTGAGGTGGAAGGCCCTGGAAGGTGCCGTAGCTGGACGCGGGCTCTGCACTCTTGTGCGCCGTCAGGACCTCGGAGCCCGCCTCTGGGACAGAAGGGTGACCAGTCATGGTTGTCATGCGGTGAGGCCCAGGGCCCCTCACGCTGCCTGTTCTCAAGTCCCAATATTGTTATTCTGTGGGGAGTTCTTGTACAGCCACAAAAGCAGAAAGGCTCTGGCCCGTGTAGGTTGTGGGTGAGCTTCCCCTGCAGGGCACGTGGCCTCACTGTTGCTGGTCTCCCCTAGGTGGCCCTGGTGCAGTGGACTGAGAGTGTCGGCCTCACCCTGGTCAGCAGGGACCTCGCCTCCATGCAGCTGAGGACTCCCAGCGGCCAGATCCTGACCTACAGCATCCTACAGATGTTCCCCTTCACCTCGGAGAGCAAGCGGATGGGGGTCATCGTCCGGGTAGACTTCCACTCGGGGGGTGCTGTGCATGCCACACTGGGCACTCTGGATGTTTCACTGTTCATCCAAACAATTTAAGCTTATTGCAGGGTGGTTTTTTGAAATAAAATCTAAACTAAATTTACGCTGAGCAGCTAGAGAGGCTCTGGTCGTAGTGATTTAAGAGGCTCTAACGTTTCCTAAGACAATAGAGGCAGAGCAAGTAGGTGTTGGCCATTAACTTTTGAAGTCAGCTAAAGTCGTTTGTTTTGTGCACAACAGCAATAGCAAGCCAGGGAGCTTTGCTGCAGAGTCAAGTTACTGACATGCACCTCTGTCAAACTTTTTTTAGCAAATACCAAAAACAAATACCTTGGAAGTTGGCTCACCAAGGAAAGCTTATTCAGCCAAGAATGAAAATTTGACTGAATTAACCTCAAATTTGTGGTCTGAGGCATATACCCATTAACAGATCCTGTTTGCCATCTCTGCACAGCACCAAGAGCTGCGTTTCTCTTCTGGGTTGGGTCTGCCTGACCGAGCAGGGAGCGCAGTGCCCAGCATAGGGAACTGCCTGGCTCACTACAGAGGAACATTCCCGAGAATCACTTTCCTTAGAGCACCTCTGCTCAGGCAGCTGCTCTTGGCAGGAGCACTGTGGCCTCAGTGTCCCTGTGTTTCCTTCTGTCCCAGGACGAGTCCACCACAGAGATCATGTTCTACATGAAAGGGGCCGACGTGGCCATGTCCTCCATCGTGCAGTACAACGACTGGCTGGAAGAGGAGGTAAGGCGTGTCTCCCACCAGCCCAGTGCTTCCCACCACCCATCGGAAGGGGAGGCCGGTGGGGGACATGCGGGGAGATGGAGGGAGACCCTGGGAGATGTGGGGAGACAGGGGAAGATGCAGGGAGAGCAGGAAGATGAGGGGAGACCCTGGGAGATGTGGGGAGAAGGGAGGAGACCCTGGCAGTTGAGGGAAGACAGGGAGATGTGGAGAGATGCAGGGAGACAGGGGAGTGGGGGACGGAGGACTCGAGGAGATGGGGGGATGCCCTTTCCCCGGCTCTGTGCTATGCCCTCCCTGGAGGAAATTGGGTGCCATGTCCTAAACCAGACACTGATGGGTTTGCAGAGATCGGAGTGGTTTTCTACCATGTTATTTTAAGTGATTCCGGTTCCTCTCAGTTTCATGAAGTAGAGAGGACAGCAGTGCTATTTAATTATAAAGAACTTACTCTCCATAGAAACAACTACTGTTTTTAGTTTCAGGATGACTGCATATGGATCTGTCAGTAAGTCTTTGTTAATAGTATTTTGTTTATATTAGTGAAGAAATAACATTATTAATCATTCACTGAAGATTCTGATATAGTATTGCTTATATATAGCCAGAGTTGCATTTTAATATATTTAGTTTATAAATAAGTTATTTGCAAAATTTTAATTAGGATTTTAATGCCATTGTAATTTGTATGTAGGATTCACTTTAGAAATAGAAAATAAGATACAAATATGATCAATCCTACATTTCATCAAAGTCTCCCTAAAGAAATGGGATTTATATTTAGCCTCATGAGGTTATAGTATTGTCTGTGTTTCTGTGTTAATAAAAAAGTTGGGTATCAGAGTAAAACACCTCTCTCCCGTGTGCGTGTTACTGTCAGTGTCCACAGGTCACCCCGCCATGGCCCAGGCACGGTGGGCCAGTGTAGGGGCCACATCCCCACGTCCACGGCGGTATTGGCAATACGAATCAATAGCTCCTTCAGGCACTTGGATTTAATCAGGCACATGAATAAATTAAATTCCCTGAAGACCTAGTAAAATGCCATAAAAATTACTTTTGGTCATAATGATGTACAATTAATTATAAAATATTTGTTTAATTTATTTAGGTTTATGAGGTCAAATCAATAATTGTCTTGCAACAGACAGATAATGTCAGATTGTTTTTCACAAAGATAACTTTATTAAAAATCCTTTGTGCATTTATTTTCCCAACGTTACATTTTCTTCCTTTAGATAAATCTTCTGATCCTCCCCCCAATGTCTTTGTTGTAATATTTATAGTCCGAAAGCCTGTACTTTATTTAAAACAAAAACAAAAGCAAAAAAGCCAGGCAGGCTCCAGGAGCCCCAGTGTGCAATGAGCTCTTGTGACTCCAGCAGTCGCACCCACGTCGCCTTTTTGGCTCTAGCCTGTGTTCTCCACATGCCAAACAAAACAAAAACAGCCACCAATACTCTACTCATCACGTCACAGAAAGCACATTTTGTAAGGCTGCACCATCCGCATGGTGCAGTGTGCCAGGAGGGAAGTGCCTGGGTGCATGGCCTCCTGCCATCTGCGTGCCGGTGGGTGCCAGGGTCAGGATGGGGCCCAGGAAGTGTGTGAGAGGCGCGGGGACTGGCGCCTGCCATCCCCAGGGCAAGCCGGCTTCGGGGCCCTGGGCTGTCTGCATTCCATGAGCATCAGACCTGGTCACACAGATGGTTGGGAGGATTTCGGGAGCTGAGCCACGTGTTGTGTGTTCGCAGACTCAAATGTCCTGCGGGCACGTGAGGTGCACGAGCCTAGTCAGACAAGCCCTCGCGGGGGGTGCAGTTCTGTGGAAGCACCACCTCTGGCCTGAGGGGACGGTGGACAGAGAGGCCTGCCGGGCCGGCGGCGCATGTGTGCTCAGCCATGTCTGGGTCAGTGTGTGCGCGTGCCTGGGGGCGCGGCACTTGCATGTGGGCCTCTGGTTCTGAGTGCGTGGCAGGCGGACTCCCACGGCACAGCTTGCTCAGGCCCGCGGCACCAGTGTCTGTCAGGACGTCCCAGCAGGGTATGGGGCTTCCTGGGGGCCTCGCACCACCAACCCAGCCTGCTGGGACTCCACATCCTTCCAGTTAACATGGCAGCAACTGATGCATTGGTCTGCAGTATCTGCATCAGGTGGGGGCTGAGGCATCGGGTGCCTGTTTAGGTGCACGTGGGCCATACTGGTTTCGATGGCTGTTGTGTACCTCTGACATAAAGCCCTGTACCCCTTGGCATTGGCTGAAGGTGCTCCAGAAGACCCTCCTCCTGTGTCTGGGTGTCCAGGCCACAGAGCCTTTGCAGACCCCTGCCCACAACACCCACCACAGGGCCATGATGTTTGGCTTTCTACATCGTCAGCCAAAACCAGGCCACCTGTGCTATGGTTGGGAGCTTTACAGACATGGTCAAGATGGGAAATAGTTCCTCAAAGTTTGAAATTTAAAAGAGTCAACCAGAAAGAGATGAAGGGGCAGCAGGTCTCTCAGGAGCCGCACGGGCCCTGGATAGGCTGTGGCCGGTGGTAGTGTTCTTGATATGTAGACACTATGGCTTCGGAGAATGGTGTAGCTTAGTGCTCACATGGTTTTGTAAATTTTATTTTTCATGAAAACACATTATTCTGGAACAGTGCTGTTGATGTCACAGCTGGGCTGTACGTCTGGCTGCACCTGGTCGGGGGCCTTCCCGTCCGTGTGTCTGTTCTCACTGATGAGGGAGCCCAGGAGCCAGAGTCTCCCTTGGGGCCCCCTCAGCGTCTTCTCCCCAGGACTGTTTCTGTCCTTGTTCCCTGCTCCTCACCCGGGGGGTCTCTGGTCCATGGGCACCAGGGACACGGCCTCATGTGGCTCACCTTGGAGTCTGGAGGCCGGTGACCAGCCCAGGATACCTTGCCCTCTGCAAGCACTTTGCCCTGTGGCCCCTCCTGCTTCTCCAGGAGGGGGCTGAGATTTGAGGAGAGACAGTGCACCCACCTGCCATGCCCTGCAGCTGCTCACCATGAGCACACCTGAGGGACAGTCTGCTGTCCTGTGGAGCTGGGGGTGCCAGCTTCTGAGAGCCTGTGCCTGCTGTTGCGGCCCCACCTCCATCTCTGCCCAGCTGCGGGAGGTCGCTGTGCCCCCTAATGAGTGTAGATGGGTGGGAGCTTCGGGGCCATCCCATGAGCAGCATGGCTGCAGCCAGCCATGGAGGAGTGCATGCATGCCACACAGGCTGGCACCCCCACAGGCGGCCCGGAGTCAGGCTGTTTCTGTCCCCCTTCATCAACTAAAACTGCCTAGTTTTTCCTCTGAAAGGTGAAAACTACTCTCTTGTCATTTTGCTACAAGCTCTGACAGGTGGAGTAGAGTCTCCCCACAGCCCCCGAGAACGCTTGCCTTGTCTGTCTCACCATGTAGCATGGGCTCTTTCCCTGCGGGTAAGATCCACGCCCAGCACAAGGGCCAGGACCTGGGTGGTCCCTCCTCCCATGGCCCTGCCACTTGAGACTCCTCTCCCTTCTCTCCCCTCTCTCCTTTTCTTCCTCCTCTTCCTCCTTCTCCCCCCACAGCCCTGCCACTTTAGGCCTCCCTTCTTCCAGGCCTTGCTCCTCCCACCCTGGCACTGAGCATCCACACTCCCTGTGCTGTGTGCATTCTCATGCAGACGTTCCTCACAACACCCTTTTTGAAGAGTCTGTTTTAATATGGGGAAGAAGTGTGCCTGTTTTGTGATACTCCCTGTGACAGCAGCTCTCTGCCCTGGGAGATCGGGGTAGCAGAGCTGTTCTTGCAGCATGGCTGTAACCCGAGGGCACTTCTGTGAGATGCTCCGTGTGCCGTGCCCGTGCCCCCCGGGTCAGCAGGCAGAAGGCACACAAGAAACTGGGTGGCATGTGGTGCACAGGTGCCAGGATGACCTTAGAAGTACAGGGCTCACTAGCAGGGGGCCTACCCTTCCTGTGGGGCCGCAGGGCGGATGCCATGGGTGCCCATCACCATTGCGGTCAGCACCTGGGGCCTCACATGACCTGCATCTCCTTTTCCAGTGTGGAAACATGGCCCGGGAAGGTCTGCGCACTCTCGTGGTGGCCAAGAGGGCGTTGACAGAAGAACAGTACCAGGACTTCGAGGTGAGCCACTTTCCCCCCCTCCCCCACTGGTCCCTATGGATGGTGCTCACTGCTGGCATGGACACGCATGGGCCCAAGGACAGGCCGGCTGCCGCACAGCACTGGGGTGTCCACTTGGGTCTGCTGGGCAGATGGGCTTGCGTGACTTGATAGATTTCCATGCACCCCCAAGTCTGCAGCAACCACCCACAGCACCCGTCTCTCCTCAGAGCCGCTACAGTCAGGCCAAGCTGAGCATCCACGACAGAGCGCTCAAGGTGGCAGCGGTGGTAGAGAGCCTGGAACGGGAAATGGAGCTGCTGTGCCTCACGGGGGTAGAGGACCAGCTGCAGGCGGACGTGAGGCCCACCCTGGAGATGCTACGCAATGCTGGCATCAAGGTACACACGCAGGCCTCCAGCGCCAGAGCTACTCACCCGTGGAACCGCTGGCAATGAAGCTGGCGGGGGGGGGGGGGGGGGGGGGGGGGCGGGGAGTGGAGACGGGGAGGATGCAGGCAACCTTCCTCCTCCCTCCTCCCTGGCCGAGCCCCGCCCTGAGCCAGCACCCCAGTCTCCTCCTGAGACCCACCCAGATGTGAGAGTCTGCCTATCACCATCAGGGTCTACCCCGCCCCCCCTCCCTGCCCCTGCCCGATCCCAGCTCACCAGGGTCTCAGGCTTACCCTCTGCCCAGCTTCATCCCCTAAGACTTTCATGGCCCTGGGTCTCCATGAGGCATGAGCTCAGGACAGTCTTAGGCTCAGGAGACCTGGGGTCTTGCTCAGGGGATGTGCCACACTCACGCTTCCAGAGCTTTCTGCTCACACCCAGATGTCTAAACGAAGGTCACTCAGCACTGCTTTGTCCTTTTCCCTTCTGCTGGTGGCTCCCAGCAAGCCCCAGGATTGAGGCTGGGTATCTGCACACTCACCTGTCCTGCTTTTTCTTCCTGGTCTGTCCTCTTCGTGGTATTAAGTTGTAGCTTTCAGGGAACTGCTTTCTGACCTTATGTGCCCTTGAAACCCAATGTTCAGTTACAGAATGAGAGAAAAGACTGTTCTAAGACTGCCCTGAGGACTGGGGCCTCACATTCAAGAATGAAAACAATACAATTGGAATTTCACAGAGAAGCTAGGAGATAGTGAGGCTAGAGAGGCAGAAAGGAAGGTCAGTGTTAGAGGAAAAGCTGTGCGCGGCTTCCAGCTGGAACACACACAGTGGGCTCTAGGGAGACTCCATGTGCACACAGCAGGTGCACCCTTGCCTCCGGGGGCCTGGCCAGGGAGGAGACACTGTCTCTCTAGGCAGCACTCCCATCAGGAGGTGCGTCTGGCTTCAGACTCACGAGAGAAACTAAACCTGAGTGTGCTGTGCTGCCAGCACCTGGGTGAGGAAGAGTTGTGGCTGCTGTGGCCTCACCAGTGGGGTGGCTCTTGCTGTCTTGCGGGAATTGTTAGCAACTGTGTCTTCACGATGTACTCTCATCTTCGGTCTGGGCTCAATAAGGCAAATATAGATGTGTGAGATAAGTAAAAAGCACAAGTCCTACACTGAGAAGCAGCAAAAACTCAGTATTGCTGTGAGTCGTTGGCTGTGTCCAGAAATGCATATTTGTATGTGACACACAAAGCACCTGAGAAAGTCAGGTGTCGGTGAGAAATTTCTAAGTTTTTTGCTTTACGTGAAATACGTATGTAAACCATCCTGTCGACACATTAAATGTCGTAGTTTTGTTGTCTTTGTCATCTAGGGGTGCTTACGTATGTAACACATGCTTGTGTAAATTTTTAAAGTAAAAAAAATAAAAATAAATAAAAGTAGTATTTGACATATTTTATTTGGTACAAACAGCTTTTGGTTTAACTTTTTCCCCTTTACCATTTTGAACCTCAGTTTCCAATTTAAAAATTAGCGAATTAGCATAAGGATGTCCAGGGCGCTCCTGGCTCTACAGGCCTGAGACCACGTGGCACCTTCCGGGCCCGCTCATCCAGTGTGCAGCCATGTGAGCATTGCCCCTGGATATATACAGGCGTCCTG
Organism: Vulpes vulpes; assembly: GCF_048418805.1. NCBI lineage: Eukaryota > Metazoa > Chordata > Mammalia > Carnivora > Canidae > Vulpes > Vulpes vulpes. Next base: position 58,009,869 of record NC_132784.1, read on the forward strand.
TTAGTTTCAGTCCTGAGGTTCCTAAACCTCACATCTCAGCTGATATGTCTAACATCACGTTGCTCCTACTTGTTTTAACTAAGTCTACAGAGACCTTTTTTGTTGTGGTAAAATGTAGATAACATGCCATTTATCATCTGACCTGTTTCTGAGTGTACTTAGAACTCACGGTCACTAAGTACACTCACAGGGTTGTGCAGCTGTCCTCACTAAGCACTGACCCCTCCACTCCCAGCCCTGGTCGCCTAGTCCACCACTGGCCTCTGTCTCTGTGTGTGCAAGTCCTCCAGGGACCTCCTAGCTCTGCCGTCCCACAGCCTTTGCCCTTGTGCAGCTGGCTTACCTCACGGAGTACAGTGTCCCGTAGTCCTGGCCCAGCAGGTGCCAGGCTATCCCTCCTCTTTAAGGCTGAATGCTGTTCCACAGCGTGTTTGCCACATTCTACTATCCATCCTTCAGTGGACACTGGGCTGCTCCTGTGGTTTGGCTGCCATGAACATGAATGTGCAAGTGTCTGCTCAAGAATAGACGCTTTTAAGAGTTCACCATCTTCACTTGTCTCCTAGATATGGATGCTAACGGGCGATAAACTCGAGACCGCCACTTGCATCGCCAAAAGCTCACATTTGGTGTCTAGAACACAAGACATTCACATTTTCAGACCAGTGAGTATATGTCTAAAAGCACTTTGATTTTGAAATGCTTTGTTTCACAATCAAAACTTGTGGTTTTGTGAGAATGTATGTGCAATGATTTAGTAATTACAAAGAAGAGAAATACTGTAATTTTCTGACTGAATTTATACAAACATTGCAGGTAGGTTTCTATTAGCTGCCCACATCAAATGGGATGAAAAAGCTGCATTTTGACAGAGTGAAACAAAGTCTAAATTCAAAAGTATTTTTCTGTTGTACTATTGGATTTATTAATCAATTTTCTATTTTAAAATGGACATCCTGCCATCATTTCCTGTTCCATTTACTAAGTGTATGTTGATATAAACCACATTTTTGTATTAGTTATACCTGATAGTAGGAATGTGTTTTTAATCTACTACCATTTTGAAATGAAATGTTCCTTAATTAGATCAAAGGAAATTAATAAAAAATGGGCTAAAGTTTGTGTTTTTACTGTATCACTTATGACTAATGTCTGTAATTCAAACAAAAATGCGATTTCCTGAGTTGATTAATGGTGGTTAGCAGACAAGATCCATCTGTGTCTGCTCTTCAGAGCACTTGCACCTACAGAAAGTGATTTGAATATAATTTACATGTAAATGTCATTTATTTCCAAGCATTGGAATGGCAAATTAGACCCTGCAGAGGACTATTTGCAATTAAATTATTAATGATTCTGATAATACTTCAGATCAATTTTTGTTGACTTTTCAATGTTACAGCCACCCAAATTGAAATTTCCTCAGTAAAGCCTACCTATTTAAAGAGGAGTCTGAGATTAATTTGGACCATGTGAAACTTAAACTTCAGTCTTCAACATAGCCCTTCTTTTATTCCCTGTAAGATCTCTGCAGAAAGAATGTCAAAAACCAGTCTGTGGCTTTCTAAAATGCTTTCATTCTAAGATTGATATTTCAAGATTATGACTTGGTTTTACTTTTAGATTGTTTGATTATTCGGATGTTGTGTTTGCTTGAACTAGTAGAGAAAGTTGAAACCCATGGCATTTATTAGCAGGGGCATGTTTGCAGGAAGCCTGGCTTTGCAACCCCTGCCACTCCAGCCATGCAACCTCCCTGGGCTCTGGCTGCGGCTCCCTGAAGTATAATTCTGAAGTCTCAGTGTCACCCCCCTCCAGCACATGGGCCCCCTATGAGCTACCAGAACCGCATCACATGTCTCTGGGGAATATCTGGCTCACAGGCAGCACACAGGCAGTGTTAGCGATTGGTACCGCACCCCCTTCCCCTGCTGAGCCCCTCTCCTCCCCTGTGGCTCCCTGTACCTGGGGGACCCCGCAGCACTTCCCGGTAAGTGGCAGCTTTGAGTTGTTGCAGGCTGGAAAATAATTTGTGTTAAGTAAGTAGGTATTTATTCCCAGAGGAGAGATTCAGAAGAGCAGGTTATTAGAGGACCGAGGCCTGTGGGCGGCCCCTGGCAATCTTACATGATCGGCAGGTCTCTGATGTAGATGACACTGTAATTCGGGTGCTTTTCTCCCTTTTGTGGAGGTAACCAACCGGGGAGAGGCCCACTTGGAGCTGAACGCCTTTCGAAGGAAACACGATTGTGCACTGGTCATCTCGGGGGACTCTCTGGAGGTGAGGCTGCATTCTATGTGCGCGTCTATCCATTCTTCCATCTCTCTGTGTCCCTGGAGGTGAGGCTGCGCTCTGAACATGTGCGCATCTGTCCATCCGTCTGTCTGTGTCCCTGGAGGTAAAGCTGCACTCTGACCATGTGCATGTCTGTCTGTCCATCTCTCTGTCTATCTGTATCCCTGGAGGTGGGGCTGCACTCTGACCATGCACATGTCCATCATCCGTCCATCTGCCCCCCCCCCCCCCCCCCCCCCCCCCCCGGCAGACCAAGAGCTTTCTGAGTGAGTGCTTGCTTGGTGGTCATTATCCCAGTGGTGGTTACTAAACTCTGCTGAGCACTTACAACCTGAAGACCCACCATGGCGATGCCAGAGGGCTGACTTTCTATGATATTTTGGAGGTTGACTTATTTTAGGCTGATTCGAGATTCTCTTAGGTGCTAGGCCTTCTGCTCACCATTAACAGTGCAGGTCCCCATGGAGTCCCACCTGTGGCACCTGTCTACTTGACCTAAGTGTACCTAAACCAGTATTTCCAGGAGTGGGCCAGGGACACAGGAAACAGACTGGCGGCCCAGCAGGAGGGGCTGGCTTGGCTCTCAGTTCTGGAACCGCTGTCACCTGAGGCAGGGCCCTGGAGCCTGTGCACTGACTCCCTGACCCCGTTCCCTTCGCCTCCCCAGGGGATAAACCCCATGTTTGCTGGGGCAGGAGGTACAGCAGCTAGCAGCCTCACTTCTCACAGCTCTGTGTGCCTGGCCATGTGCTGGCACCTCCTGGACTCCCAGACCCGGGGCATCCCGCAGTGCCGCTCTCGGGCCTCAGCTGGATCCTCAGCCTTTTCCCTGTTGGCTTCAGAAGATTTCCCCCGCTGTGGAGTCGTTTACTACATATCCTCTGCTTTCCAGCACCCGAATATTTGCTCCTCCCTCCTCCCTCTGAGCCCACCTTAGAGATTCATGTCTTTTTAAAAATCTCTCTTTACAGTTGTTTTAGTGTGATTTGTGAAGAAGCAAAAGTAGGTACTTGTTAAATCCACCATCTTTTAGGAGTATGTACTTTTTTTTTTTTTTTTTAAGATTTTATTTATTCATGAGACACACAGAGGCAGAGACACAGGCAGAAGGAGAAGCAGGCTCCCTGCAGGGAGCCCGATGTGAGACTTGATCCCAGGATCATGACCTGAGCCAGAGGCAGACGCTCAACCACTGAGCCCCTCAGGGGTCCCAGGAGTATGTACTTTTAATTAAATATTTTTCCTCTTTGGTCCACACCAGAGCTACACATAGCCGATCAACATAGAAAACCTGGTGGTGAAAATCAGATCTGCCCACCTGCTCCTCCCCGGTCCTGCTCCCCAAAAGCACCATCTTATGTTTCTGTGTCTGGGTCTTTGATTGCTTCTGTCCCTCATCTAGATAGTACACTCCTTCCCTGGTCCCTGTGCTGGACCTGGTGCTGGGCTTCAGCCTGAGCCTGGTGCTGGTCCAGGTCCCAGTCCTGGTGCCAGTTGTAGGGAGGTGCATCTGCAGCCCCTGATGGGCCCTGTGGGGTCAGGGGAGCCATTAGTCCAGAGTGGGCATGGACATACAGGCCATCCCAGGACACACAGCCCATGGCCCCCCATAGGTGCAGGTGCCATCATATTAAAGATGAAACAGGATGCCTGGATGGCTCAGTGGCTGAGCATCTGCCTTTGGCTCAGGGCGTGATCCCGGGGTCCTGGGATCGAGTCCCACATCCGGCTCCCCGCAGGGAGCCTGTTTCTCTCTCTGGCTGCGTGTCTGCCTCTCTCTGTGTCTCTCATGAATAAATAAAATCCTTAAAAAGTAAAGATGAAACAGAGATCTTACTTAGCTAAGGTGGGGTTGAAATCACCTGAAATAGACTGAGTGGGAAACTTTCCATCTCAGGCAACAAGGCAGCATCTGCAAGCCCCGTGCAAGCCACACTGGCCATGGTGATGGTCAGGGTGAGACGCAGAGTCCCCTCCCTGGCCCCCGGCCCTGCCCATCCACATGGACGCTCCTTCCGTAGGGGCCTCAACCCTGGCCTCTCCTCCCACCTCATCCCTCCTCCTCTGCGTGCCCACCAGCCCTGAATGCCCAGCTAGCGGGGTGGCTGTGACCTGGGGAAGAGGGTGCAGGCAGTGTGCACCCTGTGTTGGCACAAGGCTGTTGGTCCCTGCCTGCCCTGCTCCTTGAGCCCACAGAGCAGGGCCACCTGTGGCGGGTGGCAGGTACTCACACAGCACTGATCCACAGGTGTGTCTGAAGTACTATGAGCATGAACTGGTGGAGCTGGCCTGCCAGTGCCCTGCTGTGGTGTGCTGCCGCTGCTCACCCACCCAGAAAGCCCATATTGTGAAGCTGCTGCAGCAGCACGCAGGGAGACGCACTTGCGCCATCGGTGAGTTCTCCCACCCCACGTCCCATTGGCACCAGGGCTCTGAGAGAAACCATGTTTTCAGAGCCACTGGCAGCACAGCATTCAGACTCTAGCACCAGGTGGATTTCGTCCACGTTCCTGGGGATTTGAAACAGCCTCAGGATGGGGTCTGGGTGTTGGTGTCATTTCCCATTTCTGTGCTCCCAGGTGATGGAGGGAACGATGTGAGCATGATCCAGGCGGCAGACTGTGGGATTGGGATCGAAGGGAAGGTAAGTGTGTCCTTTGGTCCCTACGTTATCTGCATACTTCCTGCTGGCCCTGAGCCACACACTCAGGTTGCAGGCCAACTCCTGTAACCCTCAGGTCGCAGGTCAGCCACTGCCCCTTGAACCCCTAAGAAGCGCAGGTAGGCAGCAGAGCCAGGCAGGTCCAGACCCTTCACGCCCTCACTGTAGAGGAGGTGGGCGAGACAAGTGACTTGCAGCCCCCTTCATGCCGGGCCCAGCTCAGATGTCACCAGCCTCCTGCAAGCCTCTGTTGCCGCCCTGGCACCCCCAGCTTCTCTCACACTTGAACATCTGTGTCCCCATCCAACCATGAGCTGTGGCTGACAATTTGTCTTGCGTGGAAATGAGCCTGATTCAGGTCTCGCTTCCTCTCTCCTGCCTCATGCACGCCCCGCGGCTCTGGGAAGTGGCCAGTGGCTGTTTCAAAGACCCCAGGGTGGGCTTCAAGACAGGCTCACTCCTCTGCCTAATTGCTGTAAGACTGACAGGCGCCTGACATCCTGGCCAGCAACTCTCTGTGGCCACCAGATGTTCTGTGTTAGCCTGTCCCCTGCAGGGTCACTGGGATGGTGTCCATCTTTCGCCCGCGGAGGCTGAGTTCTAGAAGTCCCTTCTAGAGGCACCACGTTCTGAGCAGGCACCTGTGTTCGTTTCAGGAGGGCAGGCAGGCTTCCCTGGCCGCGGACTTCTCCATCACGCAATTCAAGCACATTGGCCGGCTGCTGATGGTGCATGGGCGGAGCAGCTACAAGAGGTCGGCAGCGCTCGGCCAGTTTGTCATGCATCGAGGCCTCATCATCTCCACAATGCAGGTACCTGGAGCCTGGCATCTAAGGAGGGGGGCTTTGCTGTGGCACCATTGTGTCCGACCGGGAGAAGCCGTGGGGAGAGCAAGTGTGGGACTAACACTAACGGGTGCTTTCCTCTCTCGAAGGCCGTGTTTTCTTCTGTCTTCTACTTCGCATCTGTCCCTCTGTATCAGGGATTCCTCATGGTGGGGTAAGTGGTGCGGCATGTGCATATCTCAGCAGCTTCCTTCAGGGAGGACTTACCGTTCCCAGAAAAGCTGTTCGAAAGTTGAGTAACTCCACACATGGTCAGTCGGTCTGTAGAGTAAGAGCCCCGGGTGTCAGGAGTTGGATGCCTTGCCACCTTACTGTTGTTTTGTCAGAAGAACATGTTTCCCTGGGGGTCCCAGGCGCAGGCTGGGATCAGGGAGGCTGGGACACAGGTGGTCATACCTGGATGTGACCAGTGACCACTCAGCGGCAGATGCAGAGCACACGGGTGCTGGAGTGGACACGGCATGCCCTAAGAGGCCGCCATCAGTCTCCCTGGCAGTAACAAGGTCTCATCTTTGAAGGTCCCCACACCGTAGCCTAGAGAAGTGTGTCAGAATGCCATGTGTGTACAGTTCATGATTAAACCACCAGTTTTGCCTGTTGAACCTGGAAAGCAGGCATTTACTGTGAAAGGTGAATGAGTTAGAACTTCTCTCTCCCTCATCCTCTGTACTTATGCCAGGAGATAAAAGCAGTGTGACTTGGTGGGCCGTAACAGCCACATGCTGCCTCCCGACGCCCCCTCACTGGCCTCACAGAGCTCAGCATGCCCCACGGTTGTGCGTTGCTATTGTGTGTTCACTCATGGAAGGCAACAGTGGTCACACAGGCGCTCCCACCATTCAAGGTGCTCATTCCATCCACGTAGCATCCCTGTGACCAGGCCCCGTGCACTGCCCATGTCACAGACGAGGGAGCCTGGGAATGTGCTGGAGACCATGGCTGGTGGGCCCACCTTGGACTGGTATCTTACCATGGCATGTAGCGTCTTCCAGGACTGCAGAGAACAAGTACATGAGCTCTTTCACCCATCAGAATTGCATTAAATACACCTTTTGGATGCACTTCACTGGACAGCTCCCCTGAATCCCAAGGTTCGTTCCTGATAATTTGAGCGAGAGACTGGGAGCATCAGGCTAGGCCACGTCAGGCTCCACTAAACACGTGGGTACCGTACCTCGCCAGCGTGCCTGAGCAACACCGATGGGAGACACTTCCTGCCACTCCTGAGGCTGCATCTGTTGGGAGCACGGGCTCACCTCCTTACCCTTTCCCAGCCTTGAATCATGGGGCTCCTCACCTCCTGGTGGCCCTCCCCCAGGGGGCTCAACCAGCACCCAGCTGTGTTTCAGTCTCTGTTCCTAGTGGACCAGGCACAGCAGCTCAACAGGCTGGGGTGGCTCCCGGAGAGGGCAGCCGTGCATTCCAGGGTAGCTGGTGCCGGGCCCAGCAGGTGCATATGGCTGCCCGTTCTCTGTCCAGCGGCTGCTAGCTGGACATGCTCCCGTGTCCTAGGGCGCTGACCGAGGGGAAGCCCTAATGGTACAAACCGCCGTGTGTGATTGTACACTTTCCCGTTGCGTTGGTCTTTGCCATGAGCATCCCATGAATGACTTAAGAGAGCATAGGATTTGCACATGATGTCACTGCCCCTGAAGTTTGTCCAGCACACGTTTCCCTGGCCACCAAAGAAAAGCGAGGCCATTCCCACTTCCTTTCAGATTTAAAAGCTATGGATTTGAAAGATTAAAAGGAAAATTTAGGAGGCAGTGATGATTACTGCTGAAAGAGTAAAGCCTAAGTCCGTGAAGCTGCGGCTGTGGGCCGATTGGATCCTCCCTCCTCAGCCCAGGCCCAAGCCCTGGTCAGCAGGAGCTCCCAGTGGTCCTAAAACTCCTGTTTATATTGGCATTTATTCAGTTTCTCTGCACGTCCATGACGTAAGGCATCTCACGATCTTCTTAAGCGTTACTGTGCTGAATCTGTAGGAGTGGAGGACGAGTGCTTTACTTTGAGCTGCTTCAAGAGGAAACTGTAAGATCAGTGTTGGCCTAACCTAGAGAATAGTTAGATGTAGGCGGTAGCTGGGAGGAAAGTGATGTTTCTGTCAAAGTCTAATGAGACCAAAGTAATGTCCTAAGATGGGGTCTCCGGCTACTGAGACTGCAAGACCGTTGACAGAATGCAGCTCTACTTGCTCCACGCTTTTTATTCTCCTGTGTCTTATTGGCAAAGAGGGGCTGATGACGGGACAAGACAGCCATGGGTGCTCCCCACCACAGGTCCTGGCGCACACTATGCTCTCCCCACCAGGAAGCATTCCTTGGCAAAGCCCCTTGGGGAAACACTGCGTATCGCAGCCCCTCTGGGAGGCTCACGGCACAGGCAGCAATTGGAAGACCCCGCCAGGTGCCTGGTCAGGAGCCTATCCGACCTTTAAGCAAACGCCTTCTTCACCCGACACCTGTAGCACTGCACGTTCTGAGCAGCATCCTTGGGGCAACTGGCCTCAGCCAGCTGCAGGGCTCACCTGTGTGATGGCTGCCCGCCGCTCCTGGGATGGGTGCCCATGCACCCCAGGCATGGGGGGTGACCTACCGTGCCCCATCAGCTGGGCTCTGCTGGACTCTCCAGCCCTTTCAGCCCCTACGTTTTAAGTTGTTCTCATTCTCAACAATATTCTAAGTTCTGAGAAAGTGGACAAACTTTTTTTTAGAAATTTGAAAGAAAGGGCTTTAACCTCACGTGGAAGTTAAAGGTTAGACTTGAGGACACAGCACTCTGATGAAACACTGGGGTTTCTGCCTCTGGGGGCCTCCAGGAGCGCACAGCTGTAGGAATCGGGTCTTGTGTTGTTAGGTCTTCCCACCTGGTTTCTCACAGGCAAAAATGTCATTTAAAAGAAGTCAAAAAAAAAAAAAAAAAAAAAGGCCAGCCGTATCTCAGGAAAGACGGTATAGATGCACTTTTCCTCATTCCTTCTGAGTACAGCCAAAATCCTGTAGACACCACAGGTGGAACAAGTTTGTTCTCTGGTCAAGGGGCAAGGAGGGGGCAGCCTGGCCTGCTGGACAGACCACGTTCAGATGGCCACCGTCTGCTCCAGCCAGCACCGTGGGAACACTGCACCCCCCACCTCTCTCCAAAGTGGGGAGTGGGACCCCACACACACCCAGCAGTCACCAGCAGCCTCGTTGGGTGTCACACAGGGAGGAACCTGGGGGAAGACAGCGCCAGGAGACCCCGTGGCCTACGTGGCACCAAACATCCAAGTTTCAGGAGAAAATCACTACCCCCGCCAAGAGCTGAGATGATCTCAGAGTGAGTCATAAAGACAATAGACACCAGCCCTGCGGCGCCAGCGGTGTGGGAATCATGTGACATGGGTGTTAAAGTGGCAGGAACGCTCAGGACAAATGGAAACATGTCCACCTAGAATAGAAATCCAAGCAGCACCACGTGGGAACAGGCCACCAAGGCCAGCAGGACAGACCTGGCCCCCAGCAGAGTGGAGGGCCCTCAGGGCAGGACACAGGATGGAGAGAGACCCGCAGAGAGAGGGCGGAGAGCAGGCTGGAGGGGAAGAGCAGCTGAAAACGTCCCACACGGTGGATTCAGGGAGATCCACAGCAAGACGCGTCACACGGAGATTTGGGGGACAATACAAATGCTGTGAAGGCAGTGAGCTGGGGAGGAGCAGCCTCGGGGACAGTGGGGAACCTAAGGAGAAGGTGTGGGCACACACGGCCACCTGCAGTGGATCTTCCCTCAGCAGTGACAAGCGCACACGCATCCAGGAACACATGCACATGGCTCCGGGATGAGAGCTGTCCAGGTGCACACGAGCAGAAGGCACAGGCCGGTGTGTCCCCCAAAGGGCACGGTGGGCTTGAGTGCACAGGTGGGCCCTGGCCCTGGCCCTGGCCATCAGGGTCGAGGCCATCAAGCCACTGCTGGAAGGGGATGTGGAGAAGCAGGACCCCACCACAGGCTCAACCTGTCCCTGCCCAGCAGGCTCCTGGGCAGGTGGCGCCAGGAGGCTCTGCTGTGAGAGTAACTGCAGCTTACGACAGCAGTCTTTGTGGTGACTAGAAGCTGGGGGCAACCTGGGTGCACCTGAGTGAGCGCGGCTCACAGAGGTGGGACCGCTGGCTCAGGTAGCAGGAGTGAACGTGGCTGCAGCAGCACCTGGGGCAGCCTGGGAGTCAGCTGAGAAGAGGCATCTTGGGGCCTTGAAATGACAAAACTGTGAAGAAGGTGGGCGTGTTGTAGTGATTGTTAGGGGTGGGGGCAGAGGGGAGGGGTACAGGGGGGCCAGGGGACTGGGGTCCCCCAGGGTAGTGTGGTTCTGTGTCCCCAACACCTTGGGAGGAGGCTGGGCTGCCAGGGGAAGGGCATGTGGGATCCTGCTCACACCTGCCTGCAAGTCCCCAGTAACCTCAAAACAGAGTTTAATTAAGAAAGAAAAACAGCAGATCCCCCTGAGCACCTGTGGCTCACAGACTGACTTAGTGCTCCGCAGGGAGGCGTGAAGTGTCGGGAGGTCTGCCTTGCTGCATGTGCTGTGCAGCGCTTGGGACCAAGGCCCGTGTTTGCAGAGCCGTGTGGAGTGGTGGTGCCTGCCCCTCACGCTAACCTGCCCCTGTCTTGGTTGTCAGGTATGCGACCCTGTACACCATGTTCCCAGTGTTCTCGCTGGTGCTGGACCAGGACGTGAAGCCAGAGATGGCCATGCTCTATCCAGAGCTCTACAAGGACCTCACCAAGGTATGGGTGCGGGCCGGGCTGCATGTCCGCTGGGCCATATTTTAGCAGAATATTTACTAGGGAAAGAAATGCCTGTCGTGAAGCGGTTTCCAGGCAGGTTTTAAGTAATCGAACCTCTGTCCTTCCAGACAGGTTTTATTTCTCGCTGTTTTTGCATTTTCCTTCTGAGTTAAACTTCAGAAAGGGATGATTATTTTCTCGGACGTTTGCAGTAAAGCTCCGATGTCATGCATACAGTTGAGATTTTAAAGGTGCTCTGAACCATTTGTGGAGCCGCAGTGAGCTTCTCTGAGACCATGGGGCTCGTGTTGGCTGGTGCATGCTCGTTGTCTGTCGGTGTGTGAAGGACACCCACTGGCGGCAGGGTCCCCTGGGCAGAGCTTCTGTCCACTGCGCCAGCATCCCGACATCAGAACCCAGAGTTACAGCAGGCAGCCCCCGTGCCTGCCCAAGCCACCTGAGAAGCACGCTGTGCTTCTCAGAATCAGGTCTAAGACATGATGGAGAGTCTGTCACTGCGACGCAGCACTGAAGTCACAAGGATGCTTTTGAGGAAACATCTGCACCCAGAAGATGTGGCTCCTGAAACTGCAGAAGGTGCATTGATCTGGCCTAAAATTGTGCTCTCTTCAGATAGAGTATTCCTGAGGTTTGCCATATTTCTTTACAAGACCGTGTTTCTACAGCAAGCAAAACAAGCTCCACAGGCTGGAACACCCCCTCGCTCTCCAAGGACAGGTTGTGGTGACCTTGGAATCTTCCAAAAGGCTAGCTTCTCCTGAAGCAACAGGGAGAACAAAGTCCACTAACTCTCAGTCAAATCCAGGTTTACATATGAAATGACCAACTCAGATCTTTAAAACTATAGCATGTGGAGAAGGGATCAGTGGGCACTAGGCGGGATGCAGCGAACCGTGTGGTTAACATGCAGAGGAGCTGGCCAGACCACGGTGATCTCTGGGCTTCGTGCTGCTGTTATAAGGACTGGATGAAATTAAGATTTAAAGTTCCTTGAAAAAAAATACCAAGTGCTCATATTATTTTTACAATCAGGACAAAAATAAACCTAGTTCACTAGTATAGCATAAAATAAAATCTCAATCATTATATTCAATAACAGCATATTTAATTTGATAATAAAATGCAAATATATTTTATATATATAGAAAGAGAGCACTAATAATCCTGATAATTTTATTGTGAATATTACAAGAAAAAGGAGAACTATTTTGTTTAATATTCTAAAATGATTAAACCATTATCATTCATTAAAGCAGAACAGGATCAAAGATCCAAAACTGTAGGAAGCTTTTGTAATTATAATTTTAGATTATTATGTGTTTCCTTATTTCCATAAACTCCAGACATGTTAACTTAAATGCTGCCTCACAGACTCTCCATGTATGAGCAGACCCAGATGAGCTTCCCTAAAATCACAGGCGGTCAGTGTCTCAGCCGCTTGAGGTCACTGCAGGTCAGCCTGGGCAGCATCACCAGACGGTCGCGGTTGGAGCAGTTGCTGTCAGCGGGACGCGGGGTCAACGCTGTGTCTACCACCGTCGGGGTGGGGGGATGGTTGGCTGATGCATTGAACACAAGGGGGTGGCAGGAAAGTGTCTTCATTCTGACTGAGTCATTCTTGTTTTCGTTAGGGTGACCAGTAGAATGTCTCGGTGCTGGTGCCCTTGAGTCCAGCCGTCATTCCTACTTTATTGTGACAGGAGTTCAGTTACTGTTTCTTCAAGACCCAAGACCTATTCCTTTTGTGTTTATTATACTTATTCTTTCAAAACCTGTTGCCCTTCAAATACTTTGAAGACAGAGTAGCACTAAAGTACTCAACCACCTAACTTGATAAAAAATTGAGTTACATTTTCTTACTGAAGCCAGAGAGAGATTTTGAATCTTCACATTACTTCTCAATTATTGGTGGTGACTTGAGAGGCCCACGAGCCATCTGCCTGGCCCGTCCATGTGGCAGGCACTGGGTCTGTGGCTGCTGGAGGCGAGGGTGAGAGTCATTCCTGGGCTCAGGAAGCCCATTTTCATTCTGGAAAGAAAATGTGAATTACGTGATAGTCAAACAGCAGCACAAAATAGGCCACAGGTGCGGATGCAGGTGCACATCAGCTGTGCAACACATCTGGCCTGTTCTAAGCAGAAGGCCAGGGTCATGATAAAGACCTAAAATAGTTTCAAAAGCAGTGAAAGGGAACAGAGTATATATCCCTCACAAAACAGAGAGGAAAGTACCATGCTTTGAAAGAAAATACCGGTTTTCATACTTATTTGATAACCATCCTTTTTATTCTGAGAGTGAGAGTCCTAACCCAATCATTGCAGATGTGATTTACATGTTCCAACAACATCAGCCAACCTGGAGCATACGTTTGCTCATGACTCCATTGGGAGAGCCTGAGCCCAGTCTGGAGTCAGTATCTGTTCAGTAGTGTGTCAGCAACAGGGTGAGGGAGCCCAGCAAAGAGGCTGCACTCCCCTCCCCTTCCTAAAGCCATATTGTTTTCATTCCTTGCAGAAAATGATGCATCTATAATAATTTTTAGTGTTCCTCTTTTAAAGGCCACATTCTGGTGTGAATGCTCACATGCATTCAATGCACTCATGATGAATGGCCGCTCTCAGTCTTCTGGTGCTGCCAGTGAAGCAGGGACCCTGTGTGCTCACCCCTCTTCTAGCTCCAAGAAGACTCTGTTTACCCCAGATGGATGATCTGTGGCCTCTTAGGAAGGGCCACACGAGCCTGAGAGCCATCGGTCAGTACTAGTGGGGTGACCCTCGCTCACCTGAGCCAGCCCATGTAGTCCCAACGTACATCAGACTTGTAGCTGGAGATTCCATGACAAACACGTTGCTTTACATTCCTGATAAATAACCCACTAACTGCAGAGGCAGCTGAACTAATTGTAAAGAGACCAAGTAGGTAATATCATGCAATCCTTCATCTGAATCCTTGACACCGTTAGACGCAAAACTTATTAGGATTACTTCACTATTTTTTTTTTATTTCCTGTTGAATACTCTCAAAATGGTTTTAGTTTTGGAATGTATATTTATATTCTTAAATAATTTTAGAGATAATAGTGATAAGGCAGGAAAAAACAAAGGCTAGAAATTAGAGGAGATGCAGATGACAGGAAAAGCCCGAAGAATCCATAAAACTTGTGGGCACCTGGGTGGCTCAGGGGTTGAGTGTCTGCCTTCAGCTCAGGACATAATCCCAGAGTGCCGGGATCGAATCTCACATCAGGCTCCTGCCTGAAGCCTGCTTCTCTCTCTGCCTAGATCTCTGCCTCCGTCTGTGTCTATCATGAATAAATAAATAAATAATCTTTTTTAAAAATCCACAAAACCTTCCCAAGCTAACCTATAAGTTTGCAGGATTCAACGAATATATTTTATCCTTTCTAATTTTATATACTAGCCATGGACAATTGAGGTCTGAAAAATGTTTTTGAACAGGGTTTGCAATAACCTAAAAAAAGCAAAGTTGGTTTAACTAACAAACCATGCAGGACGTGTGTGCTGCAGGCCCTGGGGCACTGTGGAGAGGAATTTTTAAAGTTGCAAAGAACAACTAGGAGACTCCATGTGACCGAAAGCTAACAAACTGATTCCAAGATTTATATGGGAAGGCAGGGGAACTACCAATTACCAAGGCCATTTTTAAAAAGAGGAACGAGAGTTGGAACAAATTATTTTAAGATTTGTGTGGAATCAGAAAAGACCCCGAATAGCCAGGGGAATTTTAAAAAAGAAAACCATAGCTGGGGGCATCACAATGCCAGATTTCAGGTTGTACTACAAAGCTGTGGTCATCACGACAGTGTGGTACTGGCACAAAAACAGACACATAGATCAATGGAACAGAATAGAGAACCCAGAAGTGGACCCTCAACTTTATGGTGAACTAATATTCGACAAAAGAGGAAAGACTATATCCACTGGAAAAAAGACAGTCTCTTCAGTAAATGGTGCTGGGAAAATTGGACATCCACATGCAGAAGAATGAAACTGGACCACTCTCTTGCACCAGACACAAAGATAAACTCAAAATGGATGAAAGATCTAAATGTGAGACAAGATTCCATCAAAATCCTAGAGGAGAACACAGGCAACACCCTTTTTGAACTTGGCCACAGTAACTTCTTACAAGATACATCCACGAAGGCAAAAGAAACAAAAGCAAAAATGAACTATTGGGACTTCATCAAGATAAGAAGCTTCTGCACAGCAAAGGATACAGTCAACAAAACTAAAAGACAACCTACAGAATGGGAGAAGATATTTGCAAATGATGTATCAGATAAAGGGCTAGTTTCCAAGATCTATAAAGAACCTATTAAACTCAACAGCAAAGAAACAATCCAATCATGAAATGGGCAAAAGACATGAAGAGAAATCTCACAGAGGAAGACATGGACATGGCCAACATGCACATGAGAAAATGCTCCGCATCACTTGCCATCAGGGAAATACAAATCAAAACCACAATGAGATACCACCTCACACCAGTGAGAATGGGGAAAATTAACAAGGCAGGAAACCACAAATGTTGGAGAGGATGCGGAGAAAGGGGAAGCCTCTTACACTGTTGGTGGGAATGTGACCTGGTGCAGCCACTCTGGAAAACTGTGGAGGTTCCTCAAAGAGTTAAAAATAGACCTGCCCTACGACCCAGCAATTGCACTGCTGGGGATTTACCCCAAAGATACAGATGCAGTGAAACGCCGGGACACCTGCACCCCGATGTTTCTAGCAGCAATGGCCACAATAGCCAAACTGTGGAAGGAGCCTCGGTGTCCATCAAACGATGAATGGATAAAGAAGATGTGGTCTATGTATACAATGGAATATTCCTCAGCCATTAGAAATGACAAATACCCACCATTTGCTTCAACGTGGATGGAACTGGAGGGTATTATGCTGAGTGAAGTAAGTCAATCGGAGAAGGACAAACATTATATGTTCTCATTAATTTGGGGAATATAAAAATAGTGAAAGGGAATAAAGGGGAAAGGAGAAAAAATAAGTGGGAAATATCAGAAAGGGAGACAGAACATGAAAGACTCCTAACTCTGGGAAACGAACTAGGGGTGGTAGAAGGGGAGGTGGGCGGGGGGTGAGGGTGACGGGGTGACAGGCATTGAGGGTGGCACTTGACAGGATGAGCACTGGGTGTTATTCTGTATGTTGGCAAGTTGAACACCAATAAAAAATAAATTTATAAAAAAATAATTTAAAAAAATTAAAAAGAGGACAAGTTTGGAAGACTTGCTCTACCCAATTTCAGGACTTTCTGTACATTAGTAACCAAGGCAACAGATTATTGGCAGAGGACAGACACATGGAGCAGTGGGGTGAGCAGAGAGCCCAGGGAAAGAGCCACATGCATCATGGCTGATCAATCCAAGGGAGACTGGACCATTTGTAAATAGATGCTTCAGAGCCACCAGCAAACACAGAGCCTCCACCCACCTGTCACCGTTTAGGGGGAAACACACTTCAAAATGAGTCGTAGACTAATTAGCCTTCTGGAATAAAATGCAGAAGAACATGTGCATGACCTTGGGATGGGCATAGTTTTTAGATATGGGGTCAGATGTGTGATTCAGAAAGGGAAAAACTGGTAGGCTGGACTTTATCATAATTAGACTTGTTCTGTGGTTGGCACTGATAAGAAAATGTAAGGAAGAGCTATAGAACTGTGGGAAATACTTGCAGATCACACTTCTGACAAAGGACTTGTATCTGGAATATATAAAGAAGCCTCAAAACTTAAAAAGAAGACAAGCAACCCGATTATCTAAACGGACCAAAGACCTGACCTGACAGCACAGCGACGATCACGACGTGCAGATGAGTATCTGAAAGGCTCTGCTCATCACCATTTCTCATGAGGGGCCGGCAGGCAGTAACCACGCTCCCCCCTGGGAAGGCAGGGTCCACAGCAGGAGCACACCACGGGCATGGCCCCTGGAGGCACGGTTCAGCAATTTCTCTTGAAGTTAAATGTGCACTGACCACGTGACTCAGTGACCCGAGAGAAGTGAGCCCTGCAGCCACATGGTGCGTGGTGTCAGTCCAGCAGCACAGGTGAATCCTAAGCGCATTGGGCTATGTAGAGGAAGCCAGACTCAGAAGCTTGTATGGTCCCATGTAGCTGGCCTCCTGGGAAATGCAGGGCTCCAGGCGTGGGGGACAGGTGGGCAGCAGCCCAGGGCCGGGGTGGGGGACTGAGGGGCAGCGGGAACAGCTGTACCCGCATATTGCA
This sequence comes from Vulpes vulpes, assembly GCF_048418805.1. NCBI lineage: Eukaryota > Metazoa > Chordata > Mammalia > Carnivora > Canidae > Vulpes > Vulpes vulpes. The sequence continues at coordinate 58,026,728 of NC_132784.1, forward strand.
TCTCAGGCCAAGACAGAGTAGTGAGTCTGTTCACGGGACTTTCGGGTGCATTAACCTTTCCCAAGATTCGCTGGATTTTATTTTTACAGTTTGGTGGGTCTTCTAGAGAAACGAACTTTCAGGTCTCTAAGACTTAACACTGAAATACTGAACACTCACTAGGCTTCTGGCTTTATGCTTATTTCATTTTATCCACACAAGTGCAGCCATCACTTCTGTTCACATAAGAAGAGACCACTCACAGACATTGAGTGTGTGCCCCAGGGGGGCCACGGGCAGGGCCAAACCCAGGCTGGCCGGGTCCTAAGCAGTGTGTGCGCAGTGCCGGGACAGACCTCCTGCTAGAGGAATTTCCACCAGCCAAGGACTGGCCGTCCTTCCTCTCCTCCTCTGGAAGGAGAGGCGTATGGGCCCAGGAGAGCCCCTGCCCGCATGGCCTGGGTCCAGAGTAAGAACTGTGTTCATGCGCATCTGTGGCACCAAATTCAGTGAAATACTCACTTTTGTCTCTCAGAGCCAAAGTCTGAGAGAGCCATTGATAAGTATCACCCAGGAGCTAGTGGCTTATGCATATCTTTCAAATTATTTCTCCGATTGGTTATTTTATCGAGTTTCTGTGCCCATTCTGTAGTGTTTTGCCTTATTAATCTGTGTCTGCTTGGATATGGGAACTTTGACCTGGGCTCACATCGCTGAGCTGTCTTCAAACACCCCCCAGTTTATAAACCGATAATTATGTAACATAAGTAGTATCGAAGAGATGTCAACAAATGTAGCTACAGAGTAAATCTTTTATTTTTACATCAAAAAATTAAATTATCTTTTAAAATATTAAAATAAAATTAGCCACGTACTTAATTACCTCAGTGTTATGAGGTAGTCTTACCTCAAAGACCAAACACTTGCTAGTATCCAGCAAGACAAATGCACTTGGGAAATAGATACTGAGACATATACAGACATGTAACAGCTAAACTTTCCTGCCTTTTTAAAAATCATCATTGCCTTTTCGTGATATCTGTTATGTGTGAACATTACTTTTCACACGTGTAATAAGGACTCAGGTTCAGCCAGTGCTTCCCAGGAGGATGCTGGAAGGGCCACACCTGCCTTGTGGCTGCATCTCTTGAAATGTTGTCACTCAACTCCAGGTAGATGAGGCTCAGATCCAGAATACTCTGGCAGTCGTCACGGCAACACACCCCAGTGCATCTCTTCCATAGCAGCTCGTTTCTCCTTGGTGGCATTTGGCAGTGCTTTCTGACTTAGGGACCACCTTCCCACCCTGGCTGTGAGCGCCTCTCCTATGGTGGGGAGGGCCCAGGGCACAGCAGAGCTTCAGACTCTAGCCATTTGGTGCTGACCCTTGAACACTGTGGGGTCAGTGACCACCCCCCCCCAACCCCTGCACAGTCAAAAATCTGCATATCATTTTGGTTCCCCAAACACATAAGTGGTGATGGCCTCCTGGTGACGGGAAGCCTCACCCACTCCATGAACATCTGATTATGTTGCATGTGTTCTATATTATATTCTCATGATAAAGTAGGCTGGAGAAAAAAAGTTAAGAGAACTTTTTTAAAAAGGCAAATACAGGGATCCCTGGGTGGCGCAGCGGTTTGGCGCCTGCCTTTGGCCCAGGGCGCGATCCTGGAGACCCGGGATCGGATCCCACGTCGGGCTCCCGGTGCATGGAGCCTGCTTCTCCCTCTGCCTGTGTCTCTGGCTCTGTCTCTCCTTCTATCTCTCAAAAATAAATAAAATCTTTAAAAAAAAAAAAAAAGGCAAATACAGGGGCACCTGGGCGGCTCAGTGGTTGAGCATCTTTGGCTCAGGGCCTGATCCTGGAGTCCTGGGATCCAGTCCCGCATCGGGCTCCCCACTGGGAGCCTGCTTCTCCCTCTGCCTGTGTCTCTGCCTCTCTGTGTCTCTCATGAATAAATAAATAGAATCTTTAAAAAAAAAAAAAAAAGCAAATACATTAATAATACTGTATTTATTTTAGTTTTTAAAAATTCATATGTAGGTGAGCCCACACAATTCAAACCCATGTCCAGCACAGCTACCCTGCAGCATGAACTTGTGGAAAGCACCAGACTTTTAGAGTTTTTTCATGTGTAAATGGAGACAACGTCTGCCCCGTCTGAGTGCTACAGTGCCTGAGAGGATTGATGCAGGAGTGTGACCGCACAGATCTGACCAAAGTCCTGAGGGTCCATCGTTCACATGGCTTCACCTGACAAGCACTGCCATGGAACAGGCCTGAGCAGTAGCAGCCCGTGTGGCTGGCAGTGGCTGGGTGTCCCTCTTGGGTGTGGATGACTTCAGGAGGGTATACGCATCCTTCATCTGGAGAAACTAGAAAGTAAATTCAAGAATATTTGTTGCCAAGAAATAAGAAAGTCAAGGGAGAATACAAGTGTTTTCCCGCTAGTGCATTTCAGTGTTTGCAGACACACCTCAACTTCTGGGAGCCAGGGAGCGCGTGGCTGTGGGCTGAGGGTGACCCAAGGGGAAGCGGAGGGCACCATGCTCTGGGCCACGGTGCATGGGCGGGAAGGCCAGGCTTGGGGATCTAGGGGTCTTCTAGAAGTCACTCATAACTAGCTGCTAGAAAACCTGTGAGTCACACTGTTTTTGTACTCTGCTAACTAAGATATTCCACTGTTTACCCTAGGGGAGATCTTTGTCCTTCAAGACCTTCCTCGTCTGGGTGTTAATCAGTATTTACCAAGGTAAGAGGCCTGGACCGAAGGTTTCTTGTCTGCCCCTAGCAATGTTCTTTTCCCCCTCAGTTAAATTCCAGAAGCTTCAGGCTCCATCAGCAGCTGTCACTCCTGTTCATCTCCTAAAGCGATCTTCCAGCAGCTGGTCATCCACACCCCTTCATCACGCCCTTCACCTGTCACTGAAAAACCTCACCTGTTTCTAATGAAATGCTAATCCAGAAAATTTTGCTGAGCACTTACCATGTTATGTGCCCCTGCGGCAGTTCCTGTCGCAGAGTGATGCCCAGACTTGGAGAAATCTCACTTATGTAAACAGAAGTCATTAGCCATCCTCTGATGAGTGTTCCAGATAAATGAGAGATTGTTGAAATTGAATTAACAGATTAGATACTTTACATTGGAAGCATAATTACTTACGAAGAGGTGGCATGGCCTTTCCTCCAGATCTTGAAAGGTTCCTGGCCTCTCTGGTGCCACATCTTATCTTATTCATAATCCAGAACTTTAAATAAACTGTTAACACGAAGTGAGGGGGTGTCCCTAACCCCATATTTTCAAGTATGACTTTTGCCGGTTAGCCATGCCCCTAGTGTCCCCCAGCTGCCCGGTGCAGTGCTGGGTTCCCACCCCGGCAGGAGGGGCTGCCCCATCCAGGCCACAGTACCCCCGTCTTGTGTTGCAGGCGGTATCCTCATGTATGGGGCCTTGCTTCTGTTCGAGTCTGAGTTTGTGCATGTGGTGGCCATCTCCTTCACGGCCCTCATCCTCACGGAGCTGCTCATGGTGGCCCTGACCGTCAGGACGTGGCACTGGCTGATGGCAGTGGCTGAGGTCCTCAGCCTGGGCTGCTATGTGGCCTCACTCGCTTTTCTAAATGAGTATTTTGGTAAGTTGCTGTGGGAATCTTTTTTGTCTGTTACTGGTTTTTATACATTAGTTTTGTTACTTAATACACTGTCTTAAATTGCGGAGTGCAATAAAACCTACCTCAGATTGCTTCACTACACAAAAAGCTTATTTTTGTGGAAAGATTAAACTCCTTGTAATATTTTATAAAATTCAGATTGTCACCGTCTTACCTCTTTAAAAGATGTACTGTTTCCAAAAATTATTTCCATAAGAGCTGCATTGTTTATCCTTCTTCCTAATTCACAAGCACTCCCAGGGTGGAGTCCAGGCCCACCTTTGGACACACCATAGTAATAGCTAAAGACGCCACCTCTGCATAAGGCCAGCTAGTTGTGGGCCCTTATCACCCCTGTATGACTGATGCAGAGGCTGTGACTTCCACTACTTGGACAAAGTCCGTGCATCCCACAGGAGCAGCAGTGCTAGGGTTTGTGCCTCAGGGCCTTGTGACGTCAGCCTGTGGCCTGCCTCCCCACAGCTGGGAAAGCCAGGTCGCCTCCAGACAGCCCCTGGTCAGATCGCTGTCTGTGCAAAGAAGCCCTTCCCTTAAACTCACTCACAGAGTAGTACGTCCCCATCACCTGCTGAGTGTGTCCTCAGGCAGAGGCCACTGCAGAAATGACTCACCCCGTGGAGGGTCCCCCCCAGCCTCATCGTGGCTCCCGGTGAGCCTGGCAGGGGATCTGTGTCCAGGGGCCCAGAGCAGCATGTCTGGGAGGGACCCTGGGGAGAAGCACGCTGACACAGGATACATAGCAGGAGGGGAAGTAAAGCCAAGGAGCCCTCCAGGAGGGAAACAGAGGTGAAGAGCCGGGTTTGGGGGTGAAATCCAGGGAGCCTGCACGTTCCTCCAGGAAGCCTACCCTCGGGCCACCAGAGTGCCCCAGAAAGAGACCCCACAGGAAAAACCCGGATTTGAAGTCCGCATGTCTGCAGGTAGAAGGGCCCGCCAGGGACAGTGACAGGATGCACGTCAAGACTCAGCTTCCTTAGTAACACAATGTACCGTGAAGTGTGTGGGATGAGAATCGATATATCGCAGTGTTCATCCACTGTACCGCGAAAGCATCTCTGTCCTTCACACCAAAACGGTAAATCACAAAGTGAGTGTGTCTAGGCAGCTTTCAGCAGCAGGAATTGTGCATTTTGTTCCTTTGCTTTAACTGTAACAAATGGTGGAGATGTTGGGTGAATTCACACTTGAGCATCTATTCAATGGCAAATATATGGATAGAAAATTTTTAAAAAGGTAATGTACTAAAAGAAATACTCACTGGAGCGCTAGGGTGGCTCAGTTGGTTGAGTGTCTGACTTGGTTTCGGCTCAGGTTGTGATCTCAGGGTCATGAGATTGGCCCCTGCACCAGGCTTGTCACTTGGCAGGGAGCCTGCTGGAGATTCTCTCTTCCTCTCCCTCTGCCCTTTTTCCCCTCAAAAACAAAATGAAAGAGATGTTCACCCAAACATACCAAACAGCACTTAAGAAATTAGCTATTTTCAAAATACAATCTCTTGTTACTTTTCTTAAGAATATTTAGTATATTTTCCAGTATGAGCACAACACACTGAGCATGGGAGAAATGTTGGTTTATTTTTATGGCATTTCATTTTAATATGTCTGTTTCCTTCATTTAGTAATATTTACAGAAATATTTATTTCTGTAAATTTTATTTACAAAGCAAAATAATAAATTGGACAAACATACAAGTACTGCATCTGTGATCCGCTGCTAAAATGAAAAAAAGGCGAAATAGACATAAAAGTGAATTAGAAAGTGGCAAAGACAAACTGCAGTCACTTGGGGAGATCACCTTCCTCATTATTTAAGTGCTGGAGGTTTAGGTGCACGTGGCTCGGACATGCCTCCTCTCCTGGCACCTGGAGTTTGGCCATGTGCATGCGGGTTTGTACTTTGAAAGTAAATCCCTTTGGAACCTTGAGATGTGGAGCCGAAGGGAGCAGTGTTTGCAGATATGCTTTCACGTGGCAGCCAGTTCAGTTATGCTTTAAAAACTCATGTGTGGACAAGCAGTTTGAAAACAGTTTCAGGGTTTTTTGAAATATGGTGAAATCCAGACCACCTGCCACCCTCTGTGGTCTGGGACATACTCGGGTCGGCCATGTGTGTGTGTAAAATCTGTGACTCCTGCCAAGTGGCCAAGTGGATCCCCCATTGTGGTGAGAGTGAAGGGTTTCTGCCAGTGGCAGGAGCACCCCTGGGAGTTGGCTCTTGCACGCACCTCTTCCATGGAAAGTCACAGAGCCAGGCTTTGTTGGGAGAGCCCACGGACGAGCCCCAAACGGCCTCTCAGACCCAGCACTGCAGCTGCGGGAACCTCCACCACCCAAGGGTGTCTGAGGACGTCATACACAGTCTCTAATACTTTGGTGTAATTTTTTATTCTGTTAAAAGAACTTACTACACCTGGTACACAGGTGTGGTAAGGGCCACCTGAGTCCCTGCGCCGCCTGGCAGTGACGCAAGGAGGCGGCTGCCTGCGGCCTTGGGCCTCAGGGGCCTGTGGGCGCCTCAACCGCCTCTTACACTTGTTTCCGTGTCTTGCCTGCAGATGTTGCCTTCATCACAACCGTGACCTTTGTGTGGAAAGTGTCAGCCATCACCGTGGTCAGCTGTCTGCCACTCTACGTCCTAAAGTACTTGAAGCGGAAGCTATCCCCGCCCAGCTACTCCAAGCTCACGTCCTAGGGCACGCAGGATCCACTCCACAGCTTGGGGCCTGCAGGGGTGCAAGGAGGCAGGAAGGGGCTGGAGCCTGAGAGGAGAGGCGGCTGGGCTGGGCAGATGCTCCTGATCCATGCAGGGGACACATCTCCTTTCTGGTTCTTTCCTGGTTTTCAAAATTTAATTTTCATAGCAAATTACTTGAGTTTCTACCAAAATGAGCCCTAATTATCTCACTATTACTGTAAAGCATTCCTCGTACTCTGGGCATTCTGAGAATTAACATGAAAGTTTATTTAAGATTCTGTAAATTTCTGGCATTCAGACTCTTTGTTTGACATCATGATGTACAAAGCCATTTCTCCTTGATTAAAAATCTGGAGGCTAAGGGCAGCACACATGTCGCTGCTGCTGCCCAGAGCCAGGGCGCTGGCTTCCTCGGGACGTGGCTGTGGTCGGTCAGGGATGGGCCTCCCCTCGGTGAGGCTGCTGAGCTCACACAACTACGCCGCACCACACTCGGACCGTTGGGCACTGCTGGATGGGGGCTCGTGTTCGCAGAGTCACACATGTCCCGCCCTGGCATGGAAGTGGGTGCCAGTGGTCTTGTGCACTCGCAGTGCCTGGGTGTCCTGTCAGGACACAGATGCCTTCGGTCTCCCAGCCGCAGTCCTGACACCCATGGGATGGCTCTTCCGTGGGTTCAGAGGGGTCCCCTCACTACATGGAGCACCCTGGGTGTCACAGTGGGTCATGCACTGCTGTGGCCACTGCATACCCATGCCACATCCTCCCCTGGGAGCATGTGGGATGGTCTCTCAGCAGGGCCGAGGGGGATTGGAAGGAACCCCCATTTCCTGAGGTGGATGCCATGCCAGGAGATCCGTGACGGTCCTTGGGGAGGCGGTGCTGGGGCCTTGTGGGTTCCCTGGGCGCGGAGTGAGCCTAGGGACACCTGCACAGATCCCCACCAGCTGCCGGGTGTCACTGTGTCAGGGCGTGGAACCCATGGGGTCCTGAGGTCTCCGCCCCTGCAGGGGTCTGCCATCCCTGCAGCACCAGGCCTGGGAGGCAGCCGTTGTCCCCGAACAAAGCAGCCTTGGCGTTGCCCAGTTTACCCAAGTAAGTTGTCCGTGACCCAGAAAGACGAGTCACCAGGATGTCGGGAAGAGCATGCCTTGGAGGAACTGTGGACAGACGGCCAGGAGCCCATGGTGATATGGACTGTAGACAGCCAGCCAGGTGCCCGTGGTTGGCAGACGATGGTGGGACCCGGCCCGACATTAGTCCCCAGGCGGGAAGACGGCCCCGTCCACACTAGCATCAAGTTGCACTGTGTCCCCACTGGAGGGAGGTCCTTGTCGTCCCCCCCCCTGCCCCCGCCCCCCCCCCCCCCCCCCCCCCCCCCCGCTCCACTGCAAGCCGTCCTGAGGCTGTGACACCACAATGGAGTGACATCTCCCCGAATGCTTGCGGGGACGTGTGGGGCGACAGGCCCTCCAGACAAGGGAGGGGGCGCTGGGCCAGGGGTGCAGAGGGAGGGACTGGCGGTCAGGACAGGCGCAGCGGAGGAGAACTGGAGAGGGGGTTATGTGAGGAGGTGCCAAGTGTTTACCCCCAGGGCCTCCCAACCGCCAAGGCTCCGGGTGGGGCAAGTAGAGGATCGGCCCGGCGCAGGCTGGCGGGCCGTCCCGTCCCTCCACAGTTGTCCGACTGCAGACGTGTGAGGAATGAGTGTCTCTGACTCTGGAGGCTGAACTGTGTCCACCGAGCAAACGCGGCCCCCAGAGCGGACCTTCTGTTCCTTGCTGCTTGGGCCCCGCAAAGGGCCCCCCACCCCCACCCCCAGGCAGGTGGGAGGGTCTCGGAGCACCTGCCCCGACCTGCCGTCCTTCCCTGGCTCCGGAAGCACAGACACGAATGGACATCAAGCAGGGACCCCAACGAGGAGCAGACCCTACCTGTGGGAGGGCGGCCAGAAACCCCTGCACCCAGGCCTGAGGCCCCGGGACCCCTCTTGCCCCCACTACCGCCCCCCCCAACCCCCGCATCACCTTGAAGCCCAGGAAAGGGCCCTGCTGTCCAGGGATGCAGGTCAGGGCTGCCACTCCAGACCCTGTTCCCCGGACCCTGTTCCCCGTCCCCCCTGCCCCATCTCCCCGTCACTGTCCCCTGGTCCCCCTGTTCCCACTCCCCTGCTTCCCATCCCCCGTCCCCCGACACCCTGGCTCCTGCTCAGCGGCACGTCTGATGCCCATGCGCCCTGGACACACCAGAAGTTCTCGTCGGTGGAACCTGGAGCCCCTGCTCAACCGGCAGGCCCTAGGCCCCCAGACCCGCCCTTCTGCCTGCCCCACGGTGTGACCACGTGCCCCCAACACAGCAAGCCCAGTCCAACGGCTGGACCCCAAACAGATGCCACCCGCACTACCCTCCTCAGGCTCTGAGCATGAGAAAATGCACCAAAGGCCCCCTGACCCGGGTCACCTCCCTTGACCCCATCATGTGCCCACCTGAGAAGCGCCCGCAGCCAGTACCGGTGACCACGTAGGTCACTCTACACAGCCCAGACTTCATCCGGGACCATCAGGTTCTGTCGTGGGAGTTTGGGGTGGGAACAGAAGAGAAGCAGGGGGCTGGGGCTGGCCTCTGTGGGGAGACAGACACCCCAAGTTTAGGTCCGTGTGGGTCACGTCACCTCCCCACCCCCAGCTTTGCAAAGAGACCGTGCAGTCCTTGGGGCAGCTCTGGCCTGGTCCCCATCCCGAGACCGCGGCAGTCACCTGACGCCTCTGACCGCCTGGGGGAGATGGGTAGAGAAACCAAGCATGGGGGAGCACAGGGGTGGGGTTTCCCTGGAACCTGGGAGGGCAAGAGACGCCTTCTTGCACTTAGCCCACATCTGAGGTGCACGAATGTCCGGCCCACCAACCTCCCCAGACTGCGGGTGACAACCTGAGGGTCACCGTGTGCCCACCCAGGTGAGCATCGGCAGCGGGGCCAGCAGGACAGGCCCGGGACACCTCCCTTCCCAACTGCGCCCCCCGCCTTGGTCGCCCTGTGACCCCCGCAGCCCGGGCTCTGGGGCCCCCCCGAGGACCTGTGGCCGGGTCCCCACGCGATGGAGCCTGTAAGACGCGGCCGCCATCTCCCCCTGAACAGCAACCACCTCAGCGCCTGTCGGTGCTTTTGGGTGTAATTTCAGAAGATTCCAGAAGGTGGTGATAGAAGCCAAGGAGTGGCACCCGGCGGGTCCTCCTCGTCCCAGCTGAGCTGTGGGCTCCTCATGGGCTGTCAGCTGCGCTGGGATGTTCAGGTTCAAGGACTGAAGAAGCCCCGCCATGGCCAGGCCGTCTGTATACATACAGCGCCTATCTGGCCTGTATGGGAGCCACGGACCCCTTCGTGGTAGACACAGGTGAGAGGCAGGGCCTGCCGGTTGAGCAGGGGCTCCGGGTCCCACCAACGAGACCTCCTGGTGTGTCCAGGGCGCGTGGGCATCACACGTGCCACTGAGCAGGAGCCAGAGGGTCGGGGGACGAGGGATGGGAAGCAGGGGAGTGGGAACAGGGGGACCAGGGGATAGGGGGACAGTGATGGGGAGATGGGGTGGGGGGACGAGGGCCAAGGGAACAGGGTCGGGGGAACAGGGTTTGCATCCTTCTTCTAAGTCCTAAACACTCATAATTCGTTGCAGAATTCTCCAGAATCCGTGTCAGGCCACTGGAAAGAAGCCAGGGGTGCCGAGCAGTTCTCAGCTCCCTCTGGGGTCCACCTGCGCTCCAGGTGACCCCACAGCCCCAGGGGTGCTCTGCACACACGGGTGACTACACCAGCTGCGGTACACCAGCGGCCCCCTGAAGGCCTCCCCTCATGTCCACCCAGCACGGAGCACCCCTGAGACATGCCCACCGCCCCGCCCGTCCCCACCTTGCAGGTACATGGGTCCGCAGGGAGCACCCGGGCCCGTGGTCACAGGGCCAGGCCAGGCTGGCGATGCGGTGAGAGTGGACCCCCCCACCCCATCCTCCCCATGCAGGCTGGGACCCGGGCTCTGAGCGTGCCCCCCTGCCCCCTGGGGCCACCCGGCCTGGGAGGCTGCAGGTGCATCCTGTCCACTCCGGGGCCCGACGTCAGGGCTCAGAGTGCCCAGGGCTGAGCACCCTCGGGGGCAGCTGCTTCCTGCTGCTTGGCGCTCTGGTGCCCGGGGCCTTCTTGTCTTCGTGGCCCCATGCGTGGCTCCGTCCTCATGCATGTCGTCTCCCCGCATGTCCGTGTCCCTCCTCCCCCTCAACGAGGACAGTTGTCGTGTGAGGGCCACCCGTGCTAGCACAGCCTCCTCTTCCCTAAATCCACCTGCCAGGTTCCTATTTCCAAATACCGCTGCGTCCCGAGGTTGTGGGGACAGCACGCAGCCTGCGCAGGGTTCGGCCCAGGACACCGTGGTGCTACCCTGGAAATAGTAACGAGTGGCATACGCTGCGCCCCCTGTCCTCCCCTCCGGAGGTCCCAGCCAGGCGGGAAGGTGGTTTGCAGGTGAGGACTGGGCCTCGCATGCAGAGTCACTGTGCCCATGCCCCTGCCCGGAGCCCCGCTGGGCTGTGCCTCCAAGGGACGGGTACCGAGCGACGTGAGAAGCCGGCACGCTCCCGCGGAGACATGGAGGTGCATGTGGTGGGCTCGCGAGCATCACGGGCGAGGCTGGAGTGACCGCAGGGTGCGGGGCAGCACCGCCCACACTGACCATCATCACCGCCTGCCGTCCGCCTGGCCCTGGCTCCTGGACTCGGTCTCAGGTGTCTTTCTGGGCTTAGTGGCATGCTCTGTCTTGTCACCGTGACTCAATTTCTCCCCATGGCTCCCGAGGCGAGCAGCCACATCTCAGAAGAGATGGAGGCGCGAGCAGGGTTCTCAGAATGTCTGGAGGCTGTTATGATGCCAAACACCCTTGGGTTCCTGGCCAGGAGCGGGGGACACGGCACTGGCCCCTGTCCTCCTCGAGCAAGAGTTAAAGGTGGCTGCACCGCAGGGCTTACCTTTCCAGGAGAGCCCGTGGCCCATCACCAGCACACCTGTCCCCATACAAGTGTCCACATAGCGCGGATTCTGTGGGAATTAGCTCTGTCCACAAGACCCACACCGCCACCTTCCAATTACGCGTCAAACCCCAGTATCTCTCTGACATGCTTTTAATTGTCTGTATTTCTCTGTTTTTCTCAAAATAGTCCATCTAGGTCGGGGCGCTAACGTCGCCCCACGGGCCCCAGGGGACAGCCACCAGTGTTCCTAATTAAAGTGGTTACAGATAAAGGCCCATCAGCTCCGTGCTCGGGGAAGGCTGTGCTCGTGGGAACCTGGCATGTCGGGGGGGCTGCACCTTCCCACAACCATCCTGCTCCCGGGCTGGGTTCTGGCAGGTTCCATGGGCTGGCATCCCCACGTGGAGGTCACAGGCATGGGGGGGGGTGGAGGTGTGGATGCCATGGGCTCTGGAGGCCCCAGTGAACCAGCTGCAGGCCTGGCTCTCAGCTGACCTGTGTCCCTGGCCCTGAGCCCTGGGCCAGCCTCGCGGGGCTGCGTCACATGGCCAAGGAGACCAGTGGCGGGGGCAAGGGGGCCCTGGGGGCTGAGGATGGGGGGCAGACGCTGGCTGGGTCCTTGGATCGTGGGGTTCACTTCCTCCCCCTCCCAACACCCTGCAGAAGGTAGTGGCTGATGCTGGATGCTGGGGACACTACTGCACCGGGGCGACGTGTGCCCACGTCCTGGGGAACACATAGTCCCCTCTCGGATCTGACAGGGTTGGTTCTAGGGCGGCTGCAGCAAACGACCTCGGGCGGGTGGAGAAAACACCACGTCCTGGAGGTCAGAGGACCACATGGGCGCAAGTCCAGGAGCCCAAGCTCCAGAGCACCATCCACCCACGGCCCCCCCACTGTCCCTACTGCCCCCTGCCATCCCCAGCCCCCTGCTGTCCCTTCCCCTGGCCCTGCTGCCCACCCCCACCCCACTCCTATCCCCACTGCCGTCCCCACCCCCTGCCGTCCCCACCTCCTGCTGTCCCCACTGCCGTCCCCGCCAGCCCGCAGCTTCTGTCCCCATGGCCCCCACTCCAACCCCTTGCCTCCCTCTCTCCAGGACCTGATGGCACTGGGCCTGGCCCAGGGTCCCTGCTCAGTCCCTCCCGCCAGGAGCAGCAATGGGACATCTTGCCATTGTGACCCAGGTGGGGGGAGTCCATGCAGTGCTCATGAGCCTCACTTTGCTCCTCACACTTCTTTTGAGTGTCCCTCAGGAGTCCTCTCAGCCTGAGAATTGGGGGCCGGCCCTAGTGACCAGGTTGCCCTTGGACCCCACAAGACAGAACGCCAGAGCCAGGGTGCAGGGCCTGTCGATTTCCCCAAAGGAGCATTCCCTCTGGAGGGGTGACCCAGGGCAGACAGGAAGCAGCCCGCTTCTCCCCATGGGCACACCCAGCTCACAGGGCAGCCCGTTGGAGGGGGAGAGGTTGGGGGCCCCCTCCTGCCCTGCTTGACCACCTGGCACCCCAGTGGGGTTGGAGTGGCAGCAAGACCGGCATCGTTTGTACAGTAGAGACGTGAGTGCGGGAACAGAACCCACAGGGGACGAATGGGTGTGTGTGGTGGTAGCACAGCAGAAAAGTCCTGTCGGGGGACCTGCTGTCGCAGGGAGAAGCTTGGTGCAGGTGGCCGTTGGGTACAGGGTCGTGTTGAGTGGGTAGGTGTGAGGCTGTGAGCAGGGAGATGTCCAGACACGGCAGCTCAGTGGGTGGGGGTGCAGGAGGCCAGGGGCCCACGGGGACCCACCGTGCACCTGCAGCCGTGCACCTGCAGCCATGCACCTGCCACCGTGGGAAAGCATGGTGGCTCCTCACGGGCCACCCGAGCTCAGCACCTGACTGCAGCATGTCCTCCAGGGGCTGAAAGCCGGGGGTTGGGGGTCTTGGGGCCCCCGTGCCCCACATTCCGTGCTCACAGCCACAGATGAGCAGGCAGCCAGGGTGGCATCCCCGTCCAGCACAGTCTGCCGCCTTGAGCAGGAGGGATTTGTGCTGCGACACGGGGGATGCCACAGGTCACTCAGGGGAGGGCTGAGGGTCAGGGGCTGGGGTGGCCTTAGTTTGGGGGGCAGGGTGTGGGTCCGCAAGGGAGGGGCCATGCCCGGTCAGGTCACAATGGTATCAAGGCATTGATTGAGTGCTGCCACACTGCGCCTAAACTGGTGAAGATGGCAGGTGTCTGCGTCCGTTCTGGCACAATTTTAGCCACAGTTGGAGACCCATCAGGGTGTGGTGGGTCCCGTGGGTGCCCCCACTGCCCGGAGCCTACCCCAGGAGCTCAGAAAGGGTCCCTTCTCCCCCAGGGGGCGCTGCCCACCATCCGCTGTGGCCCGGTTCCCTCCCAAGGGCTCTGCCACCGCAGGGGGCCTGGGTCCATTGCCACCCTGGCCAGATGCCCCTTCCTGTTTCTGAGAAGGGGCTGCAGCACGCTTGTAAGAACGTGCCATGGCCTGGGCAGCGGGCAGCTCTCATGTGGCGTTGTGATGAGTTACGTGTAAATGAATCAGAAGCACATGGATTAAATTTCCCTTGAAATTATTCACTCTGGTTTAAAAATTAATGGAAAAAAGCGCCTGGCAAAGTTCGTTTAGGACTTTATTGAACCAAAAACACCTTAAAAGTAGTTTGGGATATGAGCGCACCCATGTGGAGGCTGGGCACACTGGGGGTCAGAGCCGGTGGGGGTGCGGGTCCCCGCAGAGCGTCCATCTTCCCTCACGGGAAAGAGGAAGCTGCTTAGAGTCGAGGAAGGAAACTAAGAGCCACTTCCATGTGTCAGGCTGGAGGCAAGTGAGTCACTGGCACTGTTCCAGCGGCTGAGGGAGGAAAGTCTTACGATTGCTGCCCTGAGAACACATGTGAAGACGCAGGTGCGAACCCCAGGTATCCCCAGAAACGACAGGTGTTCCCGACTGTCCACGCACCAGGCGATGATGAGGGCCCAGGCCGGTGGACAAGACTGCGTGTGACCCCGGGCAGCCCCCCCCCCATGCAGCTGGAGCCCCAGGGCCCTTCTGTCGGCTGCTGAGCAGGGAAGCTGAGGCCACGGAGCCCGCGCCCCCTCCCCTACCGCTCGCAGACACCTCTAACACCCTGGGGCAGTGGGGGGGTGGCTCCTGGAACCTGCAGTCACCTGGGGCAGGGGTGGGGCCGGGGGGGTGGGGGGGGTGCCTCAGGGCAGGCCCTGCCTCTCCAGCTGGCCTGGGAGCTGGTGCCGTGTGTGCACGACTGACACGGCCATACCCACACGCACCCCGTGTCAGCTGAGCCCCGGGGAAGTTGGGGGTTGCGCCAGGCCTGGGTGGACACAGAGTGAGGCCAGGGCTGCTCAGCGTCCACACCGCCTACCTCCTGTGTCCTGGGGGCCTGTTTATCCTTCGCCCACCCCGAAGCAGGGCCCCATCCTGTGTCCAGCCATGGTCAGTTGCCATGTCTTCTGCAGGTGGCTCTCTGCGCCTGGGGCTCCTGCAGCTCTAACCTGACCGAGCAGTAGGGACGTTGTCCCCTCCAGCAGGGGACACAGTGCAGGGTAGGCGTCTAGGCCCCGCCAGTTGGGACACTCCCACCGCACCCTGGCACAGCCCCTGACTGGCTCTCCTCCACGCCGGCCTCCGTAGAGGTGCCTGGGAGCCACGGGCCTGCCCCACAGGCCCAGAGGGAGAGAGCACCCCTCCGTGGGTGCATGAAGCCACATGCACTGTGGGCTTGGCTTCGAGGTCCCTGGGCACAGGGGCAGGTGGGCATGGGTGCCCGGGGTGGGGGCGGCCCCTGGAAGGGAACGACAACCACCTGGTTTCTGCTGGTTCCCCGACAACGCAGTAACACGTGACTGCAGACACACAGGAATGTCATCCCATCACAGTTCCCTGCAGGGCCCCCTCTGCAAGCTCCAGGAGGGCCGTCCGCGTCCCCACCAGGTGCCCAGCCCCTGCTCCTTGTCATGCGACCTTCTTCCTGCAAGTCTCTTCTCTGGCAAGGAGGACCCAGGTCACGTGGCTCGGGACCCGCCTTGATGACCTCCTCTTAATAATCACACCTGCATAGACCCTGTTTCCAAATACGGTCCCGTCCAGGGAGATCTGGGTCAGGACTGCAACACATCTCTTTGGAGGACACAGTCCAACCCAGGACCACGCTGCTCGGAAATGATGAAACATGCTGAGCGACTAGTAGGATGTGATGTGATTGGAGACCGCCGCCTCAGTCCCCGCCCGCAGGGCTGAAGACCTGCCTGGCGCCCGTGGGTGTGGACAGGAGCCCCGTGGGTGTGCGGTGGGAGCCATGGGTGTGGGGTGGGGTGGGGGCCCCATGGGTTGGGGGCCCTGCAGGTGTGTGATGGGATCCGTGGGTGTGGGGTGGGAGCCCCGTGGTTTTGGGTGGGGGCTCCGTGGGTGTGGGGTGGGCACCCCGTAGGTGTGAGGTAGGGGCCCCATGGGTGTGCAGTGGGAGCCGTGGGTGTGGGGTGGGGTGGGGGCCCCATGGGTGTGGGTGGGGGCCCCTCAGGTGTGTGACGGGAGCTATAGGTGTGGGGTTGGGATGGGGGCGCTGTGGGTGTCGGGTGGGGACCCCATGGGTGGGGGTTGGGGGTCCGTGAGTGTGGGGTGAGAGCCATGGGTGTGGGTAGGGGCCCCGTGGGTGTGGGGGTGCCCCGTGGGTGTGGGTGGGGTGTTCAGAGGGGCGGCTGCGCAGAAGCCACCTGCTGGGGAGCTGCTGACCTGCTCCGGGGAAAGAGCAGGATGTCACTTAAATCAAAAGCAACCCTTTAAAGCCTCTGGGATCTGTCCTAAGGGCAAATGGCAAATGGAACATCCACTGAAGAAAATCCGAGCGAGCACATCCATAGGGGAGACAGGAGGCGCTGGTGTGGGAACCCAGACCCGCCCCCAGCTCGATAAGCAGACCCCTGCCCAGGCCCAGCGGGGGGCTCCCCCCGAGGAACAGGGCTGTGGGCTCCCCACATTGGTACCCGGGACCAATGCCAGAGGCCAGACACGGGACTGGGGGTGGCAGTAGACATCACCAAAATAATCCAGCCAGTCACTAAACAAGCAAGTGAGTGACAGTAACCAGCCCCAGATGGGGGGCAGAACCCAAAGTCGCTACAATATATGATCTAAAATGTCCAGTTTCCGATGAACAACTAGGAGGCGTGTGGAGGAGCAGGAAAGCATGACACACGCATCGGGAAGAAAGCAGGCAGGGAAGCTGCCCGGGAGCTGCCAGATGTTGGGCTTCACTGAGGAGGCCCCAGGCTGCCTGGCCACATGCAACAACCGTTGCCTCTGGGGAGGGGACGGACCGATGGCAGTGGTGGTGCGTGGTGGTGCGTGAGGGAGGAGTCCCAGTGATGGGTGGAAACAAGAGCTGGTTTACGGGCAGATGGCTCAGAAGGTCAGACACTGAGAGCGGGGGACGAAGAGCAAAGGCGGATATGGGGGCTTGGAGGAACCAGGAGCGCCAGCTGTGGGTGGGCATCCAGGGCTGTGGCCCACGTCACAGTTATCCGGGACACGTAGCAGGTGGGACCTCTCGGCGGAGATAGTGCCGCAGGTGGCACGTTTCAGGTGCTCAAGGGGAGAAGGCACCCACCAACCCAGAATGCTCTCAGCGACAAACCCGTCGTGAGAAATGGGGGGAACGGGGTCTGTCCCAGCACCGCAGAACAGACCCGCTAGACGAAGCTCCGCAGGCTGAAAGCAAGCGACCCACATGGACGCCGGGGTCCCACCACGACATGGGCTGCCTGTAAAGGGAATCACGTCCTTTGACACACATGTGCAGTGCTTCTCCTTTCTTCTATAACCAATTTAAAAAGCAACTGTATAAAACAATGTGTCTGCAACATAACGTCAGGCCCGTGATTAAGAGAAATGTGAATACGCATCGCATGTTCGCCAATAACGACACGACGGAAGTAAGGAAATGCATCCGGATGGCAAAGTGATATTATTACAGGGTGTCGCTGGGTTCGTGCCATTAGGACTTATAGCGTATGTGACAGTCTCATAAGAAAGGGAAAGGGAATAACACCCCAGGACTGGTGTTCACACCCATCACTGGGGTGAAGCTGCTGTAAATCTCAAGTTGACCGTGATTAAAACGCTACATCAGAAGAGTCACAGGCACCCGGGGGCTCAGTGCACTTAGCATCAGACTCATGACTTGGGCTCAGGTTGTGATCTCAGGGTCCTGGGATCAGCCCTGAGTGGGGCTCCCTGCTCAGCGGGGGTCTGCTTAGGATGCTCCCCCTCTATCCCTCCTCCCCCTGAACGCAAGTGCTCAAACTCTCTCTCCTCCTCTCTTTATCTCTCTCAAATAATAAATAAATGAATCTTTTAAAGAAGTAGGCCCTTAGCATTTACAAAAAAAAAAAAAAGATGAAGGGAGAACAGAAGGACCAGAAAGACAGGAGAGAAGCAGAAAACAAAAGAGTAAAATGCAGCAGGTGTGAATCCAACTCTACCAATGATGACATTAAATGTAGATCAATCGAAGGAGCCGATCAAAAGGCACATTGTCAAGTGGGCAAAAGCCAAGCCAACAAACAAAAGCCCCACAATCCAAGAGGAGACGCTCTGTGGGTTCAAGGAGCAGATGGACTAACAGGGTGGAAAGCGATGAATTGTACAAAGCGCAGCCAGACGGGAGCTGGAGAGGCTTGTACTGATGTCAGACAAGATGGATTTTTACCCCAAAAAGTGTAATTAGAGATGAAGAAGGGTGTTTGCTAATGAGAAAAGGGAATCCATGAGGAAGATGCAACAGAGCTTGGAAATATGGGAAACAAAGCTGAGGAAAAGAAGGGAAAACGGAGAGTGGAGCGGCAGTAGCTGGAGACACGAGACCCCACTCTCCACGCGGCTGTGCGTAAACCAGCGAGACCTGGCGCCGTGCGCGGGCACTCCACAGGCAGAGCAGATCCGTGTCCTTTCCAAGGCGATGGAATGTTCTCCGGGCTAGAAGCCAACCGGCAGCTGAGGCCATCACAGTAGGCACAGTAGGCTCCGGGACTAGGACCTGGGCAGGGGAGGGGAGGAGGCTCTGGACTTGGCCACATGCAGGTGGGGAGGGAGGGCTCCATCCTAGGAGGTGGGACCCGGGACAGAGCCTGGCTTCCTGAGCCGGTGGGGCAGGGGTGGGGGGCACACAGAATGGGAAGACCTTCAGGTGCCACGCCGAGCAGTCTGCCTTTGTCCGTGATGTCTCTGCAAGGGCCCAGTGCAGGAAGTGGCCTGACTCACTGATGATGGGGGCTTTAGACCTGGTACTGGTGCTGACTGGGTGCCCAGGCCCAGTTCTGGCGGGGCAGTCGATGAGACAAGGCCTCTGCTGTGTCCTAGGGAAAGGGGGGATTGAAGAGATATGTCTGTAAGTCAATGTGCAGGGTAGACTTTCAGACCCCAAGTTCATGGGTCTCTAAGAATACCTGACACAGGTGTGGAATCAAAGGGAATGCCTTTCTCAGCTCCAGGGAGCTCTGAGATGTCGCCACACTGGCATTTTTAAAAATCTCAGCAGTTTACTTAAAAGTCCAGAACCGCTCCATGGTTCTGATTCCCTAATAACGCCGATCTCCGTGCTCGGGCTAGGGGTCAGTTTCCCCAACACACCTGCCTGGGTGTCTCCTCCCTGTGGGTTAGAACCTTCACCTGCCGGGAAGCTCGCACATCTGCCCCTGGGGAGCAGCTGGAGGCTCAGTGTTCCTACAGGAGGGGGTTCAGTGGCCCCTGGGATGGCTCCCCATATGCATCCGGCAAGAATGGAGCACTCACACTTGACTCGCAGATGTCTGGGGTGAAACTGAGGCACAAGAAGTGGCACCTGGTTGCCCAGCTGAGTAACAGGAAGAGCAAAGTGGGGAGTGAGACAGTTGCCCAGGAGCCTCTACCCTGCAGCGGTGCCCCAGATGCTCCAGAGGATGGAACATCCCAGCTACCCCATCCCAGGGCAGATGGGGCTCACTCCGGCAGGGCCTGAGCTCTGGGAGGCTCTCCTGACCCCAAGGGTCCCCCAGGGTGGGCGGGGAGCACTCCAACAGGGCCTGAGCTCCGGGGGCCCCCTGACCCAGTCCCCGACGGCCCACAGCACTGGAACTTGGACACAGAGCCCAGGCTGCGGGATCCCCGTCTGGAGAGGAGCCTGAGTGGGTGGACGTCCAGGGCGCTCCGGGAGCGAGGGTCCAGCGGCCAGAGGGCCTTGGAGAATGGTGAGCTCCTCTGGGTGTATTCGCCCCAATAATCCGCAGAAACAACAGTCACCTAAAAATAGTCTTGTTTTCTGTCCTAAGCTCCTTTTAACTTCGTTAGTCATCACCAGCCCTTAAAATAAAACCCGGGTAGCGTCTCTCGGGCAGCAGCTATAAACACGGCCCAGAGGAGGCTGAGGGCGCGAGGGGCGCAGGGGGCGCAGGGGCCGCGGCCCGGACGCACAGGGGCCCGCGGTGGCCGCAGGAGCGCCCCGGGCCTACACGGGGGCGCGCGGGCCTTGGAGCCGCCGCTGCCTCCGGAACTCCCTGCGCCCTGGCCCGGCGCCACCGTGGGCCCGGCAACGGCATTAAACACAGGGAAACAGAAGGGGATTCCGTCACCGGGCGGGGAAGAAGGAGGGCATTGAGACCAGACGGGAGGGAGCGCTTCGGGACGGGGAGGGGGACGGGGGACGCGGAAGAGGGGGGCGGGGAGAGGAGGCAGAGGGGGGGAG
Organism: Vulpes vulpes; assembly: GCF_048418805.1. Lineage (NCBI taxonomy): Eukaryota > Metazoa > Chordata > Mammalia > Carnivora > Canidae > Vulpes > Vulpes vulpes. The sequence goes on from NC_132784.1 coordinate 58,046,829, forward strand.
GGCGGCAGGGCCGGAGAGGGGGAGGGGAGTGGGGAGGTGGGGGCAGGGGCAGGGGCAGGGGCAGGAGGCGCCCTGGGTCGGGCGGGCTGGGCTCCAGGTTCAGGAGGTCCGGCCGGGCGCGCGTGAGAATGAGTGGGGGGCGGACAGGAGGGCAAGGGTCCAGTCATCTCACTCCGACCTGCCAGACCTTCCTGCCCCCGCCCCAGGTGCGCCGCTAGCAGCTCCCGCCGCACCACCTGGGGGAGGGCGGGCGAGGGCGGGGCGGCCCTGGCGCCCCCTGGCGGCCTCCTACGCAGGACGCGCGCTCCCCCCCCCCCCCCCCCCCGCCTCTGCGTCTGGAGGGCGGGGCCCGCCTGGGGCATCCTGATAGGGTTCCCCCGGCCTCGGGCATCCTCGTGGGGTCCCCCAGCTTCAGCATCCTTGTGGGGTCCCCTTGTCCTCAGGCATCCTGATGGGGTTCCCCCGGTCTCAGGCATCCTCCTGGGGTCTTCCCAGGTTCAGCATCCTCGTGGGGTCCCCCCAGCTTTGGTATCCCCCCGGGGCACCCTCTCCCTGGGCCCAGTTCACCCGCGGGAGCGGATCTACAGGTGCGGACACCTGACCGCCACCCGGACACCCGCGGCGCGCGGCGGCCCCGCCCCTCCACGCCGCCCAGCCCAAGACGTGGGTGGAAAGAGGGATTTCAGTTCTGGCCCTGGCGCGCTGGGTACCCGCGTAGCCGGCGCTAGTGACGCGGGCACCGCTTCCGCTGGGCCCGTCCTATTATTAATGCGGTTCCGATTCGCCAGCGCGCCTCAGCCGACGGGTCAAACGTTACCCCCCCCGCCCCGGGCCCCGGGCCGTGGGGGCATCTGGGGCATCCACCGGCGTCCTGCAGGCCTCTCGGGTACCCGCGACAGACACAACTTCGCTTTTGGGGTTATTTGAAACCGCAAAGGATTTATGACTTTTGCACCGCAGACACTTTAGCCGCCCTGACGCCCCAGCCCCTCACCCGAGGCCACCACGAAAACGTGGTCGGGTCCTGGCCGCCGAGCTGCGCAGACGAGACGCAGGCGGGTTGGCGAGGAAAGTGTAAAGTGAACCGGCGGGCGCTGGGGAGGCTTTCCCGAAACCCCTCCCCCGCCGCCTGGAAACCCCAGAGTCCCCCCACCCCCCCGCCTTCCCGGCCGGCGGCTGCGCCCCTGCTCCTCCCCGACCCCCCCTGCGAGCGCAGGCAACAGGCGGGCTGGGGCGCTCCGGTATTTACGGAGTAAGAATGACAATAAGTCCACGTCCCGGGACCGCCGTGCAATCTGTTAGTAATTTAGCGGGATGGGAATTTCCTTTCTCGGGCCTGCCAGTGGAAGCGCTTTTCCAAATTTCCACAGCGGGGGAAGCCTGCGACTTTACATAATGACTTCAGCATGCGGGGCTCCTCGGCCGCCCCGTCTCCGGCTCCCCCGCCCCCTCACCCCAGCCGAGTGTGACTCCCCGAGGACGCGGCGGACCCCGGCGTCCGGGCCGGTCCGCGCTCCCTCTGCGCCCGGGTCGCACCCCGCGCGCCCCTGCCCTACGCGCTCGCCCTCGCCGCCCCCCGAGCGCCCCCGCCGCCCCCCGTGCGCCCCCGCCGCCCCCGAGCGCCCCCAGCCCGCCCCCCGAGCGCCCCCAGCCCGCCCCCCGAGCGCCCCCAGCTCGCCCCCGTGCGCCCCCAGCCCGCCCCCCGAGCGCCCCCAGCCCGCCCCCGTGCGCCCCCAGCCCGCCCCCCGAGCGCCCCCAGCCCGCCCCCGAGCGCCCAGCGGGCCGGGCGCGCAGCGGCCTGGAGCGGGGAGGGCCGGTGCTCGCAGACTTTTCCTCCGGGCCCTGCGCTGGCTCGGGCGGGGGCGTGATGTCACGGCAGGGAGGGGGCGCGGGAGCGGCCGGGCCGGCGGGGAGGCGGGGAGGTGTTTTCCAGCTTTAAAAAGGCAGGAGGCAGAGCGCGGCCCTGCGTCAGAGCGAGACCCGGAGGACTCCAAACTCGCCGGCACAGTCACCGCGCCGGATCCCGCGGCCGGGCGAGGGCACCGGGGCGCGCGAGCGCACGCTTCCGAGCCCGCCACCGCGCCCACCAGCCCGGGCCCAGGGCGCAGCCGGGCCGCCCGCGCACGCCCCTCGATGACACTTCCCCGGGGCGCGCGGTGCTGAGCCGGGCCGGGCCGGGCGCGCCCGCTGGGGCAGGCGTCTGCGTTCCCGGGAGGGCCGGCCGGGGCGGCGCCGAGCGCCCGCTCTCCCGCTCCCGCTCTCCCGCTCCCCGCCGCCGCCGCCGCCGCGTGGATGCCAAGTACCAGTTTTCCAGTCCTTTCCAAGTTTCCACTCGGGCCTCCGGCTGCAGTCTGCGGGAGCGGAGAAAGTTTGGGGCCCGCGCCGCCCTCCGGCGGCAGCATGAAGTCGGCGGAGGAAGGTAGGCCGGCGGGTCGCCCCCGCCCGGGCCCCCGCGGGTGCCGGGCCGGGAGGGCGCGCGGGCCCGGCCGGGGTCCGCCGCCGGGAGGGGTCCGCCGTCGCGAGGGGCGCGCGCGGCACCAACCGGGGAGCGGGGTCCCCCTGGTGTTCCCCGGAGCAGCCTCGGTTCCCTGCGCTCCCTCCTGCCAATAGGTGTCTCCTCTCCCCAGCGCTGCGCGCAGCCCGGCGGCGGGTCGTGGCACAGGCTCAGCTCAGGCGCGGGCGGCCGGGACCGGGTGAGGGTAGGGCTCGCTCGACGGTGTTGGCGGGCTCGTTGGGAACGGAGGTGGCCGGTTTCTTCCCCAGTGGGGCAAGGCCACCTGGCGGCTTAGGAGACCAGCCCAGGACGTGAGGTGGGGTCTGCGCCCTTCCCCGCCCCCACCCCCACCGGCGCCGTCCTGCTGGTAGCTCGGCCCGCAGAACTCTAGGGCATCGGATGCACAGTGTGGACACAGCCCCTAATTCAATCCATTTTGCAGTCTTGCAGCCGGGAGTTCAGCTGTAGAAAGTGGCTCAGGACAGTGTTAAAGGGACCCTCGAGTTTCAAGCTGCTTGTTTGTGGTCCCAAAGGTGCCTAAGTGTGTGTCCCGAAAACACTCCTGCCTCCCGAGTCGGGCCAAGGGCCCCGGATGCCTGCCCTCCGCCCTACAGGAGCCAGCACCTGGCCCTGCGGCCTGGAGCTCCTGACGGGGATGCTCCTGCAGGTGTCTGAGGACAGGCTCCAGCAGGAGCCACCAGCACCCTGAGTAGGGATCAGAACAGCAGATGTGCCCGGGAAATGGGGAGACACCTTCCCAAACACCTCATCGGCGCCCAAGTATTTTTTTAAATTATTTTAGCAAAGTTGGCAAAGATGCCAGTGTGTAGTGGGGACTCCTCTTTTTATAAGGGCAGACATCCAGCACCGTCCCCGGTGGCACCATCCCCATAGTGGGCCCATGGCTGCAGAGCCACATTCTCCGAGGACTGGCAGCTTTGGGGAGGTACTTGTTGGTGACCCAGATGAGCCCCAGGCAGTACCCTTGATAGAGGGTGCTCAGCCATTTCCTCTGTGTTTTGTATCAGTGAGGGAGGAGGTATGTTTCTCCATCTCATCCCAGTTCAGGAAATATTTCAACATAAGCATCAGGGAGTATTTATGGGACAAGTTCCTGCTGTTAGAGCAATTTTTTAAAAGTGCGCCAAGGGTTTGGTCTTAACTTCTTGGGCACCTTTTTCAAAGTCTCTGCACATGTATTTTTTTTAACACTGCCTTTAAAAAAAATGCGGGTCTTTCAAAGCTCAAATGTCTACTTGAAGAGTCAGTGGTCCATCCCGGAATAATCTTTTTTTACAAGTAGAAACCCCATCTCTGGGCTGGTGCTGATTCTTCCTGCTTCCTCCTGGTGAGAGTGCATTGGAAAGGGCCTCTGGGAAGAGGGAGCAGGCCAGGTGCAGTGGTGCCTGGAGACTACAAGGTGACTGGGGGGCATTTCACAGAAGGCTGCCACTAGGCAGCCAGAGAGTGTGATGGAGCTCTTGGCGCAGCCAGGCTGAGGGGATGGGAGACACGGCCTCCTGCAGGTCAGCGCCTGCCTCACTGGGCGCCGGGGGACATGATGTGTCCTCTCCCTGAGGCCTGACTAAGGCATCAGCTGCCCGCGTGAGAGTCTGCGAGATTCCCCGGCACTTCCCTGTGGTTTAATGAGCATCTGGGTTGAAGCTCATTAGCCACTGTTGTTTCTGAAGGCTCTGTGCCTGTTTTTCCGCGTGGAGAATGCAGAGAAATGCAAGGCCTCAATCATAGCCACCCAGCCACCCACTCCAGGGTTGCTCCACACAGAAGGCCCGCGGGCTCTCCGGAGCAGAACAAAGCTCACTCTGTTCTCCCAACACTTAACTTCGTAGCCTTGTTCCCTAATCCAGATTAGAAGAGGCCCTGCTTTATCACACCCTGGGTTGGAGCCCTGTGCACCGTGAACACCCGCAGCCACTAGGAGGAAGCGCCAAGCTAAACATTTCCATCAGGACAGGAGTGTCTGCTGAATTGGCAAATAGCTCTGAACCATTTACCAGTTGAAAGGCACGGGGTGGGGTGGGGGTGGGGTGGGGGTGGGGGGTAAGAGGAGCTTTTATAAAACTGGCCTGGCCATCTGGCTCCTGTGCTGAGGGATCTGAAAGTAGGTGGGGGACAGAGTGGGCCTGGGCCTCGTCCCCGTCCCGCCCCGGCCAGGTGGGAACTAAGTGGACACCTGCACGCGGAAGTGCACACCCGCTCTCTCGAACCCTCAAACGAAAAGCTGGCGACTAAACTACATGAGGGCCCATCTAAATTTTTGGTGGGGATGAGAGGTGGCAGCGGGGAAAACAACTGGAAAGAGAAAATGAAGTGTTGCTTCTCAATAGAAGCAGACTTCGTTTGCCCAAAGGTCAGCAAAAAAAGCTAAGTTAAAACACAACAACCCTCCAACATCCATGTCAAAGTGAGGACTATTATTAGAAACTAAATCAGGCCAAAGTGAACCATAGTTTATCACTGGAGAAAACCAGCCATCTGAAAAGGGGCAGGGGAGACAAGCCTGGGGTAGAGGCACGTGACTTGCAGGTTATTTGCTTGAGGAGGGGGAAGCAGCGCCTGTGGGGCCAGAGGGCCTGCAGGGCAGAGAGGGCAGTGGTGGTGAGCTGCAGACTTGCAGACACCAGCTCAGGGCACTCCCTTCTCTCCATGGGAGTTCCCTCCATGGGTGGATCTCAGTGTCCCATGAAGTCCCCTGCAGGTCCACACATGGGGACAGTCAGAGCAGACAGCTGGGAGAAAGGACACACAGTGCCCACATGTCTCTTGCCTTCCGTGTGCCGTGGCCACACTGCCCGGCAGCCCAGCCTGGGATCCAGAGCCCCCTGCTCTCAGCTGCGCAGCTCTGGGTGGACTCCAGGGAGCAGGATGAGCGAGCAGAGGTACCACGGAGGAGAAACGGTGGCAGGTGGCTGCTGGCTTGTAGGGAAGACGGTAGAGCACAAAGGGGCTGCGGTCAGCTGGTCACTGTGGGCAGTCAGAGCAGGGGGGAGCACTCACAATAGGGGGGCTGCACTTTCCCAGCGACAGGGAGGAAAGTGGCCTTCTGGCGGGAGCAGAGCAGCCAGGGAAGCAGGCCCTGCTGTCCCTGCACTGCCAGTAGGCCTTGGGCTGGGCGTACCGCCTTGGGCGGTCGCGCATGTTGTAGACTCAGGCAGGGACCCAGACGCTACATCCTTACCCCAGGGAGGCTCTCGGTTTGGGAGCTTTTTAAAGAACTTTTACAGAAACTCAGTGGGCCGACTCTCTGGGACCCTGCCGTGATCCCTGCGCCACATGGTGTCCCGGGCCGCGCGGGGGCCAGCGAGGGTCCCCGCCGCGGGCTCTTGGCCCGCCCCCACCTCCCCCGGGCAGCCTGGGTGCACGCGGACCCCGCCCCCTCCCCAGGCCGCGGGGGCGCACAGGGCCCCCACCCTCCGCCCAGGCCGCGGGGGCGCACAGGGCCCCCACCCTCCGCCCAGGCCGCGGGGGCGCACAGGGTCCCCGCCCCCTCCCCCGACCGCGGGGGCGCACAGGGTCCCCGCCCCCTCCCCCGACCGCGGGGGCGCACAGGGTCCCCGCCCCCTCCCCCGACCGCGGGGGCGCACAGGGCCCCCACCCTCCCCCGACCGCGGGGGCGCACAGGGTCCCCGCCCCCTCCCCCGACCGCGGGGGCGCACAGGGCCCCCACCCTCCGCCCAGGCCGCCGGCGCGCACAGGGACCCCGGGCGCGGGAGGGGAGCGGGGGACGCGGGAGGGCCGCGTGCGCCCGGGCTGCCCGGAGAGTTTATTTAAAACTCGGAAGCCGCGGCCGGCGAGCGGCTTGTTTATGTCAACCCGGAAACACGGGGGGGGGGGGCGGGGGCGGGAGTCACGTTACCCCGGGACGCGGCCCGGCGCCCGGCGCAGCGGAGCCCGCGGCGCAACCACAGGTGCCCGCGGCCGGGGCCACGTTCTGGGCCCCGACCCCGGCCCCGACCCCGGCCCCGACCCCGACCCCGGCCTCCACCCAGGCCCCGGCCTCCACGGGACGGGGACGAGGCCCCCGGACTAGGCCAGGACCCGGGCTGACCCGGCGGACCTTGACCCCGCGCCCCGCGCCCCGCCCCCTCCGCTGACCCCAGCCCCCCGCCCATCCCAGCATGACGGGGCTGGAGCAGAACCAGGAGTTCGACTTCGACTTCCTTTTCGAGTTTAACCAGAGCGACGAGGGCACCGCCGCTGCCCCAGGTGGGTCCGCGGGGGGCCTGGGGCCGGGAGGGGCCGGCGAGGGGTGCAGGGCCCTCGGGATGCGGGGCTCCGGGGGTGCGGGCCACGGAGGTGCAAGGGGCAGGTAAAGGGGCCCCCAGGTCAGGGGTTTCAGGGGCGTGTTGGGTTGGGGTGCAGGGCTGGGGGTGTGCAGGGTGGGGGGTACACGGCCCCGGGGACAGGACTGGGGGGGTGCAGGGACTCTGGGCTACAGGATTGGGGGGTGCAGGGACCCCAGGGAGGGTGGTACAGGGCCAAGAGCACAGTTCTGAGGTGCAAGGTGGGGTGTTGGGTTGGAGTGCAAGAACCCCCAGGGGTACAGAGTCAAAGGATGCAGGGGCCTGGGGTGTAGGGCTCCAGGGGTGCAGGGTATGGGGTGCAGGGCTGGGGGCATGCAGGCTGGGGGGGGCACAGGACTCGGGGGGTTCAATGGCCCTGGTGGTACAGGACTCAGGGGGTGCAAGGGCCCTGGTGGTATAGAACTGGGGGGGTGCAGAGACCCCAGGGGTACAGGACTGGGGGGTGCAGGGGCTCGGGGAGGGGTACAAGGCCAAGAGCACAGTTCTGAGGTGCAGGGGGGTACAGGAGAGGGGTGTTGGATTGGGGTGCAGGAGCCCCAGGGGTGCAGAGTCAGGGGATGTAGAGGCCTGGGGTACAGGGTATGGGGTACACGGCCCCAGAGGATACATGACCAAGAGTATGGTTCGGAGGTGTGTTGTCAGGGTGCAGAGGGGTGGGGGGTATTAGGTTGGGGTGCAGGGGCCTGGGGCATAGGATCAGGGATGCAGCCCACCCTCAAGAGCGCAGGGGTCTGGACCTGGGGTGGGCAGGAACCAGAGTGAAGTCAGAGGGGCTGGCGCAGGGCGGGGGGCGGGGGGGGGGGGAAGGGAGGCGGTGCCCCTGCTGACAGCGGTGCAGGGTAGGGAGCAGGGGTGCGGGTGGCCAGCGCTCAGGGGTGGGGTGTGTGGAGCGCCCCCTGTGGCAGGGCGGGGGCGGGGGGCTGGGTGGCTGGAGTGGCAGTGTGCTGCTTACGCCTGGCCACAGGAGTGTCCAAGGCCTGGGACTTGGCGGCCACAGCGGGACAGGTGGTGCTCAGCCGGCTGTGGCCAGAGGGCAGGGGCCAGGCCCCCCCAGACCTCCACTCCACCCACCCCCTCCCAGACTCCCAGACTCCCAGACGTAGCCCTCGGGGCACACAGCCTTCTTCTCTTTCATTTTCTCTTCCGTGCAAAAAGGTTTCCGTTAAACAAACAACTGTGGAAACCTTCAGCCTGCAGGAGTGGGTGCTCCCGTGTGGGGCTATGGCTCCTGGGGCACCGGCTGGCGGGCTGGGGGGGGCAGGGACCCCGCTGCAGGGCGCCCGGCCCCCACCCCGTCCTGCCCACGTGGCGCGCAGGGAGGAAGCTGACCGCAGCACACTTGGCACGCACGCGACCGCGTCTGTGATGATTGTATAATATTTTCCATGTCACTCACCACCCCTCTTTTAAAAACTGTAACGTCCTGTTCATTTTTAAAAAATAAGCGTTCCAACCAGGCAGAGGCTGCCTGCACTCTGTTCTCTGTACCCCATCTTCGTCTTCTGGGGGGGTCCCCAGCCTCTGCGGTTGGCAGGAGCCCTGGTGACCGCTGGAAGGGGTTGGGAGCAGTGCTCTCTGAGGCCTTCTGGGCCCTCGCTTGGGTCCGGCCTCCTGTGGTGCTGCTGGGGAGCCGGCCCTCACATCCTCATCCCTTGGGTTCCATCGATGAGCGGGTCTTTGAGGAGAGGCACGGGGCAAACATGGGGCCCGCGCGGCCGTGAAGGCCGGTCCTGGACGCTCAGGGCCTCGGCCATTTCCGGTCCTTGGGTGCTGCGCTGCTGGAAGGGGGACTTCTGCGGCTGGGGTGCCCAGATCCGGGAGGGCCTCGCCACCGCCATTGTGCCCCCCGAATTCAGCTCCAGTAACATCCTGAGGGCTGCATGGATGCCCCAGCCCTGCCCCCAGAGGCACACAGCCCCAGACAGCCTCCTGCAGGAAGGCCTCCAGACTGGGCACCTGGGTCTCCGCCCGTACCAGGCTTGGTGGGAAGGGAGGCCACTGGCGGTGTGGAGGAGGATGAGCAGAGAAGGGGCTCTTTCCCGAGTCTTGTGCTAGAAGTGGCTAGAAAACATTCCTTTTTTAACATATTTTTGTGAGTGGTATTCATGTTTTATTAAGATTATTTTTGAGAAGTGGTTTTAGGCTCACGGCAGAGTCGAGAGGAAGATAGGCGAACTCCCCGAGACCCCCTGCCCTGTCCCTAACACCTGCGCAGGGTAAGGCACCTGTTCCTGCCCGACTCGTCCTTATCACCCACAGGCCATGGTGCACATTCGGGCTCGCCCAGGGCCGCCTGCGCATGCTGCGGGATTGCACACGTGTATGGTCGCATGACGGTCCCTGCGTCACACGGGGTCTGTGTGCTGCCCTGGACCCTCTATGACCCCCATCCCCCATCCTTCTCACCCTGCCAGCTCCAGCCACCCCAGGTCTGCACCATCTCCACAGTTCTGCCTTTCCCAGAACGTCCTGGGGTCAGGATCACATTCCTCTTAGCCATGTGCCCTCAGGATCCCTCCGCGTCACCTCAGGGCCCATGGGCTTCCCGCTGAGGGCTGACTGTGTCCCTGGGGCGGACGGACCGGGTTTATGGACCTGCCATCTGCTGGGGGCACCTGTGGTTGCTGCCAGGGTTTGACTAGGAGCGAAGCCCCCTCTTCTTGGTTGTAGCGTTTGTAACCACGTCCTAATTATTAGGTATTAGATGATCAGTTAGGTTCTCCAGCCTTTCAGGGCCATGCAAAGGGCTTCACGTTGTTTCTGGAATGAGCCTGGGTATGAACAAGTGACCGAGTGCCTGTGAGTTGGGCTGTGAGGCAGGGTAACAGCCTCATAGGGGATGGCGCAGGGACGTGGACAGACCCCCGCCCGCAGCCTGCGAGCTCCCGGGGTCCCAGCGCCCACCCGCTTTGGGGACTGGAGCTCCCTCTTTCCTGAGGGCTCGCCAGGCGTGGTGCTAACCATGCTTCACGCAGAACTGACCGGCCACAGGGCTGGACACGGGGTTGTGTGGGGTCCCGGGGCCTCCTTGTGTCCCCAAGGCCGTGGGCCGTCCCCTGGGCAGGAGCCCCCTCCCCGAGCCATGAGCAGGCACCCGGAAGCCGTCCTGGGGCTCTCAGGAAATAGCGGCCTGTCGGTGGCCGGGAGGCGGGCGTGGCCCTGCTTCCCACAGGCTGGGGCTCAGGCTTGCTGTCTGCTGTCGTCGCCCTGGCAACTCGGAGGAAGTTGGCCGGGCCTCAGGTGGGAGCTGGACGCCGGGGCTGGACGTCGGGGCGCAGGCAGCACCTCAGGGCCACAAGAAAGGGCTCGTCTCTGGAGGGACTTTGTCCACGCTCAGCACTGGGACGGTGACAGGGGACACTGGTTGTCCCAGGGTGTCCAGGCAGGAGCTCAGGGGCCGCACTCAGCCTGCGGGGCCGCCGTCCTCTGCGGTTTGTCCCAGGGTTCCAGGCCTGTTCCACCTGGTGGTTATTGTCCCAGGACGTGTTAGACCTGTGTCCTTGTCTGAGTGACACGATCTCTGACGACACGCAGATGTTTAATTCCTTAAAAACGGGGAATGAGCGTGGCGGCCTGAGGTGACAAATAGTGTGCAGGGACTGTGGGGACACCCCCAGGGGTGGTGGGAGTGGGTACCGTGGGGACACCCCCGAGGGCACCAGGCTGGACCCAGGGCCCTACGAGAGGCAGGTGTGCCTGTTTGTGGGCCGGGCAGTGGGGGTGCTGCCGGGAGGGGCCGTTCTCAGGCCGCAGGTTTCTTGTCCAACGCAGGTCGATGGGCAGCCCCAGCCCCGTGTACTGAGCGCCCCTGGGTGCTGCGCATATACGGCGCCCGCAGCGAGCTCCAGGCCTGGAGTGTGTTTCAAGTTGTGGTTTTGTTTTGTTTCCACTCCCTGGGAAATGAGCATCCCACTGCCTGGTGGCTCTCGGTGCCCCCGGCAAGGATGGACCGGCTGTCGCGGCTCCTGGGCTTCAATGTCCAGCTTTGTGTCTTGTGGTTCGAGGCCAGCACGTGCCCCAGAGGAGAGGCCGGGTGGGACCGGCTCAGTGGGTGGACCCGAAGGGAGCTCACCTGGTGCACCTGCTGGTATGAGTGGAACAGTGTGGGGAGGCCCAGGCACTATCAGTGCCAGGAGAAAGGATGCGGGCATACCTTCTCCTAGTTGATGAGAAATGACAAAATTGGTTCTGAAATAAATTTTCTGAGAACGAGGTGAAACCCTTGTGCCAAGTGTGCTGTGAATTAGCCCAAGGGCTGGAGTGGCCTAGGTGCTACCTGCATCCTGTGTCCCCGAAGTGCCCATCCTCGAGGCCCCAGGCGCCTTGCCCGGGTGGACATCTGGGAACCAAGACATGCAGGTTGTGTTTTTAGGGGATGAACAGGATTTAGTATCGTCCATGCAGGAAACCTTTGGAGTAATGCTCGCCGAGGTCGGGGCGGTTTCTCCTGTACTCGCCTCTCAGGGACAGTCCTCGGCCCTCAGCCCTCGGCCTGGCAAGCAGCCGTCCCGAGGAGCGTGACCCTCATGGGCGCTGAGTGTTTTCCAGCTCCTGGTAGGATGTAAGTCAGCCAGAGCATCTCAGGACTGTTAGGGAAGGTACCGGAAATAAGATCATTCCATGTGAGTGTGGTGCTTCCCATAGTGAAAGGTTTTGGATTTGAAAACAATTTAGGTGGTTAATTAAACCAAACCAGTTGGGGGGGGGGGAGGAGGGGAGATGGGGGGAGTGGAGGGAGCCCTCCCCTTGCCCCCTCCCATAGCGCCCAGGCCCAGGGCCGAGCTGGGACGTCCCCGTGCACATGTGTTTGTTCTAGAACATGGACCTTTATCACTTGACAGCCCCCGTCGTTCGTAGTGAAGTTCAGGCATTTAAGGCTTTCAGTTTGTAATTTGTTTAATTAAGGAAAAGTCATGCTTTAGGTGGGTTTTTTGTTTTTAAATAGAAGCTTTATGTTTTTTTTTTCTTGTCTCCTGGAATCGTGATTATTGACAGACTGGTTTATGTCAGGGCCATGTCAGGATCCCCTGGGTGTCAGAGCCCTTCTTCTCCTGCACCCTGCCTCTTCCAGACCCCAGGTCAGACCTGCCTCAGTCTGCCAGTCCCCCAGGCCCCCCCACCCACCAGCCTCAGCGCCCTGAGCAGTCAGCCTCAGGTCGGGGCACCCGGAGCGCGGCGGGTTGGGGGGCGGGGGGTTTGAAGGGGAGAGGCCCCCAGACCTACCTCTTTGACTCTGCGAGGATTTGTTTCCCAAATCTTGAGATTACCTTCCTGCCAACAATTGTAACTGGACCCATGGGGTCAGCTCGCGCTCTCCCTCTCTCATGCTCTTGCTATCTCTCTCTCTCTCCTGATTTTCAGTTCTTCAACCAGCTCCCACTCCCAACGCAGGACTCAAACTCCCAACCCCGAGATCAAGAGCTGCAGGCTCTTTCTGACAGAGCAAGCCAGGTGCCCCATCTCTTAAAACAAGTTGTAGACACCTGTGATACCAACTGGGCCGGGACACAGGGGTGGCCCAGAGACGTCCTGGACTCCTCGCGGGCAGGGCCTGTGACACACTCTAACCCTTGCAATGGTGCCTGACATTCCAGTCAACCTTGACTGCGAGCTTTCATGCCACAGGTGATTTCTGTCTGAGAGGGAAGCTTGCTGCTGGCGAGAGGCTAGGTCATGTGCGTCTCTCTGTGTGCTCCGCCCCGGAGCATGTTCCCCACCAGCGTGGGCCAGGCCCAGGGCCCTCCTGCATCTGGGAGTGTTTGGCCCGGTTGTCCCTGTCGTGAGGACGTCACCACCTCCCAGTAGGGCCTGGGGGGCAGTTAGGCCTGAGCCCACAGGTCGGCCACTCGCTTCCTCGCTTCCTCATGGCTGCTTGGAGACACGCTCAGAGAAAGGACCACCCCTGGTGTCTGTGGCACAGGGCTCTTGGGGCACTGGCATGTCCACCCCCAGAGCCTAGGCAGAGCTGAGATGCGGGAGGTGGCACCCTGCTCCTTTCTTGGGGGCCCCGGAAAGTGCCCACCTGGATCAACGAGGGGCCAGCAGGGGGGTGATGGGTGCGTGGGGTGCGGACATGGAACCGGGGGGAGGGGGCAGCAACAACCCGGGGTCATGGATGCATAGGCGGAGCTGGAGACGGCCAGAGGGTGTGTGCAGCCTGTGCAGGTGCTTGGGCAGCGCGTGTCCTGGGTGCCACAGCACAGGGGGAGGCGGAGTCCACCACCGCCGGTGAACCAGAAGCTGGGGTGGAGGGGGGCCCCCACTCTTTACACTGTGTGATTGTGTGACACAGTACATTTATGGGTTGAAGTCTAAGTGTGAAGATTGTGCCCACCTAAGCATGCAAAACGAACTCTATCAGTCATTTGACGGTGATGGTCGTTGTGTGCAGATGGGTACAGTGCACACTCACCGACTCGCTCCCTGCGCTGGTCGAACAGGTCTACCTCCGCAGGTGTGTCATGGCCCTGTCCCGACATGTGTGCTTGTACACGTGTGTCTCATGCATGTGGGGGCACATGGAGACATGTGTCATGTACATGTGCAGAAGTATGAATAATACAGGCAAAGTACCGTGCGTGTGGCTAAAGCGAGCCATCTGTTGAGGCAACTCTCAGACGGGTCACGGGGGATGGTGATGAGCACTCACCCCCCTGTAGCTCCTGACAGATCCTCTGTGCCCCTCAGCCCTCTCCACCCTGCGAATCTCAGGGCACTCGCGTCCCCCCCGCAGGCCTGGCCCCCACTGCCCCCTGGGTCCCCGTGGACCACTTCTGCTGGGGCACCTGTGCAGCAGCCTGGCAGGTCCAGGTGTGGGAGATGTGCCTTGGGAAGGGGGGCCCTGGGACCCGCAGCCCCCGCACTGCTTCTTCTGAGGATCCCTGACCTCCTCTGGGAACTTCCTTTTCTGGGTTTTTCACTCCTTGTTTGATTTTTACAAAGATTATAGCTTTAAACTTTTGGTTGCAGTTGTGTGTTGAGGGTGTTGGTGAGCATATAAGGGTGCGAAGGGGTCGTGGTAAGCGCTGGCGAGCATGGGAGGGGGTCCCAGGGGCAGGTTCTCCTGGGCCCAGCACCACCTCCTGTACCAGGGAAACGGAAACAGGGGTGGGGGGGGTGAGGGAGGGTGCTGGGCCTTCCCAGCTCCTCACTGCACTCCATGGGAGCAGGTGGGCGGTGCTGATGGGACACAGGCCATGGGCCCCTGGGTGCATGAGCTGCAGGCTCATGCAGGCACAGCCATCCTGACGCCAGCCCTTCCTGGGCAGGGCTCCCCAGGCCGTCTGGTACTGGAACCAAGCATCTGGAAGGCTGATGCCCTCGGGGAGGGGGGGGCTGTGCGCTCTTTGCAGCACCTGGAGGGCCTGGAGGAGCAGAGGCCATCCGGGGAGCACTCAGGTCTGGGGGCCCCCAAGCAGTAAAAACAGGGACTTGGTGATTCCAAGGACAGAGAGAGCCTGCACGTCCAGGGAGTGGTCGAATGGCTCTTGGAAATAACGGCGGGCAGAGACCCCCTGTGTTTGGGGTGCTCAGCCCCTTTCGGTCCCCAAACATAGTGGAGTGTGAACCCATACTTGGGGACCCTCATTGCCCGGCAGTGCTGGCGCAGGCAGGTTCCTGCCCAGAAGGGCAGCAGTGTCATGGGACTGGGGCCTCCCGCAGCGCACTAAACCAGGCCCGGTGTATGGTTTCCAGGCATGCACTTCCATTATTTAGAGACCTCGGAAGACTCCTCCCAGTGCACGGCACTGACGTACCAAGGTGTTATTAGGTGTCTTTTCAAATAGGAAATCTAGAAATGTGGCTTTTCTGGTAAAAATTCTAATTATGGCAGTAATGATTTTTTTTAAAACATACCTTATAGAGGTTATAATTAGCATGTAACGATTCTTAAATCTTGCTGTGCAGTGATGTTCTAGGCTTTTTTTTTTTTTTTTGAAACTAGGATCACTAGGCCATGAACTAGCATCAGAATTTACATGAGTGCGACCCCAAAACCTGTGCTTCTATCTGGTCCTTGAGGTGTTTTCTTTGTAGCAAGTGGTTAAGGCACCTTGTCAGTGATTAGGTTATTAAACCTCTTTAAATGTCCAGGTTCCTGTAGCTGGAACTCACCCATCCCTCTACCCATCCACCCCTCCACCCACCCACTCACCCGTCTATCCACCCACGGGCCCATCCATCCGTCTCTCCACCTGTTTGTCAGGCACAGGCTTAGGCTCTGAAGACAGCCATGAAGGCAAGTACACTAAGGCAGGCAAAGTTAGTTTCTCCTGGTCAGAGATGGTGGATGTCAGTGGTGCTACATGTTGAAGAAGAGATAACCCAGGGAGGATGACACCGGGTGCGGCTAGGGACTGAGATCTGGGCAGGCAGTCTTTGAGTAGAGGGAGGGCGGTGGGAGCCCGTGGCGGCGGCGTGGGGGCGATGGGAGCCCGAGCACCAGCAGCAGGGGAGGGAGGGTGGGCCAGGACAAGCTGGGACCTGCTGGCCTGTCGGTGCCGCTGGGCTCACGGAGCAGTGCGTGTCCTTTTTGGTGACTGGCGCCTCACGCCATCTTCCCTTCTGCCCGTTTGCAGAGCACTACAGTTATGCACCGTCAAGCATCAGCTCTGTTCTGCCTCCTGGCCCGGCTCACCCATCACTGCCAGCTCCGTGCCACGACCTGCAGACCTCGGGCCCGGGCATGCCAGCTCCCGCGGCCAGCCAGCCCCCGGGCTATGGTGGGGCTGTGGACACCGGGCCCTCCAGCTACTTCCTGTCCTCCGGCCACATCCGGCCCAATGGGGCCCCTGCCCTGGAGAGTCCTCGCATCGAGATCACCTCGTACCTGGGCATGCACCACAGTAACAGCCAGTTTTTCCACGACGTGGAGGTGGAAGACGTCCTTCCCAGCTCCAAGCGGCCCCCCTCCACAGCCACCCTGAACCTGCCCAACCTGGAGGCCTACCGGGACCCCTCGTGCCTCAGCCCGGCCAGCAGCCTGTCCTCACGCAGCTGCAACTCAGAGGCCTCATCCTATGAGTCTAACTTCTCCTACCCCTACGCGTCCCCGCAGACGTCCCCATGGCAGTCGCCCTGTGTGTCCCCCAAGACCACAGACCCTGAGGAGGCTTTCCCCCGGGGCCTGGGGGCCTGCGGCCTGCTCAGCTCCCCCAGACACTCGCCCTCCACCTCGCCCCGCACCAGCGTCACGGAGGAGAGCTGGTTGGGGGCCCGCACATCCCGGCCCTCATCCCCCTGCAACAAGAGGAAGTATGGCCTCAACGGCCGGCAGCTGTCCTGCTCCCCACACCACTCACCCACGCCGTCCCCGCACAGCTCACCACGGGTCAGCATCACTGATGACACCTGGCTGGGCAACAGCACGCAGTACACCAGCTCGGCCATCGTGGCTGCCATCAACGCCCTCACCACCGACAACAGCCTGGAGCTGGACGGCGTCCCTGTGAAGGCACGCAAGACCGCCCCAGACCACTGCCCCTCCGTGGCCCTCAAAGTGGAGCCGGCTGGTGAGGACCTGGGGACCACGCCGCCCACGGCCGAGTTCCTGCCCGAAGAGTTCACATCTTTCCAACATATCCGCAAGGGTGCCTTCTGTGACCAGTACCTGTCGGTGCCGCAGCACCCATACCAGTGGGCCAGGCCCAGGTCCCCAACGTCATTTGCCAGGTGAGCAGGGACGGAGCTTGCAGGGGGCCGCAGGGGGTGGAGGTCCCTACCAGGCTGCCAGGGGGGCTGCGTCGTTCTGGGGCCCCTGCCACCTGGGCGTGCTCAGGGCATCGCATCCCCTGGCTTTCGGGGCATCCTTCCCTCTGCCATCGTGTTGTGGTGTCCCCTCCTCGTGTGTGTGTGTCCAAACCTGCTGTCTCTGAGGACACCCTGAAGACCTGGTGTTCACCAGTAATGCCCTTGCAGGTCCTGTGTCCTAACTAGGCCATGTTCTCAGTGCTGGGGGAGGACTCCAGTTGCGTGGATGAGGGGGGAACCCGTTGGCCCCTAATGAGGGCTCACATGCACATGCACGCAGGCTTCTGTTTGTTTTGTTTGTTTTTTAACAAAACCAAATGCCCCTCCTCCTGTGTTTGCCTCCACTGCTCAACTGCTTCCTTTGTCCTGCCTAATTGCTGCCACCAGCACACATGCAGATGGGGCCTCTGCTCAGCAATTCCCTGGAGCGCAAACCCGGTCCCCGTGGGCAGCCCTGCCCTCAATCGCAGCACAACACGGCCACCCGGTCCCTGGGGATGGCACGCGCTCCCCGCTGGCTGACGATGGAGGGCTCATGCGGGCCCCGAGCGCCAGGCTTGGGTTGTTGTTTCTTTCCGGCGGAGTGTGGCTGCTGCCCCTCCACCGGGTGCACTTATCCAGCCTACTGTTTTTATTTTTAACTAAACAGCTTTCCCAACAGGTGGGCCTCTAATGACCCCTGGCACAGGCTTTCTGCTCCAGGATTTTTATCAGGCATGAAAATGTGCCTCCCGTGGCAGGGTGCAACCATGGCGTGTCGGCTGTGCCCCCCTCCCCCGGGACACACACGCAGCTGCACACATGCTTCTGCATGCTGTCGAGTGTCGCGGACTCGGCATTTGATTTCCCGGCCCTTTTTGTTGGTGGTGCCAATGGAAGCAGCTCCAGGAAATCAGCCCCACCGGTTCCCGCTCAGGCACTCCCTACACCGTGTGCTGGGCTCCGCTCTGAGCTACGGCATGCGATGCGGGGGCAGCAGCGGGGGGTGGGGGGTGGGGGTGGGGGTAGTTGAGTTGTAGTTTTGGGCAAAGCCAACTAAACCTTGTGAGAGGTGGTGGCAAAAAAAAAACCCACGTGAGTCTGACCAGTGGGCCGGCGAAGCCCCCTTTCTGGCAGAACAACATGTGTACTCAGAGCCACTTAAGAAAAAACAATCAGCACTGATTTTTCTTGACCTGTGTTAAGATGTGTCCACATCCCTGTCCCAACATCGACTTTCCATACTCAGCTCCGGAAGCTACTGTGCTCAGAGTTATCATCAAAACAAGTGTGTCTCACCATTTGGCTCTAATTCATAAACAGGGGAACTTAAAAACCCATTTGGAGGCATTTAAAAAATTCAAAGATTTGTTTATGCCCTTATACTGTCTTTATGATTTTTTAAAAGATTTCATTTATTTATTAGAGCGAGAGAATGAGCAGGCAAACGGAAGGAGGGGCAGAGGGAGAGGGAGAAGCAGACTCCCCGCTGGGCAGGGAGCTCGTCCTGAGACTCGATCCCAGGACCCTGAAGTCATGACCTGAGCTGAAGGCTCCACTGACGGAGCCACCCAGGCACCCCCTCTCTTAATAATTTTCAAGTAAAAGTAAGAATATTCCTAAAGTAACTAACTACCTGACGCACACAAGCTGGCGCAGTGCCAGTTATGACTGCCTGCGTTTTCATGGCCCATGAGGGCCGTGGTCACCCATACCAGAACCCCCTGGACTCCGGGGTCAAGACACAGGTCGTAAGGTGACCGTGGCCTGGGGAAAGTGTGACCGTGCCGGTCGCCCTGGGTGTTGGTCCACACTTGGGCTGCGTCATGATGCCACAGGCCGGGCCGTTGTGGACACCAGTTTCCCGCGGGCAGAGGTCATGGCGCTGGTGGGTTGGCTCCTTCCAAGGCCTGTCCCCGGGGCTTAGGGATGGCTGCTGTGTTTCTTCTCTGCTGCATCCGTGTCCAGAAGTCCCCTGCTGACAAGGACACTGCCACTGGGCCAGGGCCCACCTGGTGACCTCGCTCTAACTCGACCCGGCATCCACATACAGTCACATTCAGAGGTCCCAGGTTTGAGACTCCAACCCTTGAATTTTGGCGACTCAGTTCAGCCCAAACCCCCAGCTTTGCATCTGCCAAGACGGCAGGATGCTTTCACAGCAGCCCCAGTACCACCTCCTCTGAGAGGCTCGCAGGGCGCCTATGGGAACTCGGGTTCCCCTGGTGGTCCCAGGCCCTGGGTGTGGACCACAGGCGCCTGACTCCGCTCAGGGCTTTGGCAGCCGTTGCCTGGTCCTGGGGTCTCCCCGCGAGCTCCTGGGGGTCCGACATTCCTGTGCGCTCAGTGAACAAACAAAACCCGAGGGCCCCCCGCTGCCTTGGGGGTTGGACGCTGACCTTTCCCCCTGTTTCGGTTCCGCACAAAATGTGTTTCCTGGTCCCTTGTGCCAGCGCCGTGCGGTCCCATGTGCTGGTGCCCAGGGCAGCAGGGGCCCCGTGGGAGGGGCGGCCCCACCAGGCTTCCTGCCCATCCCGCCAGCGCCTGGGGCATCAGCAGGGTCTCCAGGTGCAGCCCCAGGGCCGGGTTTTTAACACCCTCTAAATCTGGGTGGAGACTTTGTCACAAACCTGCTGTTCCTGTCGCTGGATGCACTTTGACATCCGTCCTGCCGGGAAAAGGAGATTTTTAATGACAGTGTGCAGCGCTAGCCTTTCCCAGAACTTGGGGTGCTGTGGGGTCTTTTCCCTTTGGGGTCTTTTTGTCCACATGGCCTCACGGTGACCCCTCTGTGCAGGGCATCCTATGGCCTGCAGCAATCAGAGAGGAAAGGTCACCCTTGCTGCAGCTAAAGACATAATGACAGCATTTGATAGGGCTTCATAGTTCTATAGTTTAAATTTGTTTTAGAATTAACAGGATGATACCTCTGTTCCTAAAGTGTGGGAAATGCACAGAAATCGCAGTGACGTACTGGAGTCACTACCCCGCCAAACCAGAGTCATAAGCTCTCTAGTTTAAGCGTTTTCAGAAAGGAGTTTTCTATGGTGATGATGATACCAGTGGTAACAACCAGCTTCCCAGGTCAGTCTTCACCCCACTGCTGAGGCAGCTGTTGTGTGTGTGGGGGAGGCTGTGAGGCTGGGGGTGGGCACATGTGCACTGCTTGCCACAGGAGGACATGGTGAGAAAGCCTGAGCTCTGAATCCCTGCACAGGGACAGACGTCTCCTGCCCATGTGGCTCCTTCTGGCTCAGAGCTCATGGCTGAGCCTTGGGGGCCCTGAGTGTGTCCTGACCTGATGGCTGTGGCTCAGTGAGTGGGCGTGGGAGGCGAGGAGGCCAGGAGGCTTCTTCTCAACCTCCCTGGTGCTTTTCCCAGGATGTGTGTGCAGGATGTGGCCCCAGGTCTCCCCTTGACGTGAGGTTGTGAACATCCATTATTAACTGAGGAAGGAGCAAGGGACAGGTCCTTGAGTGTTCCTGGGGACGGGAATAGCTTGAGTCCTGACATTAAGTCAAACCACTGAGGTGGGAAACGTGGCTCCTTTCACAGACTGATCCAAGTGTGGGAATTACCATGGAGTCGGACCCGCACTGCCTCGGCCTGCTCACGCCCACCCTGTGTGCACAGGTGCCTGGCTGTGTCAGGAGCCCTGGCTGGGGGGACACGCCCGCAGATGTGGGGGGTTGTGACCACAGACCCACCAGGGTGGGTGTCTACTCGGAGGCTTTCCTCTGAGGATAGCACATGGAAGGGGTGACACACAGGATTGGGCTGCTTAGCCTCAGGATGGGCAGTGCCCGGTGGGCCATCTCCCGTGGGCTGTGGGGCGGGTGTGTTTCTGGGTGAAGCCGCGGCCCCGAGAAAACAAGGCAGGTAGAGACGTCCACATCTACACTGAAAGAGTAAGAAGCTCTGAGGCCCGTAGGGCCGTGGCCGAGAGCAGCCTAATCCCTGGAGGTCTCTGGGCTCTGGGACCCAGTGGGCCAGGGCCTGCCTGCTGGCCTGCCCTTCGTCCCAGGGCCCCGAGCTCCTCCTCTTCCAGGTGGGGGTGTGCATTCTGGTCAAGAGGGCGGTGGGTGTGGGGCTGTGGTGGGGGCCACAGAGGACCTAGGGTGCAGTCGCTGCCTCTCATGTCACTGGTAGAAAAGGGGCAAGGGCCACAGCAGGAGCATGGAGGCCCTGGGACCCCTTGGGGCTGGGGAGGCAGCCATGGGCACGGGGTTTCCTGTGGCCGCAGCACAGGGGCTCTGCCCCAGCTGCAGGTGTCAGGGTCCTTGCAGCCTGGGGAGCAGGACCCTCACTTGGATGCATCCCATGGATGATTTTGAGTCACATCCTGAACCACTGAGTTTGCTTTAAACTTCCCGTTAGAAAAAGAACGGTTCCGACAAGTGAATACGCGGGCTTTGGTGCAGTCCCTGTGGGAACCACGTGGATCAGGTGACCTTGGCGGTATCTGGGCCGTCCCAGCGCCTGCGTGGAGGCTCGGCTTCACACCTCCTTTCTGTTCCGTACGGCTGCGTGGACTTGGAGTCTGGGCTCCTGCATGTCCGTGACCTGTCTGTGGCAGTGCTGTCTGCATGCAGGCCTGGGTGCTCCACAAGCTCACCGTGGGGGATGGGAGGCAGCGCTCGGGGCTCCGGAGGGCAGTTCTGGATGTGCAGGCTCCTGCCCCATGGGGGACAGCCGGTGGAGCAGTGCAGGGTCCCCCCGGGACGTCCCCCTCCGGCCACGCAGCCCCGCCTCGGCCCTGACCCCTGGTGCCCCACCCCCTGCCGCGTCTGCATATTCTAGGCCCTGGCGGAGGCCCGAGGTGACAACACGGTGGGGCACAGAGTGTCTTGGGTGAGGCTGGAGCCCGCCTGGGGTGAGCCTGGGTTTCTGGACAAAGAAGCTCTTGCTCCCTGTCTCACTGAGCCGCCCGCCCAATTGAACTGTAGGGAACGTCTGGGGTTCGTGCATCTAGCTGTAGGGAGGAGGGGTCTGCACTGTTCTGGAGGGCATAGGGCAGGCAGGGGGTGCCCCACCAAAGCTGCCCCTAGGGCTCCCAGGGATGAGGCACCGCACAGGGTCCATTCCCCAGTCCTGTCCCTGCAGCTCCTCCCCGACGGGCGACCTGTGGCAAGATGGGAGAGGACCCCTAGGAACGGCAGGCCCTGGCAGGGAGGATGTGCCCCGGGAACACCTGCTGGATCGCTGTTCAGGGCTCTGCCCTGGGTGGACCTGCCTGCGGCCTCCTGACACAACTCAGGGAAGTCCTCGCCAGGAAGGCTGACCTGTGGCCCAGAGCTGGGGGCTGGAGCCAGATGGGCCTGTGCAGGCTCCTGTGTGGTCCAGGCCCATCCCTGCCCACAGCTCGGTGCCCGTGCCCCCCGCCCCCACCCCGGCCTGATAACCGCGCCCATGACCTCTTGGAAAATAAACAAACAGCGGGCAGTGGGGAGGCCTTTGGCCGCAACCCTGAGAACCCACGGCATTAGGATTGAGGTCACACCCTTTCCTTCAGGTGGGATTGTCGTTGGTTTGGGCAAGTCTGGGTCCTGCCAGGTTCGGAGTTTATGGCTTCAGCTGCTTTAGGAAAATAGGACTTGTAAAAGCCTTTACAGCTTCCTTCTACGTGATAAGTCCACGTGGGCCTGGAAACCTCGGAAGCAAAGGGATTTTACCCAAACCCTTGACTCAGGAGACCTGCCTCCCCTCTGGGCTTCGGCCCCGGCCAGAAACCCTCACACTGGGGGTGATGGAGATCCCCACTCTGGCTTGTGTGGAAAATGAGCTTTCCAATGCGTGGGCATAGTGCCTTGGGAATCCCAGGACGGTCCTCGGCTGCAGGGCACAAGCTCTTCAGTTCAGAACAGCCACAGGGCTCGTGAGGAGCAAGAGAACGCTGAACTGTGGGAGGTTTACTGTGTCTTCAATTCTGCTCCAGATGTTCAAGCTGCAGGTTAATGGGAAAAGCGAGCCGCACGCCCAGATGAGCAGGGCAACCAGGTCCGCGCTCTGCAGGGTGCCCACGAGGCTGGCGCTGGTGGCACACCTCCTCCTCCTCCCGTGGAGTACCATAGGCCACAGTCCCCGGGTGGCCGTTGTGCAGCACAGCCCAGATGGCACATCACCCCATGGCGTAGCTCGGGGCGCCCCTCAAAGCTATGGCTCCTTCCTAGACTGTAAAGTACCATTGGCCATCAGGGTCCTCCCGGACTGGGTCTCCCCCAATGTCCCCAAGGCATGCCGTGTCCTGTTCGCCTGTCCTGGGTATCCCCTGTTCTGTTTTTGCTTTATTTTCTGAAATTAGTGCTGAATCTGGACATTTGCCAGAATTCTGGCTTCGTGTTTTGGCAAAATGGCACGTGCTGTCCCTCAGGAGGCAGACGTTGGCAGCCCTCTACTGTCAGCGGTTGTCGTGGAGATGCCTTAGCAAGATGGAAGGTCTGGCCTGTGCACTGCCTTGGTCCCTCCCAGGGTGCTAGTGCTAGCCACAACCACCACTGCCCCATGGGACCCAGATGTCGGCTGAGGGCTTCTTCGGGGTCATCAGAGTCGTGTTGGCTTTGGGCTCCAGGGCGGACAGTTGCCCATGTCTCAGCACTTTTCCCAGTGGCCGGGCCCCCGGTCCCCTCATCCAGAGACATTGGAGGGAATCGCAGGCACCACGTGGTGACTCCATCCACAAGGCAGTCAGGGCAGCGTCTGCCACTGAGCACCTGTTAGTGGGTCGGCATGTCAGATGTGAGGCGGGAAGGGTGTTTGTATGGCTCGGCACAGGTGTGTGACAGGGCCCAACCTGGCTAGCGCCGGTCCTGGGTGGCTTGGCAGGGCATGAACCGGCAGTCAGTGAGACCCTACGGCCATAGAGCAGCTCTTCGTGCTGGCTGCACCTGCTAGGTCGGCCGTGGTAGGTGGGGAGGGCCTCACGGGGCCATGGGACAGCAGGCCACCGACGTGTAGGCGTCAGGAGATGCTGTGAGCTAAGCATTTAAAAAAAAAAAAAAAAAAAAACCCTTCACGCCTTCCCCCGAGGAGGAAACAAAGGTTCAGTAAGAGTTGAAAGTTCTCATGGGAAATGGGCAGTGGCAGCAGCTCCGCAAGCAGTGGTGATTCAGACTGGGAGTGTGGGGCCCCTTCTTACCCCCAGGAGGCCTCACCCACACACAGAAGAGGCCCCGGGGAGACTGCGACCCGCTTCCCGCGCTGTCACACCAGCTGCCCTGCGCACAGGGCAGGGCCAGTGGGGTCCCGGGCGCACAGCACAGGGGAACCCGGCTTCTGTGCCACCTGTAGGTGCCGGCTCCCCAGGCAGAAGGGGAGGCAGGAAGGCTGGGACAGGGTTCCTGACCCCAGAGGGGGAGAGGTGCCCTTGTACTGAGGTGCAAACAGCAGGCGCTCGGCAGTGATTTAGGACCGGCACCACTGGAGAGCCGGGCCGGTGGGCCCTCGTGTCGCAGTAGCTTGCTGGCCTCTGGCGGCAACGGTAGTAGTGATGGGTGCAGGCCATGAAATTTGTTTCCCGAGCACAAGGACAAGCATTTTTAAGATTTATTTATTTGTTTTATTATTTTCTTGAGGGCGGGAGGGGCTGAAGGAGAGCATCTCAAGGACACTTGCCCCGAGCCAGCTCCATCTTACCACCTGAGATTTCCCGAGCCTTCCAGGCACCACAGGAACAGGCATTTGTAAAACTTTGTGTTTCATAAGAATTCCAGATTCATGGAAGGTTGCAGAGGTCGCCCACAGCTACCATCCCTGACCTGTTAGCCAGTTGGCCCCGGGGCCCTTGTGGGCTCCCAGGGGAGCTTGGCGTCTGTGCAAAGCAGCCCATTTACCATCCACACTGCTAAGCAAGGTGGCACCATCCCCATCATCATATTATAGTCAGGAGAACCCTGTAGGAATTCAGGAGAACCACAGTAATTTGCTGGGAGCTCCTCAGGCTCTTCCCCAGAATAGAAGCCTCCAGAAGACAAGCCCGGAGGGTTCCCGAGGGGCCCCAGGCTGCGTGGCTGCGGACCTCCCAGAGTCCCCTCTGTGGGACTTCCTCCCGTGCTGTGTTTTGAGAATTCGCAGCCCATATGCAGTCCACGAGAGCATGTCCTGCCGCACCTGGTGAATCCCACCTGCTGTAGAGGACGGTACTAAGGACAGTGACTGCCAACTGGACCGGCCTCGTAGGCTGTGCAGGAGCAGGCGGGCTGGGGGCTGGGCCAGGGTCCACAGGGTCCACACTGTCTTTGGTGAGACTCTGTAAGAAATCGAGTGGATTTGGGGCACTCTGGAGGTTTTCACAGGAGGCGTAGAAGTAGCATTAATACATTGAATTTGGTGTGTTTGAAGGTGTGGCATCAGTGAAGAAAGTGTTGGCAAATGTCAGCACATGTCAGGCCCGCGCCTGTGAGGTCCTTACAGCCTCCCTTGAGCATCTCCCGCTGGTGTCTGGGGATGGGTCAGGGGGGTCCAGGGTGCACCATCATTGATGGAGGCTGTGACTCTGGGCAAAGGAAGTGACCAGGGAGGTGGCCCATACCTCATAGGGGGACTGTTGCATCTCTGCTGTGGACAGCGGCAGCAAATCAGAACAATCCCAAAATCCAGCGGGCAGCACTCATTGCGGGTGAGGAAACAGGACACGGCAATCAAGCCATCATTAGCAACATGCCATGACACTGAAAACATGTGATTTTTTTTCTTTTTTTTTTTACAAAGCCAGGGTATCCAGTTACATATTTCGTTTTTTTTTTTTTTCATATTTCATTTTGTTAAAAGATGTCCCCTTACCTCTGAGAACACTCACAGATGCATGCTGGGCTTGCAGTGACATCTCGGGAACTGCCCTGACTGCCCTGTGGCACATCCCTCGTCAGAAGTCTCATTTGGCTGCTTAGTGGTTGCTTAGAGGCAACACAGGCATTTCCCGCTCACTCCAGCCCATCCTGGGCAAACAGATTTTCCGCACATGCGGCTCCATCTCTCTCCAGTTGCTCACATTGCTGCATCATTTTCTCTAGAGATTCCTGAGCTTTGTCTACATGGGGAGAAACACGCCGGCCGGACCCAGGGACTCGGGGTTTAGCTTGCTGAAACCGAGTTGGAATGCGCACAGCAGGCGGCAGCGCCGAGGGTGGGGCTCAGGTGCTGCAGGGACATAATGGCCCGACCTGTATCTTGGTGGAGAGCAGGACCCAGACACGTCCTGTAGGGTCAGCAGGACCCGGTGCCCAGGGGCAAATGGGCTCACTTTGCGGATTACCCTGTTCGTTGTCTGTATAGCAGGGCCCCAGCACATGCTGCACATCGGCCGCCCCTCCCCAGCGCCATGGTGATGAACCAGCTCATGCGACTGACGTCCTGTGGTGCCATTGCCTTCCGTGTTCCCACGGCCTTGTCCAGGAGCCTGGCGGCGAGCAGCGCTCGCTTGTCTTGCGGGGTCTGGGGACTGAGGGGCTGGGCCGGGGTCGTGGCGAGCGCACTGTGGACAGGGGCCCCACCATGCCCCCACTGCGTTCCACAGCGTGCCTGTGAGTGGGGCCAGGGGTCAGGACCGGGCCTTCCAGCTCTCAGGTCAGGCTCTTACCTGGCGATTTGGAAGGATTTTCCAGTGGTCCTGGAACCTGTGTCCTGAGGGAGGTTGAGGAAGGAAAGTCCGCGAAGGTTGTGCATGCAAGAGGTGTCGAGCTCGTTCCAGAACCTCGTCCCGAAGGCCCCAGGCAGGGGCGGTCGGCCAGTCCTGGGGCCACTGCATGGCCTACTCACCAGCGGGAGCGTCAGACGTCAGATGCTGAGGGAGGCGGTGCTCAGGACGCGCCAGCCTGGCCCGCGGTGCCGCGGTGATGAGGAGGCACTTGGCATCCGCGTGTAACCACTGTGTGTTCCCTTTCAGCCCGTCTCTCCCTGCCCTGGACTGGCAGCTGCCATCGCGCTCAGGACCCTACGAGCTGAGGATTGAAGTGCAGCCCAAGCCCCACCACAGAGCTCACTATGAGACGGAGGGCAGCCGGGGGGCCGTGAAGGCATCGGCTGGAGGACACCCCAGCGTGCAGGTACTGGGGTCCCCGGGGTCCATCCCGATCGTGGGCGCACGCATTTTCAGCTGCTCGTGCCAACAGCTGGCTCGGCGTCTCTGTCTCTTAAAAAAGTTTGTTATCTCCCAGGTTCTCTGATCAGCCAGGGATGCACAGATAGTCCAGATTTTCTCCCTAATGTGTGGAGTGGCAACAGTGAGAGGCCCTGTAGCTCCTCCTCCTGCCACCTGAGGTCAGCTGCAGTCAGTAACCCAAGGCTTTGTATGACTGTGGGAATCCCACTCAGGGGTCCCGAAGCTGTGAGGGGGAGGCCTGTCCCCTTGGGGGGGTGTCCTGGAACTGCAGGGGGAGACTTGTCCCCTGGGGGGGTCCCAGAGCCATGGGGCCATCCGTGAGTCATCCCCCTGGTGGTGTCAAACCCTGGGACCCGTGTGGCAAGCTGAGACCTTGTCGTTGCCTCGTCCAGACAGATGCTCCTCTGTCCCCTTGTCCTCCTGGGCACACATTTGATTCAAACTTGACGGGGAAGTGGAAAAGGACCCTGAGGGTCTGCACCATGTTCCTGGTGGCATCAGCAGCAGTGTAGACAGGGCGTCCTGTGAGCCCCTTAGGAGACATGACCCCTGGAGGTGTCCTGGGTTAGCACATTTAAAAGAAAATAAATAGAACCTTGAAATGAGAATGTTTATATTTGACGACCTTTTTTTTAAGAGCCTGCGGAGATAAGTGTGGTCACAAGGCTGCAAGGTGTCCCTGTCCCCCCACCCCCCATGCCCACGGTTGCTGCCCGTCCCGCGAGCTCAGAGCTGGGGTCGAAGGGACTGAGAGCTGCCACCAGCCCCCACCCCGCTTCTCACCCAGACCTTGTGCCCCAGACCAGCGGCACCCAGGTATGGCGGTCCACCCCCCCACGTCCCAGCGACTCCCACAGCAGATCAGCAGGAGCCAGCGCAAGGTCCCAGGGCCAACACTTAGTGAACTCTGCTACTGTGAGGCGCCATGGAGTACGGTGCTTCCAGGGGCCGATCTGTAAGCTTCCTTCCTTCTGAAAGTCCAAGGTTCTCGGGGTGTGCTCTTGGCCAGGGGCCTTGGGAATGTAGGTTCTCTGCGGAGCCTGGAGCGTCCCAGCTGGGCCCACAATCTGGTCCCCTCTGCTCCCCACCTTGGGGCTCACCGCATGGCGTCTGTCCCCGTCTGTGCTTCTCGGTTCCTTGAGCAGGACCTGCTGTGAGGGCCAGGGCGTCCAGGAGCTCAGTGCTCCCAGGGAAGAGGCACCACAGGCAGTCAGGGCCAGGCTGGGGTCTCCTGCCCATGGGTCAGGGTGGTTCTGGGTGCTGGTCTCACACCCCAACACTGGGGGGCATGAGCTTCCCTCGGCTTTAGGGCTGGAACATCTGTCACGGGAGCCCTGGGGGCACCTTGGTGTGGTGATGGGGAGGGCATATGGGCACAGAGGCTGCCACCGCGTGGACAGTGGATCATAGTCACACGTAACCAACAAGCTGTGATCCTCCTGCCCAGCCCGCTGGGGGGCCCTGCAGTGGCTGCGTGTGGATGGTTTGCTCTCTTGCCCAGGTATAGGCGGCAGTGGGCCGGGCTCTCCTGTGTGGGCCCTGGTGCATCAGAAGGGTGCTCTGCAGGGCGCTTAGCATTTTTACTTTATGCTGTTTAGATAAGTGGAAATCCTGCCAGGGAACAAGCTCTGGAGGGAAAGGCTGTCTGTCCTGCAATGGTCAGCAGCCCAGAGCTTGTGGGAAGTCAGGGCGGCCAGGGCCTATGGCCGTGTGCGTGATGCCAACTAGTGCCCACTTGCCTGGTGCCAGCTGGACAGTGTGGGCTCCTGCCTTCGTGGCAGGTGAAGGTGAAGGTGCTGGTGTCAGTGGGGCCCCAGGACAATGGACGCGTAACTCTCGCTCCTGCTGCCACTCGCGCCCAACACAGGTGGCTGCTGCGGCGAGGAACCAACAGCCCCAGGAGGAGAGACTCGGGTAGCAGACCAATGACAGCCAATGGCCCCGCTTCTTGAAATCACAGCAGCAACAGTGCCGGGCCTGTGGGGGAGCCTCCTGCGGGTACTCGCACCCAGTGCGTCGCAATGCAGACTCTAGGGGCTCTGCTACCACCACTGAGGATGGCCCTGTGCTCCTGTAGGATGGGGGCGCTGCGCCCTTAGCATGTGGGCACTGCCTCTACCACTCACCCCTCCCGGAAACCCTGCCCCCAGGGCCTCACTGTGGTATTTGTCAAATGTGTAGACATTACACACAGAAGGAGGCATTTTGGAGGAATTAACAAAACTTGAAACCCTATTTAAAATTTCCTACAAATCATGTCAGTTGAAGCGAAGGCCAGTGGAAGAGGCTGGTTGTGGGTTTAAATAGGAGGAACTCTTGCCCCCCCCCCCCCCCCCCACCAAGTAAGATGCAGAAAGTAAATGGTACTCAACAGAAAACGTCAGGTGCTGCTCAGGGTGAGAAGTTAGTAATTTAGTGTTTTCTGATGGATCTGCAGCAGAGTGCATGTCTGTCTATGCAAGTGCGAGGGGAGCAGTTACAAGGGGTTTTGGGGGTTTGTTTTCTTCTTCAGTGGGTGGACCACAAATTGGATAAAAATAGAATTTGTGGACAATTATAAAACATGAAAATAGAAAAGTCTCTTAGTTGCTGCGAAAGCTTGCTAACCACAAGGTTTTATTCTGTGCTGAGCTATTTTAGCATCTGCCTGATGAGGGGCTACAGCACCACACCCACTCCTCCCTCTGCTGGGGCTGGGCCACCCATGGGCTGTTCCCAGGAAAGCTACGCACCCATGGGCTGGGCTGTGGCCACTGGGTCCTCGGGCTGTGGGCTCTGGTCCGGGGAGACCATTACTGGCAGACAAGAACCGTTACATGCACTCAGGAGCCCGATAGAAACCTGCCGTCCTGCGCCTGCTGCTCATCAGACTTTCAATCCTAAGTGTCTCCATCAAATCAAAGTTGTCTGCAGAGTGGAAACGCCCCAGCCGGGCCCCAGAAGGAGGACCTGCTCTTCTGGAGCGTCTGTGACCGCAGGAAGGAGCACACCAGCCGCCACCCACCCCCCATCCAGGACACATAGCACCATCTGAGGCGTCCTCCCAGGCACAGTCAGACCATGGCTGAGGGGCAAGAGGAGCCTTCAGCATTCTTGGAGTCTTGCTCTGTTTCTGCGTGTGCCTGTGGTGTCGCTCAGGGCTTGGGCGTGCTGCGAGCCCGTGGGACCCCAGCCCGTGTTCCGTTTCTCCTGAGCACCTGTGTTCATGCCCTTGGATTGGAAGGATGTCAGCAGCCAGCACTTGGGGCTGCTGTGCTCTGCCCCGGTGTAGTCCAGCTTGGGTCAGTCAGCAGCCGTCAGAGAGAATAGCCCCTTGGGGAGCATGGGCATGAGGTCCCCCAGGTTCTCAGAGGCCTTGGTCTGGGGAGGGCCTGCCATGAGATCCACCTTCCCAGGGGTGGCCCTCCTCCGGGCTGCTGCTTGCTAACCAGAGACTCAGGCCTGAGAGGCAGGGGGTTCCTGCTTTGTTTCTGCGCCCTGAGCCCACCCTTCCCGCCCTCTGTGCAGTACCCAGCGCCTCGTACACAGAGCAGGGCTCAGGTGAGGGTGTGGTGGGTGGACTCCAGAGACCTAATCTGGGGAGGGTCTCTTGTCCCCCCCTTACCCCCGCCCCTCAGGGCTCCAAGCAGCGACCTGGCAGATGTCGCTGACCTCTGACCCAGGGTCAAAGACTTAAGCTCTGTTTACCAAGTTACCAAAATAACTGCTCGATAGCATCTAGCCCACCACACAGAGGCCGGGCTTGTGTGAATAATTAATAGGTCCCTGAAACAGGAAACCTAGGGAAAGTCTTATTGGGCTGTAAACAGTGTTTGAGGGCTGTACCTTGTGCCGTTAGTTAGGCTGTCCAGTCAGGGACCAGTGGCCAGTGTGCCCCCCCCACCCCAGCAATAAAGGAATTGGCTCTGGAGCCTCTGCAGGATGTGGGGACACCCAGGCCCAGGCAGTAGGGTTTGCCCCCCCCCCCCCACCGTGGAGCAGCTGTGCCCTGGGGTGCAGGTGTCTCCTGGAGCCTCTAGGCCTCCCTGGGCCCCCACAGAGCAGGCCCAGTTTTCGCTGCCTGTAGGGCTCTGAGGGCAGAAGCCCAGGACAGATACACCAAGGAGGACACCCTGCTCCCAGGTCTTGGAAACAGGCAGAGACTCCCTGCTACTGTGATGACTCATCATGTTATGCACCCCACTGCTGCCCCATACGGACGGGGCTGCAGAGCAGTCTGGGTGCTCCCAATGCCCACAGCACCTTTCTTCTCACCCAGAGGTCTGTCCCGTTGTTTCTCTTGAGTGGTCACAGTGTGTGCTGCCTCCTATGCTCAAGGCAGGGCTGTTAACCAGAACGCCAGTATTTTCACAAAAGGCAGATGGATGGATGTTCCCAAAGTCATTGCTTGATGGCAAACCCATGTGGGCCCAGCAGGGTGCAAGCACTGGCATGATCCACAGAACAGGGCACCCTGCACGTGGAGCCGAGATGCCACATTGTCAGAGGTTAGAAGCAGATCTAACCCCAACCCAACCCCGATCAGCCCCGTGGCCCAGTGTGGCAGACCTGCTGAGGGCGCAGATTCGTGCTCCACAGGGCTACCTCTACCCCTGCAGCCGTGTCCGGGCAGGTGGTCCACCGAGCACACACTCTTCTATCGGCACCACCTTGTCCTGCACCCCTGCTGCCTGGTGGGGTGCATGGGGGCCGTCTGGTCAACTGTCTGGCTCACTGCACCCCCAACACTGGCAGGCACACCTGGAGCACATGCCTGGCACCACTGACATATGTCATCAGCTCTATGTCAACAGCCAAGAGCATGTCCCCCTGAAGCAAAACCAGAGAGACGCCCCGGAGCCGGAGCCGGAGCCACTCCACTGCACGTGTCACTGCAACCAAGATGTCGTCACGAGGGAATCCTCGCAGGTGTGTTGCCATCTCCGGACATGTGGCAAAGGCTCGTGAGCTCAGGCAGGTCCTGGATGTGGACGTTTGGACACCGGTGTGAGCTTTGTGGGTCAGCTGAGCTGGCAGAGGTGTGGTCTGGTTTTCCTTACAACCCAAATGCTCACTTGGGTATAAAGGCCGTGTCTTATGTAGCCATGGAAGCTGCCAGAAATCTTCTGATTCAAAACTTTGGCTTCCTTTTCCTTGCTGCAGAGATTTTAGGATAAAGTCGCCGCAGGCTCAGAGCCTCTGCCCATCGCCCTTAATGACGCCAACCTTCTAGTAACCGCATGTGGTTTCCTGAAACGTCCTTTGAGGGGCTTTCCCACGTAGACACAAGTGCCATGTGCTCACTGCGGCTGAGCCCCTGAACCTGTCAGATGCAGGTGAGATGGGGTAACGTGTTAGGCAGTTTAACTGGAGTCAAGGGTGAGACATCCATTTTTAATAAGAATGTCGAAGTATGGGATCCCTGGGTGGCTCAGCAGTTGGGCGTCTGCTTTTGGCTTAGGTCGTGATCCTGGGGTCCCGGAATCCAGGCCCACATCAGGCTCCCTGCATGGAACCTGCTTCTCCCTCTGCCGGTGTCTCTGCCTCTCTCTCTCTCTCTCTGTCTCTGTGTGTGTGTGTGTGTGTCTCTCATGAATAAATAAATAAAATCTTTTTTTTTTTTTTTAAAGAAGAATATCGAAGTAGAGAACCCCACACCCCTGCTGTCCCTCCCGACAGAGGCCGAGCCACAGATGCTGGGTGCCCTCAGGGCTGGACCTGGTGGGAAATCCCTGCTCTGGGTGCTCTGAGGTTGCCCCTCAGCCTGGGGTACCAGAAAGCCTGGTCTTCAGACTGGGAGCCAGGCTGTCTGCAGGGGGACAGGATGCTGGGTGTCACCCCCCTGGGGCCCCAGGAAGCACAGGCCGGCAGAGGAGAGGTGCGTCCCCTAAACAGCCTTGCTCCTCCACGTGGGTCCCAAGGGTTGGGCCAGTCAGAGGGGCAGCAACCTGTTCAGATACCCCGGTTTTCACCCTTTGTCCTGCTGCATGTCCTAAAGGCTATCCTATCTCGAGGGAGAGGTCTCTGGACTGGACAGTTCCATAACTGTCCCTGCTCAGGGCCGGTGGGCGCAGTCCCCGCCAGCTGGGCTGCCCTCAGGCCCCTGCTCTCCTGCCGGAGAACAGTGGGCTCTTGTCTGTGACTGAGCGCCCTGCTCTGTGTCAGCACGGACGCCCCTCGGCCTGGCTGTGGGCCTGAGTGCGCCAAGGTGGGACGCACAATCACGCCTTGTCTGACCTTACGGGTGGCCGTCCCTCCTGTAGCACTGGCTGCTGGGAGGAGGTGCCTGCCTGCCTCCTGCACCAGCCTTTGTGCTGGAGCCCTGCCCTCGCTGCCTTGGGGTCACTGACAGCAAACACCAGGGGCCAGGCATGGCTTCGGGAAGGTCACCGCACCTCCAGCTAGCTCTGTGCTTGGACAGTGGCCCATGACCGCCACCTCCTCATGTGTTTATGGTCACACTGACCAGGTGTTGCCCTGCTAGGACTCATGGCCTGCCCTGAGGAGGAGGGAGGTCAGGGAGCATGACCTCAGTGGCCTCTAAGCATGTGAGGGTCCCTGGGTGCAGGGAGGTCAGTGCAGGTGATGGACACGAGTTTTGTCAGCCCAGGGCTGCATGGTGGGTGCAGTGGCCTCTAAGGGAGCACCACCCCATGTGCCCGGGGGGGTGGGTCCTGCAAGCTCCTGGGAGTCCCTGGATGTGCCCCTGCAGGTGTCCTGCACCTATGCAGATGCCAGCCTGCCACGTGATTGGACATGGCTTTCTTAGAAGACGGATGTTTCTAGAACTTTGTTGTTGCCTCCCCGTGGCCAGGTCTTGGGGTTGCTCTGGGTTCTAGAATCACCAAAGATGTGTTTGCTGCTGTCTTTTAGTTTAACGTTTCCTAATGGTTTCTGGGACTCATAGGCACTCTGTTTCTAGATCATTTCTTTCCCTCAGCAGAAAGTCAAGGCTTCTCAGCATGTTTTTAATTAGAAATGCTAAATGTAGTGTTTCCATGCAAAACATTTTTTGATCCAAAGATAATGTAATTTGTTTTCTCTGGATGCATCCACGCACGTCTGTGGGAATCCCATCACGTCCCCCGCAGCGCCCCACCAGCCAGCTCCGTGTGTGACCTCTTGGGGTCTCCTGCATTTGGTCACCTCCAGCTGCAAAATGGGCACACTGAGGCGTGAACTGTACCATCTACAGGGTCAGCCCACAGGGGTCAGGGCTGGGCAGCCGATGAGGGTGCCCTCCCTCAGACATGGCCCCTGGTGCCTTGCTCCCATGGCGGGATGACATTTGCCATGACATTTGACCATTTGCCACGAGCTGGTGGGCCAAGGTCCTGCCATGGCTGTGATGGCGCCCCCAGCCTCCCCTCTCTTCCCTTGCCTCCACCTGTGTGCCCTCAGTCTCAGTGGGAGCCGGCCTGTGACCGTCTCCGCTCTGCTCGGTGTCCACACAACCACTGTGCCCTGCGGCTGGAATGCCCTGCATGAAGATCCCTGCAGCGCTCCTGTGGTGCGGTTGCTCCAGTGTTGGGGGAATCCTGCCCCTTTCCCTGCGCTCAGGGGAGGGCTCCTTCTCTGGGTCACTCACTGGGCAGGAACCGCATGGCAGGAAAGCTCGAGGTGACACACTGGGAAGTGGAATCAGGGAAACAGGCCTTGGACCAGAACCTTCTGTCTCTCAGCGTCCCGATGGGTTGCTGATTCACAGACGTGCGCCAGTTGACTGGTGGGGGTTGCGGAGCGAGGAGAGCTGGTTCTCTACCTTTGTCTGATCCGTGTGTGGGCCTTGCCCACCTGTCCTCACCTGGTCAGTGGGGGCAGGTCTAAGGTCTTTTTTTTCCCCTTTTAAAGATTTTATTTACTTATTCATAGAGACGCACACAGAGAGAGGCAGAGACACAGGCAGGGGGAGAAGCAGGTTCCACACAGGGAGCCCGACATGGGACTCGATCCCGGGTCTCCAGGATCACACCCCGGGCTGCAGGCGGCACTAAACCGCTGCGCCACCCGGGCTGCCCAGGTCTAATGTCTTGACAGTGAAGGGAACGAGCCAGGCAGTGAGGAGCAGTGAGGAGCGTGCTCCTGGCCCCCCGCCCCCTGGGAACATGAAATTCCATGCCGCCAGTGGCAGCAAGTTCACTTTGCCAGAGCCGGAGAAGAGGCTGACCTGGCTCGTAGAGCCCCGGGGGTCGTGTGTTTAGGTAACTTGGCAGGCAGGCATCCTGGGACGCAGGGGGCAGCCAGGAGACATGGGACTCCAGCTCCACCCGGCAGCTCCCCGACACGGCACATCCGCCCATGAGAGCAGAAATGCCAACAGGTGCTTCAGAAGCCACCTTTGCTGTGTCTGGTTCTGATGAGTGCCCCTGAGCCCCAGACACTTCTGTGCAGTTGCCCCCAAGGGACGCCCAAGCTCTGAGCCTCTTGGTCACCTCCGTTTCATCCGTGTTTTGTTGAAGATGTGCGCCCACCCTCCAGCAAAATCAAATACTGGGACTTTTTGAGTGAACAGTTGATTGTTAGAGTCCTTGGAAAGTTTCAAATCTATTGTGAACTGTAGCCATCCCATTAGCAGATGTGAGTCTGTTCCCAGAGGCAGGGCACTGTCCCTGTCTGGTCGAGGGTGGTGGCCAGTGGTCCTGGGGGCATGGTCTCGGGGAGTCTGTGCTTCCCAAATACTTATACAACAGACTCATTAGCCACAGCTCTCGCTACTTTTTATTCTTTACTGTTTCAGAAAGATAGAAACATTCTCTGTGTCAAAACGCAGGGAACTCTAGAGTGAGCTTGTTGTCCTGAAAGGAACAGTGCACAGCCCCTAGAGTCCTCCTGTTGTCAGGACTGTGACCAAGTGCAGCTTAAGTGCTGGGTAACTCTGCTATTAGATGAGGAGGAATCCGGTCTAGGACCTTTGTCAGGTCATTCACAGGAGGAATTCGCAGAATTTAAATGACATCATATAAACTTAGCGTTGCTGTCGGATGTAGTGCACACACCACATGCACACACATGCACCTACAGGCATGCATGCACACATGTACACCTACAGGCATGCACACACATGCACATACCTACACCTACAGGCATACACACACATACACCTACAGGCAGGCACACACACTCATGCACACACACATACACATATACACCTATGTATACACATATACACCTGCATGCATGCACACATGTACACATACATGCATGTGCACCCTTGCACACACATGCACATCTACAGTCATGTACAAGCCACATACACGTGTGCACACATACATACACAAATGCGTACACATATATGATCCTCTGTGTACTGTGTGTGTGTGTGTGGATATACACGTATGTGTGGAGGGAGTGACTTCAGCCTCCTGGCTCTCTCTCTCTTTTTTTTTTTTTCTCTCTCTCTTTTTTTTTAAGGTGTTATTTATTTATTCATGAGACACAGAGAGAGAGGCAGCGACACAGGCAGAGGGAGAAGCAGGCTCCCTGCGGGGAACCCGATGTTGGACTCGATTCTAGGACCCCAGGATCACGCCCTGAGCCAAAGGCTAGAGCTCAACCGCTGAGCCACCCAAGCACCCCCTCCCAGCTCTCCTACTGTGGCACAGGGTATGGAGCATCCATCACCAGGTCCTTTATCTTTACGTTAGAATCCATGCAGCCTGAGATCATGCACGGACCCCTTCTGAAGGGTAACCTGGGCCCCCAGAGATCTTAGAGTCCAGAGCCGTCAGGGGCTTTGTTGGTGGGCCTGCAAGCTGCTCTCCTGCTGCGGAGACAGCCTTTGCTCTGTGTGTCCAGTCTTCACAGGTGCACCTGTGTGGATGGCGTGCATAGCCTTACCATGACGCTGTTGGTCTTCCATCCATACTCTCCCACATAGGGTCTGCTGACCACACCCCCTACCAAACCAGATCTCACAGCCCAGGCAGCTCTGGGTGCAATCTGGTCCTCACTTCGACTGAATCTCCCTTCCCTTTTCCTGAGAAGACAGCACAATACCAACATTAACATCAGAAAACAAGCCCATTTTCCCCACCCTCCTTATGTCCCTGAGTGTTTTTTTTTTTTACAGGAAGGACTTCAAATCTTAAGTTACATGGTTAAAAGTGTATGGACTTTTGCCACAGAAACTGTTGCCTGAGTAAAGCTGTTAAAAATGACTTGGCGTTGCCTGCGCAGGACCATCGCCTTGGCCTGCCTAGTCATCCTGTTAGCAGCCTGGCCAGGGGACCCTTCCTGACCGCATGCCAGCGGTTCTACCTGCGTCCAGTGAGACACACACCTGCCATGTGCAGACACAGACTTCTGTAAACATCTGCACACATGTGCACACGCACGCTCACATGCTTGCATACACGGCCAGGCTCTTGAGGTGGATCCTGAGTGTTTCATGCAGCGGGGAGGCTCTGTTCTGCAGAGATTGAGCTCAGACCACCGTGAAGGCTCTGCTCACACTGTTTTTAGCAGGTGCCTAGGGGCATGGCTGAAAAGAGCAGGGGCAGCGCCTGGTGAAGGCCTGTGTGGATCCATCCGTGTGTGTTCTCAGGCAGATCAGTTCTCCGATGGCAGGCTCCACATGTCAGGCCTGGTTCTGCTCTTGTCCGGCTTTCTTGTGTTCTGCTCCCTTAACAAGGTCTCCATGGGCAGCAGGTTGCTGTTCGTCTGTATGCCATGGTCATCTTAGGCATGAGGTGGTGTGACAGCTAGGCTCTGCCCCCTGATGCAGTCATTGTCACGCCATCACCTCCTGCATCAGGTAGCAGTGCTGTCAGGTAGAGACCGTGCAGCTTTCCTTCTGTCATTTGGGAGGGAATGTGCGTGGATGTAGGAAACCCCGTGTGGGTGCGGGTGCAGCCTCCCTGTCGGGCGGTGAGGATTCAGGACCTACCCTAACATGAGGGTTCACACTACGCAGGGCCACAAGTTACTGTGGTCACTGCAAGTTCAGGTTAAAGCGTGAATCCTGATTGCAAGCTGGGCTTCCCTCCCTGTGGTTCCTTTGGGCCTCATGTAAAGAGGTGAATTTTACACTGGCTGAACAGCAAGCCGTGCCACCGCGACCCTGCCTGCACGTGTCCAGCGGCGCTCTCAAAGGGTTTTGCCCCACTTGTCACTTATCACCCACCCCTGAGTGCTGAGGTAAGCACAGGAGCTAAAAACAAACATTCTTACGTGTAGAAAACTTAGCAGCTCTTACACCTTGAAAATGGAATAATATATTTTGTTTAGTTGAAGCAAAGAGAGGTCATTGTTATGACAGGTAACTTTATAAATACCGTCTTGACAGATGGTGAACCATGCCGGAGGCAGAGCGC